>NC_044578.1:26470441-26773181 GCF_901933205.1 Camarhynchus parvulus | reverse complement strand
GATTGTGAAAACCAAACACACACTAAGTAAAAGAACCCAGTGTTTACCCTCACCCCCTCAAACCAAACCAGAGATACCCAGGGAAGATACAGGTAAGGCATTCTACTGGAGGATTATTTTGTCATCAGTCTACAATTAAACACACATCACCCTGAGATCCAGATAAGCAACAGTGAAATAAATGTTATCTGAGAACTCTCTCACAAACCCATTCTCAAGAGTGTGAAAGGGTTACTGGTATTACTCAGAAATAATAAGAACAGGTGCAGCTGCTCACCCACAACCCTGCACCCAAGGCTTTGTCTGCATAGCTCCTTCCTTATCTTCTTCTTTCTAGCCATATCATGGTATGTTCTCAATCAACAAGTTTATCAGAACAACACTTCTCCTTCCTCAAGCTAACATATTTACTAGAAATTAATATGATCTTAGATTTCTTAAGTAGTAAATTGGTGGATTAAGCCTTTTCCTGACCCAGAGATGGGGCAACTGAGAGGGGTTTTAAAATATTTTATTCTATTTTCAGTCTCATGAGAAGGGTGAGATGTTATAATTCAGGCTATTACCATCAGAAGACAACTATTTCCTAATTACAATGCACTAAAAGTGTTAAATAATAGTAGTAAATAAATAGTAATAATAAATAAATAGTAATAATATATATATTACATATATATAAATATTATAGTAATATTACTACAAATAGTAATATAATAATAGTGAGTATAAGACCTTTTACCTTCAGGTCTTGCACATGCCAAGGGAAACGCTGGTTCCAAATGCCTGGCTCTAGGAGTGGTTAGAAATCAGCAGATATGCACCAAAATCACTTCATTCACACCCAAAGCCAGCCCAGGCTGCTCCTGGGAAAGCCCACACAGCACACGAGGAAAGAGCTCTGCTGTTCCTGCTGAGTGCCCACTCCATCTGTGCCCTCCTCCCCAGAGCCACCCTGCAGGGGGATGCAGAATGTCTGCCATGCACTCTGGGGAGGCTCTGCATCCAGCCAAGGCTCTGGGCAGAGCCAAAGGACGCAGCTCTCCCGGGGTTCAGCATCCTTTCATCGCCTAAGAGGATGAGGGAGTCCATCCAGGAGGGAATTGCACAGCCAAGAACTGATGAAACAGTGTCTGAACATGCTTCCTAGACTGTGAGACCAACTGGAAAATATTTACCCAGATCTTGTTTTTTCTTTTCTTTTTAAATCCCACTTCCCTCTTCGAGTTGCCATAAAAACAACTGGTCCTCTTTTAGGAGTTAAGCATTTCCTGAAGAAGGGAACCATTCTGCCATTCTGGCACAGAGATGAAGCAAAACACAAGAGGCCAGGCAAGCATTAGAAGGAAGACAAACTTTTAAAAAAGTTGATAATCTCCAAGTATTTCAGAGGAAAGTGGAAATACTTTTAATTGAGTGAGGCTGTGGAAGTAGAGGACTTTGTGGACAGAACGTGCACCCCTGGGTTCTCCTGGTCCAAGTCCAAAGTGTGCCTCTCCCACTGTGTATTTCACAACACAGAAAAGGTCTCTTGGGTTTCAGTCCTTGTGACAAGAATTTCTGTCCAAACAGACATTTCCTGGGGCACTTTTGATCAAGCTTTTCAGTGTAAAGCTGTTTGCATACTTTGGAGAAACCCCATGTCTCACACCATCCTGTGGTTAGGTTGAGTGCCTGAGCACTTTTACCACAGATCTCAGCTGCATGAGGATTACCAAGTTCTGCTTCTTGAGGAGAGGAAAACATCCCTTTTCTTGGATTTTTCCTTGAACAGTAAACAGGACTATAGGCGTGGAAAGACACCCTCTGCCCACCCAAGCAGAAAACAGTCAGTGGACAATTCAGTGACCCCCACTGAATTAAACGGGTGTGTTTTTTGGAAGAACACAAGATTTGATCCCTTCTGAGCATCTAGATTGTGGCTGAAGAATATGACAGATGGACATTTCTCTCACCCCTTTTATCTTCAAGTCACCTCCCTCAGAACTCAGATGTAAACCCCAGGAGCTCACAAGTTTTACCACTGTTTTAGCAGCTCTCAGCCTGCAGCCTTGCACAGGGCAGGAGCCTCTGCCCAGCAGCTCCAGCTACTTATGGCCCAGGCAGCACTTCTTTAAGGAAAAATAAAACCAGTGGAGAGCAATTAGTTGTCCTCTGACTGTATATCCCACACAGCTGCAGCTCTTACAGGGTGAGCTAGTTCTGTTAAACACAAGCTGTCATCCACCTGAGGTATCAGAGATAGAATGTTTGGGATGGCAAAGGGTGAAAAGAAACCCCATGGAGGCATTTGTCCATCCCACCAAAAGCTCTGTTTTCCTGTGAAGTGGCCCAAGCAGGACCTGGCTGTTGCAAGTGATTTTATGGGTGACTTCATCAAACTTATTTCCCCAAACACCTTCTCAGCTACAATTTCCTCCCTCGAGAGAGTTTGACTTTTAATCTAGAGACCCATTGTTTTTCTCTCAGTTCCTGAATTGTGACTCCCTTTGCAAAACCAGTTTTGGCAGGCTCAGACAGAGGTTTGGCCCACCCAAGAAAGAGCCAAAAGGCTCTGTCACTGTCCCATAAATGACATGAAGTATTTACCAAGTGGTGCCTTCTCACAAATAATCCTTTTCCTTTGTTTACTTTACACACTACTAAAAAGCAAAGCATCCCAATAACAGAGACTGGCAATACTTGTGAATTATGAGAGAACCATTTGGTATCAAAGAGCACCAGAACAGAGGAAAGAAGGATGCTCAGCCCTTCATACACTATGGCATTTTGATCCAAATGCTCATATCACATAGAATACCTTCCCAGAAGGTCTCAACAACAGTGAGAGCCTGTAGTAGAAACCTTTGTTCCTACTCTGAATAAATACAGAGAAAAAATGGAACTAACTCCTTAATTAGAAGACTTAAACAGAAAAGAAAAAGAAGAAAAGTACTTCTGTTACTTTCTTTTACCTCCTATGTGTTCCACGCAATTCATTAAGCATCATCAAGCCAAATTTCTATTGAAAAAAGTCTTGGAGAAATGAACCAGTGACTGTAAATAAATAGGCTTGAACAGATATAGTCTTTAGTTATTTCTTGGTTTTGGTCATTTGTTTTTGTTTTAAAGCAACATGACAGCTTCCAATGGCAAACACAAGCCTGTCAGGGACATTTCACTGGGACTGAAAGACTGAACACCCCTGCAGACACAGTATATATATCTTCTTTCACTACTACTACTGAATTTTTTGGAATACTGATGACTTGTCCAGCACCCTCAACCATACCCAGATATTATCAGGTTTTTAATATGATAATCTGGAGGACTCTGGAAAGTGGTGAGGTTTTGGGGAGAAGGAAAGTTTAAATTTGTAATAAAACCCAGAATAAAGTTTGTGGATTTTTTTCCAGGCATCATCAGTTACTGGGTTCAAGCTGGGTAGCCCACTAGAAAGTTTCAGAAAAGCCTGAGAAAAAAGGCAAGTTTATCCTCTTTTTCCTCCACCCTGCCTTAAGAGTGTTATCAGCGGGGTAGATGTAAATGAAATCTCAGACTGGCATCTTGCTGACCTCAATCCCAGCTGGCTAAACCCTTGCAACATGCCTGCCCTTGGCATCTACCAGAGAGCAGACACCAATCCAGCTGCTTGATTACGAAATGGAGAATCTGGTATGAGGAACTAGATCCATTCCACTGTCTGGAGCTCTGTTTAAAAGACAGCTTAATTTCTCTCTCTCCCTGGTACTTCATTGACAGGAGCAGGCTTGACATCTCAATCAGGACAGCACAACACCACAGAGGATAGATACTGTGCCTGCAGGACTGCATATACCATACACTTGAGAAGGAAATGCTACTGCTACCACCAGGTGATGCTTGTTTTAAAGAGACCTCTGAATTTTAAAGCACACACCGAAACATGTCATACCACTTCCTTATCAGGAAAGGACCTTTTTTTCAGTTGCTTTTTTAGAAGTTCAGATAGAACATCAGAGCATCACTGTCATGTTAATAAAGACAAGTTATAAAACAGTTTAAACAACTATCATGTGTCTCTCTACACTCACCTGTTACACACACAGAACCAAACAAAAGTGAACTCATTACCTGGACTCAAAACAATTGGATTGTCCTCTGTCTTCCCTTCAGTTATGGGCTCCCCTTTGCGACTCATGATCTTTGCCAAGCCACTTGAGAGGGAGGAGAAGATGCCCTGGATGAAGTAGCCCTGGGGCTCGGCGGGCAGGGACGGCGGCGCGGCCCCGCTGCCGTGGGGCTCGGACAGCGAGCGGCTGAAGGGAACCCGCAGCGGCCTGCTCCTTGCTGGGAAGGGTGCCTCAGGTGGGTCCTCCTGGACATTGTCAGCACTGGGAGCATCCATGCTCGCAGAACTTTTGCCAAGACTTGGGTCACTGCATTCCCCTTTCAAACTGGAGGAGTCTGCTCTTCTGCTCGCCCTCCAGGGAGGCCAAGGATGAGTTTGCCACCTGTATGCTCCAAGAGGTTTCTCTGAGTCAAAACTCATCTGTTTATTCAACTTCTTGCTTTTCATTCGGTGGTACCAGTGACAGTCCTTCAAGGCAGCTGTGCCAGCATCTTGTTCTGACAAAAATCTTCTGAAGGTCCTGGGAGAAAGACTATGATGCTTTTTGAAAGCACTCATTTTCCACCCTTTGGATTTGACTCTTCACTTACATTCCTCATTGCTTAGTAGTCACGTAGCTGTAGTTCCTCACTCACCATTTTACATCCCCAGTTACTTTGTTCATGGCTGTGAACTGCAGAACAGCAGAGGCTCTCCCTGAAGACCTTGAGCACCAATCCCAGAACCAGGTATTCCTATATCTCCACAAGAAGGACGTGCCCTCACCTGTAGCACACCAACTTCTAACAGCACACAAAGCTTTGCTGAGCTTGCTATCGCTTCCTGGGCTGTCACATTTTCTGCAGCAAGCTCTCAGGAAATGACTAAAAGAGCCCAGAAATGAAAACCCACAGTGCTGTTCTGTACCAATCACACTTCACTTTTTTTCAGTCTACATTAAAGATTTGGTTTAAAAAAAAAAAGGAATGCAAAAGTACTTTGCTCTAGAGACACAGCAACGTCTCAGAAAAGCGCTGAAAAATTGCAGTACTCAACTAAGAGTCATGCACGTGTTCTTCAGTTAAGTAGCAAAGTATATTAATATATATAGTTAAGTATAAAGTTTCTCATTACCACAGGTATGTTGTATCACTTAAGAGTACCTCAGAGCTGCCTTTTAGAGAAAGGTAATACAGACAGATTTATCAGACTCGAGACAGATTTATCAGAATTGTGCTGGAAGCACGAGACAGGAAAGCAAAGAGGAGGAATGGAGGAAGGAGAACAAACCCTGCAACTCAATGCAGTGAGATTGTAAATACACTGAAGGGAAATAAGTAAAGAGGAGGAGAGAAGGGTGGGTGGGACTTCACCAAACACAGACCAGAGGCATGGCAAACAGAACAGGGCAGCAGGAAGATAGTCCTTTTTCTCCTCCCCCTTTCTTCCCTTTTTAACAGCAGAATAGGGGATTATTTTTCATAAATCTTGTTGCAATAAATGAGATGGAAAAAATAGTCCTATCTGCTTAACCAAGAGGAAAAAACCCTCTTGCTTTCACTACAATTTAAGAAACAGCTGACCATTCTAAAATCTCATAAAGAAAATATCCACTGGTGAACAAAGAGCACGCTTGCCAAGTTTTAGACCAGAACACTTAAATCTCAAGTCTACACAAATCCCTGAAAATAGGGGGTTTATAATGGAAATGCTGACACACCCTTGGCAATAAAGTAACAATGAAAACTACTCCTCTGGTTAAATAAAATGATAATCTGGTCTGGCAGACCAATAAAGCTTAACTGACCCACTATGGGATCCCTCCTTTAAGCTAGGCTGCATTCTTCAGCCAAAGTACATTCCTGACAGCTGCAGATGCAAAAACGTCCTTACTTCTGTGTATATGTGGGAAAGGGTACCACTGCTCCCTAGAACAGAGAGGGAGTTACCCTAAAGCCTTCTCCAAATCAAAAAATAATTACTCAGTAGCAAATCAGACTTTTCAATGATAAACAACAGAAGCAACTAGCTAAAAATGACTGTATTTAAAAAGTCACAACAAATAACCCCAGAAAGAGAAACAGCTCAGACACTGCAATGCAATTTCTGCATCATATAATGATGCTGCCTCTTGTGCTTTGTCAACATCACGCTGCTCAGAACAGAAGTCTGGAATGACAAAATGTACCTATACCACACCTCTGCTGCAATTTCCATGCAGAGCAATCAAAGAAGCACAAGCAGTGAACACAGAGATAACTCCCGTGAAAATGAGACACGGACTTCACCAGAAGGTAGTTAGCTGGCTTTTGTCTTCTGCTTCTTGATCCCAAGGGTTGCTGATCACCTTTGGTTGCAGCCCATGTGGCCCCATGGACTCACAGAGATTCTTTAAAGGAACTTCTGACTTGACCCTCATCTATTGCTGGTGGCTGTTCTCCTCCTCACCCAGAGGTCACAGGTGTCTATGTTTTCAAGACTGAGGCAAAACCAGAAGCACTGAGAACCCCAGGGTTTTTTTAGGTCTACAGTTACTGGGTCCCTCACCCCTTTCAGCAATGGGTTCTCCTTCTCCTTGTTGAGTCTTTTGCTGCTCATGTGGCAGCAGTGCTTTGGCCAGAATGAGGCAGGCTGGTAAAGCAGGCTTTGTGGAACGTCAGGAGCACGAATAAATCCGACGGATGATGATGTGGTTGACGCCAGTGGCACAAGCCATAATCAGCAGGGAAAGCTGAGAATGTGAGGCAGGTTTCTGGTCAGCTCTGCAAGCTGGGTTTGCACAAGTTTCCACTAACACATTGACATCTCCTTTGGGGCTGGGAGCACAGAAGGGCAGAAGAGGACAGAAAATGCAGACAGATGGTGCAGGAGCTGAAACCCTCCTGGGGTTGCTTGCTGTGGATTTTTAGTGTGCTTTGTAACTCCTGCTGATCTCTGCCAGGCTGGGCACCCACACAGACTTTTGAAACAGCCCTTGGAGAGCCCTTACCTGCCCTGTTGGAACACTTGGTACCCCTGAGGAATGACTCAGCTTGGATAACATGACCCCAGCAGCACCAGGGCAGGGAGTTAGCACAAGAGCACTCTGGACAGGACAGAACTTCAGGCAAGACACCAGTCTCTGCATGAGGACAGAGATGATCTCCAGGATTCTCCCCTCCTTTTCCACCACCATCCTGTGGACACCTGACTGTACAGAAAGATCCCTCCATGCCCTTCCCAATACAGCTGGCATGGCATTGATCACTGACTCACACAGACCACCCATTTCAGCAAGGGAACTCACAGAAAGATTACCCACGTCTCCAGTTACAGCACAAAGCAACGTGCAAAACCAGTTATGGGTTAACTGCTACTCAAAGCTATTTTTATTGGTGTGGCCAGGGGTTGGACCACAGCTCCGTACAGACCTAACAATACAGAGAAAGGCTTCAATAAGCACTCTACATGAAGCCCAATAACATCAAAGTCACAGTTTAGTTTAAGTCTGAATAATATTGAGAAGGCTTTTTACTTTTTTTTTACTTCTGGTTTCACTTTTATTTCATGTTACCACTGCTCAGAAGAACACATTGTGTGATCAAAGGAACGTTATCCTTGGCCTAGCTGAGGTTTCACAGTGTACTCTAGAGAGGGTAAAAGGGTTTTTCTCAAAGTGCTTCCAAAAAGGCAGACAAGGTTTACATGTTTATTAACACAAAAACACTGATAGACAAGTTTGCTTAGTCTACCAATAAGACAATTCTTTAAAACAGCTAACTCAAAAATTTTAGCCTGGGCTTCGAGTCAAACTGATCTCTCCCTTCCTTACACACATCAGCAGCAGCAATGATGATGTTCAAAAAACCCCTTTGTCTACACAAAGTTAAAATTTGTCTCAAGTGGCTCCAGCATTTCTCGTGTCCACAGAACATGCAGTGAGTAATCCAGAAGGCAGAACTTTCTCCTTGATCCCCAGGCCAGCTATTCAGGCTCCAGCCCAGTCCTCCCAGAGCAGCAGCTTATCCTGGGAAGCATTTCCCAGTCTCAGTATCACAAAGAAATCAGCTTACAGCAGCGACTGCCACTGTATTAGTGATGTGAGATCCCAGCCATACTGAGCCTCCCACGCAGCTGTCAGCAGGTAAAATAATGTCAGGGGAAGAAATGAGTTTGTCAATTAAGTTGAGAAAATTTGAAATATTTTTACTCTTGTTTTTAATACCAACTGCCTACAAACGTGATCCTCCACCAGCATATTTTTCTCAGTTTTCTTTTTTTTTGGGAGTGTTTGCAGTTCATTGTGCCAAATCATTCATTTAGCTTTTCAGAAAATTACTATTTTCTTCCTAACAATCCAGTCACTTAATCATCACATTTGACATGTTTAACAGCATTATATTTCACTACTCCTAGATGTTTAAGTAATTTATGCACAAAATGCAGATTTGCTATGTTGGAATGTAACTGTATTTCAGCTTTAAGATTGTATTGGGAAAACAATCTTTCTTAACTTTATAACATTTCACAGAAAATATACACAAGCAGCCTTACATTTGCACCGAGCATATGAAGATAAATCTTTGCCAAGGGCCTCCTGTGTGGGAATTCTACTCTCCACCATTCAGCTCTCCAGAAAAGACTACCCAGATCTATCTACTGCAAGGAGCTTCAGCAATTTCTCAGAGTATGTTGTTTAATAAATACTACCAGCCAATTAAAAAAGTAAAAAGGCAATACCACAGAAAACCCCAAGTGCACCATTGCCAAGCAGCTGGAAGAAGGACAACCTGGCTCTGATGTTACATATTAATATTTAATGCTTGCTTGCTCTCTGGAAGCTGTCTAGTGCTTGGGTAAAGGCACTACAAAGTGTAAAATTTGAGTTCATGGCTTATATTGTAAAAAAAGGATGAACTACAATCTCTCACGACCGAACTGCTCCATTCTGAATTAGTTTTGGACCAAATAAACTTACCAGCTTCTCATTTTTTACCAAGACATGGAAGGGGAAAGGGGAAGAAAAGAGTTAAAAGAGGAAAAAAAAAACAAACAAACCAAAATGTCACACAGCCACCAACATCCATGATAAACCCTGAACATTTATTCACCACACTTGGTTTCAACCAAATCCTCTCTTTTAATTGAGAAAAATCAGCAGGCTAAGCAAATAGCACTTCTGAAAAGATCCAGGTTAAGTCCCCAAGAACCAGCCATTAAATGAGCTTTGACTTGAAGAAAAGTAAATCAAATTGCACCCTGTATCCTCCCTAGAGAAACCAGAAGGAATACAGAGAGTCAGGGATCCTGGATTTAGCAGTCTAGCTCCCCTTAGCTCTTCACCCATTTAAAACTAGCCCAGTGCTCAGTGCATTGGAACAGCTCATGGAGCAGTAATCAATATATAAAGCAGGAATGAACACATAAGTTTCCTAATTGACCCAACTTGACATGTAGTTAAATAGCACAGAAGATGAAAGATTTTTCCTTCCCTTTAAATTAGAGACTTTTCAAAATATTAAGTTTTGTTTATGCAAGGCTAAGTAATTAATGACCTAACATCCCCTTCCCATCTCCTATCACCAAGATGCATCTGTTTCCCCCTGCAACATTTCCTGCAGGTGGATATGACTTTTCCTCAGCTCAGGGCAGGCCAGTGCACCTGACTTACTCGACCTCTTAATATTTAGTGCTAATTAATGTTTAGAAGTTACACAGAGCACAAATGAAACAGCACCTTAGAAATTGTTGCATTTGGGGTTAGAGTGACTGGAATTGGCATTGCTGGAAGTCAGAGATCCCTTACTGAGCCCAGAGCAGAGCTCCTGAGAGCAAAACTGCCCCATGTGCTTCTCACGAGCCTGGAGCTGGCCAAGCCTTCAGTGACCAACTGCAAGCTCAGCTGTCCCACATAAATCAAGATATGCTGTTTCCACTATCACTATGCTGAGACTGAAGTGCCTGTGGGCAAGCTAAATGGTGACAGAAGAGCATTTAAATGCCACCTAAATTTTGGTGTCAAGGCAGGCTGTAAGTGTTGTCCCTGCCCCACGACTCCAAGCCCAACCTGTCACTGCAGCTGCAGCAAGCCAGCCTGAATCAGCTCTGCTTTTGCCACGGTCTACTTTCTGAAGGAAGGTACTGAAAATTCCTCAAGACACACAGAAATTTCCACCTGAATATGAGGAAGAACTTCTTCACTGTGCAGTGATCACGCACTGGAAGAGACTGTCCAGAGAAGTTTTGGAGTCTCCTTCACTGGAGATATCCCAGACCTGTCTGGATGCAATTCTGTGCTCTGGGATGACCCTGCTTGAGCAGCAAGGCAGGATCAGATGACCCCCTGTGCTCCCTTCCAACCTGACTCATTCAGTGACTCTGTGATTTCTGCCCTCTAATTCCTTGGCAAAACCCCTACAATTCCTCTGCTCATACAAACTCCCCACGTGAAACTCTACTGGATTCATTTTTCCATGCTGTTCCCGTGATCTGCATGAGAAGCTGCTACAGGCCTGTCAACTGAGCAGAGCAGAGAGAGATAATATAAATTTATGAGATGCTAGGCTTTGGATGGATGCCAGGAAACGTTAGCAAGAAAATCCCATTTCAATACATCGCAAATAAACCTGGAGAGCGGCGATGCCAGGTTTTAATTTAACTAGCAATCTTTTGTTGTTGTTGTTGACGACCAAACACAGCTCGTGCCAAGTTTCAAGGGCCATAAAAATGTACATTTAAGAGCCAGCCAGACACAGGCAGTGGCTGAGCCCACACGCAGCTGGGAGCCACCCCAGCCAGCCAAGGATTTCAGCAAAGAAATAAATAAATGCACGACCTGGAGGTAAACACACTGGCAACTACTCTGTAACAGCAGAATGACCTGTGTGGAGAGAGTGGAGGCACTCCCCACTGAAATTTGGGGAGATTTAGGGATTTCTGTAAGGAAGGAGAGCCCTCAGCCCTGGCCTGGGACACACACAGGGAGCTCAGGCTGGGGGAAACCCTCTGGAGGCACAGATCACCAAGCAGAGTCCCTGGAGAAACACAGCCGCACTGCCCTACCCCACTGTCAACTTCTGCAACTCTCCAAATAAATCAGTATATTTATATAAATATATAAACATCGACTGCATAAAGAAAAAGCTCTTATGCCCAGCCTGACATCCATTTCTCTATGATTACAGGTTGGGCTTAGTACCATCAGAAATATCATCCACAAGCTGCTCATTTCAGTTTGTAATAGCCTTGGTTTTCAGCAGGCAAAATTAACTTCCCATCACCCCTCTTCATTCCCAACTGAAGTGTTTGGGATTTTTGTGGAGAGAGTGGGGAAAAAAATCATTACTGCTGCAATCTTAAAGCAAGGGTTTTACCAGCAAAACACAGTTTTATTGCTAGATGTGATCCCTGTGCTCACCAAACCAATCACAGGCTAAGCTACTAGGGGAGGAAACACAGTTATAGTATATAGGCAACTTAATGGATAAACATCCCAAAAATGGCCTTGGTAACTATGCCCAAGTAGCAGGTGCATTTATTTCAACTTTCCAGCCCTTATTTTTAAGTTACTAGAAAGGAACATAACCTCACTGCAGACTGCTGCAAAAATAAGATCAACTCTCCACCAAGGATGTTAGGAGCTGGGATTATAATTTAATTCTGGATACATTTTTTAATCAGCTGCTGCAATTGTTATTTTATTTACAATTTATTTATTATCTTATTTTATCCATTTTTAGATAAACTATCTTTATATCAACAACTCCACACAATACTAGTTCTGTAAATAAATTTTAAAATGTAAATATATTTTAAAAGCTTCTCAAACCCTGGAAATCCCACTGTAAGAGCCAACTGGCAGCAAAAGATAACCACCAGCTAATTGACAACACTCATCAAAATCACTGGAGAGTGTACTCTTACAGTGTATAAAAACAAAGAACTTTAGCCACATGCATAATTAAATTCTTGCATTTATCATCTAAACACCACCAGTAACAGAAATACTCTGTCTGCTGTGATGACCTTTCAGACTGAATCCAACCATGAGCCCAAAACTGTCAAGAGCATCACTAAGCCATGTCCCTAGACAGCAAAACACAAGGAAGAATTTACAAATCCAGAATTATTTTAGGCTCTGAATTTAGGTAAGGAAATTCTTTGAGTGGGATGAGAAATATCCTAACACCCACCTTGCAGCCCCATCGGAATGTTGTGTTAATATCAGCAAATTAAAGAGCAACAACTGACAACAAATCAGTGACAGCTGGAATTTAGGATCAAACCTTCATCTAAATGGAGAAATAATCTCCAGAGAGGAAAGATTAAACATCCTGGTATCTCAAAATGCCAAAAGTCTGAAATAAAAACACTTAGGAGCCGCATGGGAAAAGGGTCTGTGTAAAATTCCAGGTGCAGTAGCACTGCATTGAGAAAGTAGTAAAAGAAACAACCAAAAAATAAATAAAAAAAGAAATGGGGGGGCAAGGAGAAAAAAAGAGCATTTCTTAAATGTAAATGACCTTCTCAGCAGAAGAGATTTCTCTCCACAGGTTGTCTGTCAGGAACAGCCTTGACTCAGTGCAGAAGCCACACGTCAGGGACAGTGATGAAGATGTACCTGCTGCCAGGCCTGGAGGAGATTCCAGCCCTGCCAACACAGCCAAGGCATGAAGCAAGGTGACCTGCAGGCACCAAAACAGCACAGAGAGAGAGAAAGGAGCACACCCTCGTTGGCTGAAGCTCTGGGCTTGCAATTTAAAGAATGATTAAAGATGTCCAGTGCAGGACATGGCTCGTGACACAGCGTGTGATCTCTGAGGTGAACCTGTGTGTCCTGGCAATTTCAGTGTACAAAAAGATTCTCTCCCCAAAAGGGAGAGATACAGGAGAATTTCAACCTTGAATGGACAGGAAGGAGGGAGGAAGAGAAAGAAAATTTCTCTTTCACAGACTATTTATGGAACTAATCTGTGACACGTGCACACACTTCCTCACCACGGGACAAAACAAAGAAGTGGACATTGTGGAAAAGGATTTGCATGAAGCACGAGTCATTGCATCCCAGGCAGGGTCCCAGGCCACCAGGGCCACCCCCAGCACTGCTGTGGTGTCAGCTGCACATGGAGTCCCATCCTTCAGCAAGCCACGCACAAGCACTTCATCCCTTTTGTGTATTTTCATTCATTATTATGGTTCCAGAGATCACTTCTGTTTCAAGCTCCAAAGTGACTGGTTTTGTTTCATTAGAGTGTGAACACCAGATGACTGGAATTGCCTCTCTCTGAGGTCAGTCCTTCTCAAATTGAGCACAGTCCCACTTGTAAGCCTGTACAAGCAGCATTTTCAGTAGGCAGCCACTGTTTAGCAATCTCTTTAAAAAAATACATTCTCAATTATTTTCATTGCAAAAAAAAAAAAAGACATTTTAACCAAAAGGTTTAACAGAATCATAAAAAAAACCAAAAGAAACAAACCCCCCAGAACTGCATGCTCTTGCTTAGAGCAGAATCCTCTCCAGCTGACATTTCTAAAGGGCTTTTTTTTGTTTTCTCACTTCATGGGTAAAAGGGAAAATGAGCTGATATTTGCTATTTTTACCTTAACCACACTAGCACTGTTAGTAAACCATGCTCCATCCTCACCAAGCAGCATGGAACTGCTGTGAACAATAAAGCTTGACTTTGAAACCGTACCTTAAAGTCTCAAACCAACCTGCCAACAAGTCCAGAATATTTGCTCTAAATATAAAACACAAAGGCACTCTGGGTTTTATAAAGACACAAGCAACCACCAGAGTTAGACTAAATTAATGAGCATGTGTATTCCAATTCCAACAGACAGGACAGCACCCGTCTGGCTTCACTTAGGAACTTGTTATAATCTCTACCTTATAAAAAGGTTTTTACACATATGAAACACTCACATACCAGTGAGACATAAAATCATGATGTAACCAAATCTCCACAGTTTTATGTACAAATCCCTCGGGACTTCAAGCTGCAAAACCAAACGTGAATAATTGCATCTATTTTCTAATAAAGACCATGTGCTCTGGGGCACAAGTACACAAGTTTTCAAGAGCTCTGCATAATATTTTTGGAGGTATTTCTACTTCAAATAAGCAATCCAGTTAAGCAGAGATAAACACGCACACACATCCCTGACCTTGTTCAAACAATGCACCAATCACTGTGATAAACCTGGTTGCCAAATCTAAATCTAGACTTTCAGGAAAAAACAATGGAGTTTGGGCAGAAGAGGCCTTCTCCTATTTACTGTTTACCTAATTATCCAAATGAATGTGCAGTTTGGCCTCTGTCCCCCTTTGGAGCAGCTCTCCTTTCCCAGTGGGAGCCAGGGGAGCTCTGGCTGTGACTGGAATCGCAGCGTGCTCCGGCACATTCGACGCTCCCAGTGCACTTGGTGCAATTTCAAAGCTTGCCTCACAGTTTGGGTATGTGCACACTCTGCTTCCCCCAGACAGCCCCATGCCTGACACAAGGCAGATAGGCACTGCAGGACTGAGTCACTGCTACAGAAACAGGCTTTGAAAAAAATTTCTTAAGAAAAATCCCATTCAAAACCCACTCTTAAGTTTCCAACTTCGGGTGCCCAAGCAGGAAACGAGGGGAGGAGGGAGCACAGGGCAAAAGGAGGAGGAGAAAGTTCTATTCAGGGTTGTATTTTTAGACTATTACTAATTTTGTTTTGTCACTGTGCTACAGAAGCTAGACCTGGGTGAATTAATGCAGCATTATCCTTTCTAATTTTTGCTCAGTCTAGGCTGCAGTCTAAACCTAATCTCGTTACATGGGACCTGGCAGGGCAGTTGCTCCCTCTGCCCTGCTCTGGCTCCTGTCTTTCTACCAGATATTCCTGCCTGCAGCACACATCCAGCCATGTATTCCCTCTCTTCCCCAAAGCATGTAAAAAACAAGGAGAATTCTGCCCTTTTGTGTTTGGAAAAAAAAAATCTACGTGCTGAGGACACCAAACCTGAAATCCTGATTTGTTGTGAAGTACACTAAGATAATGGGATTTATAACCACAATGTATGGGAAGGGACACCACTGAAATGCTGTTCCTTCTTGCTAAAAATACATCTTAAAGTATCTTTGCCCTTCTTGATTTATGGATATTTATAAACCAAATTCTGTTGGGCAGGCTGAGGCTAGAGGAGAGAAATCTGTGCCCTCTATTCCCTGCTCTATTTTAGTCTGTAACAGTTATGCATCCCATTTATTCTTATTGTTTCAAAGCAAGTTAGTTTTAACTTGTATTTTTTTTAACAAGCTTCTGTCCCCAGCTGTCATTATTAGGGTTATTGTCAACCTATTTTTTTATTTCCTTTCTCCACATTTGCACAGCACGGGCCCAGCCCATTTGTGACTTCCCGCCCTAGATGCAAGTTGCCACACATAGATCCATTACACAGAAATACAATGACTTACAGTAAAGAAATCATTGGGGAAAAAACAAACATATGGACCTCAACTTATTTATAAATATCTTCAAAAAGGAGCCTGGAAAGATCCCACCCCAGGCTGGCAGTGCACAAGGCAGAAGTTGCAGGGAGTGGCAAGGAAAGAGGCAGACAGACAAGGATTTTATTTTTTGTCTTATTAAAGTTTTGTTTTATTCTTTCCAGAAAAACAAGAAAGGCCAGGAAATCCTCAGAATTTGGCATTCCCAACACCACCTCTTTAGATGAACACAAGGTCCTCACTTCCTCTTCCCTCCTCATTTCACAGCAAGTGAGGACAGACCAGGACAATGCCAACGTCAGGACCTGCCATCAACAACTGCTCTACAAACAGAGAAGAAGCCCTGTAAGCCAGCCCTGGGCCAAATTTGGGTTATTCTTTTTATTTATATTCCATACTAATGCATCCAAATTCTTTCAACTATGAAAACCCAGGTCAGGTCTTAAAAAGTCACTAAAGCTCCTCCTACACTTCTCATCTCTGGAGCAAAGATTAACTGGCCCAGATTCCTGGAATACAGTGTCTTCTCTGACCATCAGCAGCCAGAAGAATTTGGGGGCAGAGCTGGTTAAACAGGAAGGAAAGAGGTACAAACCTGTAAACCAACCCTGTGCCAAACTGGGGTTATTCTATTTATTTCTATTCCAAACTAATGCATCCAGGTTTTTTTAACTATGAAAACACAAGTCAGGTCTTAAAAGTCACTAAAGCTCCTCCTGCACTTCTCATCTCTGGAGCAAAGATTAACTGGCCCAGTTTCCTACAAAAAAGTGTCTTCTCTGACCATCAGCAGCCAGAAGAATTTGGGGGTAGAGCTGGTTAAACAGGAAGGAAAGGGGAAAGGAAAAAGATCCCAAAGCTCAGAACAACCCTCTCCCCACTGCTGCAGGGGAAAGGAGGGGACACAGGGACCCAGTTAATGCTTCTCCTGCTCACACCAGGCATGGAAAAGTAGGAAAGGTGATGGAACACATATTAAATTCTCCTTTCCAACCTGTGCCTTAGGTACAGCTTTGGAGCAGCTGTGCCCTCCTGCATCTCAAGCAGAGTGCGAGGCACAAACAGCTTTAGACTAAAAGGTGCTGGTGCTCAGGATTGACACAATTTTGAGACCCATGAGAAGCTGCTGTGGTTTCACCATCATGCAGCTGGCATGATGTCCAGCAACAGGGGCCAAAACTCACCTCCCTGTAAAACACACATTTAGGGACAACTGAAACCAAAATAAAATCAAGTTCTTCCTGTCTGAAAAGCTGTGAAGCATATCAAGTCCTTCTTTTACCTTCTTGACTGTCTAGAAAACCAACATAAGAAAACTGATTATTACTCTGGAATAAACAGTAGTAGAAAACAAGAAAAAAAAAGGGGCAAATCTGAGTTTATCTTCTTAAAATATAAATCCCTCAAGGGATATAATTTGCTGCAATTAAATACAAAAAGCCAATCCTCAAGATAAGCCTTAACAAATCACCTTGAGAGTTTAATAAATTGTGGTTTGGTTTGGGGGATTTTTCAGTGCATCTGTTAATGCATTTACCTGGCCTGTCAAACATATTCTGAAGTTCTCACACCAGATGAACACAGCAGCCAGAGTAGAAAGTGGGCAAGACAGTCTGGGACCACTGAGAGAACTGGTTCAATAAAGAAGGTTTGAATACTTAATTATTAAACTAGAAAGAAGTCTCAGGTCTCAGTTTGTATCATATAAAACTTTACTGAAATTAGATGCACAAAGAGAGTAGGTTTGGATTAGATATTGGGAAGAAATCCTTTTCCCTGTGAGGATGCTGAGGCCCTGGCACAGGGTGCCCCAGAGAAGCTGTGGCTGCCCCTGGATCCCTGGGAGTGTCCAAGGCCAGGTTGGACGGGGCTTGCAGCAATCTGGGATATTTGAAGGTGTCCTGCACATGGCAGAAGGGTGGAACAAGATAAGCTTCAAGGTCCTTCCAACCCAAACCTTCTGGGATTCTATGACAAATCCATCTACCAGATGCAGCAACGTCACCGTGGGAAGCTGCACATCTGCCATCCAACTTTTGGATTTAACTCTCACAGATGAGCAAGGAATTACTGATACAGTAAATACACAGTTGCTTTTACACTTTAACATTTTTAGTTGTTGATACCTAAAATAACTCTTATTCAGTCTTTAGATATAAAAAGTTATTTTAACAAGCTCCCTTTTGAGTCTGCAATTCAAATCTTTCCTTTCTGGATCCCTAAAGATTAAATGCAGGCCATATTTCTGATGCACAGAAGGCATGAGCTCCTCTTTCTCTATCTTCTTATTTATTTTGTTCCCCATCATCCACAGATGATGTTCCCCAAGCAGCTGAGAAGTGGAATGCTCTGTTCCCAGAGCCAACACCATGAGTCACTGTGTGCTCACTAGTCAGGGTACAAGATCTCCCAGCACTTTCCCCCCAAATCCCAACCACTTTGCAAACCTCTATTGTGCCTAAATTAAGCAGCTTTTGTTACCAAGTGAATAAAAATTCACATTTCCTGCCAAGCCACTAAACCACATTTAAATGGTAGAATATACACCCAATTTAGCATTTCTTAGTGGTTTAGGTGGAAATTCAGGTATGCAGGGAATGCAAAGCTGCAATGGTCATCTTGACAGAAGGAGGAGAACTAAGCCTGTGAAGTCCAGAGAGAATCAACAACTCAACATTTCCTGGATCTCAGAAGTAGAGGCAAAGGCCAGCAAATCCAAACCTCACTGCTGCCACTGGGCTCCTGTACCCTGCAGGAGCTCTGGCTGTGGGCTGGCCTTCTAGGAGCCCTTTGTTGTTCTGAGCTGTTTAAAACCTTTCACTTTGGTGCTTGTGGTTTTACAATTCCACAGTTTCAAGCAGCTCATCAAAGGAACCTGTAAGCAAAGGTGGGAGGCCACAAATACCTCTTAAACTGGCTTTGTTAACTAATCAGTCTGCAGTGGAATCTGAATTCTGCAAGAAGTTTTCCAGAAATAGTGCATGATTTATGCAGAGATGATTGCACATCAATTTCTTATTCAGAATCTTTGTCACATTCACTGGGAAAAAAGTTGAGTTTATTTCTGTCCTCCATTCTTCTACCCTACTGAGTTCTTTCAGCTACTTTTCCCACTTACTCTCCTCTGCTCTTCCCAGGCAACAAACTATCAAACACAGCCAATAAATGGATTAAATCCCACAAGCTTTCCTGCTGTAGTCATTGCACTTTTCACAGCTGAATAGTCCATATCCATTCAATTTCCATTTACAGGGACTGATCACTGAATTGAACAGGAGAGTTCATCCTCTCTGCTTCCAGCCTATTTTTGAAAGTCCTTCTTATAATCACAACTCTAGACTATCAAATGAATCACAGTTCAATAGATTCAATACTGCAAAAAAATTCTATTCCAACACTAACTTACATTTTCTCTTTTTAAAGCTGGCAATGAAAGAATATTAAAATAGAAGCCGCACCTCTTCTATCATTAGGCATCTAAATTTTGTACTACATAGATTTCAAGGGAACTTCTGAATGAACCAGAAGGTGGCAATTTCTGGGTAATCCCACCAAAGCCAGGAAAAGGCAGGGGGAAGGGAAATCACTGCTCTCACATTCTTTTCTTATTATTAAATGCAATACAATTAAATGCAAGGGTTCCCTGTAAAGTAACTGAAGCCAATCACCACAAACTACACTAGAGGGAAAATTAGGCAGAATTTATGCAGCAATACAGAAGAAAACAGTGACACAGAACACAATGTCTCACTAAAGGATGAATAAATGTGCATTTAAAACTTAGAGCCAGGAATAAGAGGCAAAACAAGGCAGAGAGAGGAAGGGCAAGGGAAGAGAAGGAAGAAACATGCGCTCATTATCTCAAGAGCTTAACTCCAGAGATTCCAGGAGTGAAGAAGCAGCAAAGAGATTCCAGTGCAGCAGCTTCTGACACAGACAGGTCTAATGCTGCCAATTAGCTCGCCATATACATCTGAGGATGGATGTGCAGCTCTTGAAATCTGACAGGTAGAAAGCTGCAATTTAGCAAGAATAGTTATTTAAAGCACTCAGGAAAAAGCTGGATTTAGCTCAAAGAAGAGGCCACTGCCTGTGACTGCCCCAGAAAATACCTGGCCATGGCAAAAATTTCATACAGGGACTTTTAAGACTTTAAAATCTACAGACAGAATCAGGAAATTAATGTTTGTATTTTTTCTGACTAGCCTCATTATAACTTTCAGCCCCAGAATTACTTTCAGTATCCACAAAACTCAGTTTAAATTCACTCTTCCTACTACCTAAGCTATCATCTAATTTATTATCTCCTCTCAAACTGGAAACCTCATTTTCAAAACTAATTCTCTTACTGTGACTTGATAACAACCCTCAGGATTACAAATTTAATCACAAGAATAACAGAATACACTGACAGGTGAACCCAAATACTTCCAGTATTTACACCAGCAGCAATAATTAGTGTTTTGTCGTGTCATGAAAGTGACTGCAAATTTACCTCCACAAGGAAAGTGACTGGAACAATACAAGGAGCAGTCCCTTACTCAAGAGAAGATACAGAGATACAAGAAGAGGGAAAAGGTTACTTTTAATACAAGGTACCTACAATTTATTGCCAAAGTGATTTATTACTAATCCAACTTTTTTTTTTAGAGGCTAAAATGTTTTCATGATTAAAAGAAAATTAAAAGAAAAATATATACTAAGTTCCCAGCAAACAGAAATAGGAACTTGCTAAGATTTTTTACTTTACATGGCTCAATTTCCTCTCCCTCCTGCAATTATCTGTCTGCAGAGGAAATAGATAGCACACAACATTCTGTGCCTGGCTAGGAGGTTCATAAGGACAATGAATGTACAAGGTAATATCATGTTATTTTTAAACAGATTCTTTTTTTTTGTTTGTTTGTTTTAAAAGAATATTAAAAGCCTTTCTGCAGACAGGATTATGATGGGTCCATGACATGCGAAAACAGATTTTTGAATATTTCTGACACCTGTGCTGCACAACTGTCATTAAAGGAGATGCTTTTCTGGGTAAATATGTTCTATAACATGTTCACTTGAAGGGGCAGCATAAATGTCACTGCACTCAGGTGATTAAATCCATACTGAAACTCCCTTAGCCACGGGTCCTGACATCTCAGCTCAGGGGCTACCACCTTAAATCCATACTGCTCCATATAAAGGTAAAGGTCCCTGATGTATCATCCTCAGCACTCTCAGACAGAAAATACTCCTGATGCTTAAATAAAATTACCCAAGATCCCTGTTACTGCCATTATTTACCTGCCAACAGACAGAAATGTAAAGAAGGTGCAACCATTAAAGCTGTTACTTTTCCGCTATTTGAGAGCTTTGATGTGACAACTTCAAAGTTAATTTAACAGCTCCTGGCAGCCACTGTCATCCTGCAGAGGCTCCAGGTGATGTGGCAGCATCAGCTGTGGGGATGCAGCTGAATCAGGGCTCTCACAGTTAGAAAACAAAGGATACTGCTTAGCTAAGTCCTTCTGAGTAAGTTTTTGCTGCTTTGCTGTTCTTTAATGTGTGGAGTTTTCATTCAGTTTGTATTTTTATACAAGAAAAACAATAATGTTCAAGAACAACCAATTTCAGTTGACTTAAAAGTCTCTTCAGCTAGGGCATGGCTCAAGCTTATTTCAGTTTACCCCAAATCCAAACATGGGTTTGCATCTTCTCTGCAGCTGCACACCAGCAGACAGGCAAATTAAAGAGTATTTAAAAGTAGCAGGGATCTCAAGAGAGGAGAGATAAATCCAGCAACATTTGTTAGGCTGGCAAAATGCCATTTGCTGATTTTGACCATGACATTTTATAACCTTCTTGTTTTAAATAAAGATCAAAACCTTAGGATGTTCAGTTTCACCACCACTTCACAAAGTGCTCTCAAGTTCTCTGCCTTAACCAACCTTAAACATATTTATACATTAATAGGAGTCATTAAAAATATTTCATTATAATTAAATACTGCATTCTGAAGGGGTCATTAAAAAAAACCTACTGTCTCAAAGTATGTGGAATATAAATCCTGCTGAAATAGTATCTGACCACATCTGTTCTTATACAAAAGTCACCACTTAAAAGTCCCTTTTAAAGTCTGATATTTCATGTACTTCATTAATCCTGAAATCTCTGAAAGCTGCTGTAAGTTGTTAGTGGCTAATCAAAGGCATGAATTGGGACCACACAAACCCATGATCACTTTCAGACCTCCTTCAAGTAAATCTCTCCCTAACAACTGAGAATAAAGAAAATATTATTTTTTAATTACATGAGAAGCATTAAATAAAGAAGAATGGTCATCAAAGACTCTACTTAGTAAAGACAAAATCAGCATCTTTTGCAGCAGATTTTTTCTGCCAAAATAAAATGTAGCAACACAGAATAAGGTGCAGATCTGTATTTTTGCTGCTCCCTACACCATAAATATGGGAAAATAAATATTCTAAGTGTCATTTGTGCTTCTTTGTAAAGTTTCCTTCCTGTGCCATTTCTTTTTCCATCTGACTGCTAATTGCAGTGGTCCTTTTATCCACAGGCTGGTATGGACACCTGGGCAGCAGGCTGGGATTAGAAACCAGAACTGAGGTCCCAGCACTCAACCCCTTGCAAATGCAGCAACCAGGCTGGCTTCAAGCACGAGCTTTCCCTGGGGCAGAATGAGGGCCTGGATTTACACACCCTCTCCAAGTGCTTTTCCAAGGGGTACACTTGCTCCAGGATCACATTCCCCTCCCCTCACTCTCCCAGCATGCTCACCTTCCCAACATCCTGCAGGCATTTAAAAAACCCATTTAACACACCTCCCCACAGTGTAAACAGTGAGATTTAAGGGGAAAAAACAAACAAAACAAAACAAAAACAACACAGCTCTCCGGGGGTTCTGAAATCACGCTGAAAGTTAGCAAAGCCAGGGCTATTTACATGTTGCCCTACTGGCTGTGTTTCCCTCAACAAAGAATTGTGCTTTCAAACACTGATGGACTAAAACTTCTCTGAAGAAATGTACACAAGGTATGTACACAAAGTACACTTTACACAAAGTAAACGTGTGCTCTAGTCACTTAATACCTGCTAGACTTGCCTATTAAAAAAACCCTCTGTGTTAATTCTCAGATCGACCTTAAGTGAAATTTCAAGTAGAATAATTCCATTCTCCTTATCCCTGAAGCAAGTAAAAGGGGCCTAGAAGAAACCTGGAGAGGGACTTTTGACAAGGGCATGTAGTGACAGGACAAGGGGGAATGGCTTCACACTGACAGAGGACGGGGTCAGATCAGATATTGGGAAGAAATTCTGCCCTGTGAGAGTGGTGAGGCCCTGGCACAGGTTTCCTAGAGAAGCTGTGGCTGCCCCATGCCCAGAAGTGTTCAAGGTCAGGTTGGAGGGGACTTGGAGCAACCTGGTCTAGTGGAAGCTGTCCCTGCCCATGGCAGGGAGGTTGGAATGAAATCTTTAAGGTCCTTTCCAACCAAATCATTCCATGGTTCTATGACATTTATTTTCACTCAGCTTCTTTTTGTAAAGACTGGTTAATTTACCCAAAGCCCCAAGCTATTTATAGAGAGATCAAGGAGATCTCCTCTACAGTTTCCTGTATTTGTCACACAGCATCTGTCACAATGCAGTCGAGGAGATTACTCTGTTTCAAGTCATATTTCAAGGCAGAAAGCCATGGATTCTGAGAAGTCCTGAGTGAGTAGGGAGAGATCAGTAATTTTGGGCTAGAAGGGAATTGCATTTGTCAACAAGATCTCCTTCCCAGCAAAAGGCAACACAATACTTGGCACATCCAGTCTGTAACTTCTGCACAAGAGAAGTGCTTGTGCTTACACTGCCCCCTCCACACTCTCAGCTGCAGCCCTGGGAGAGATGGGCAGCAGCCAACTCACACTAAAGTCCTAATTTCAAAGAACAACTTTTCATTAAAATTCACACCCTGATAAAATTGACACTTGGATAAACTTTACCACATGTGGCTCAGGTTGTGTCCTCCTGTCCCTATCCCAGCCCAGAGCAAAGAAGTTGTCCTGCTTCAGGAGGGCTCTTTCAGTCTTTGATAATTCACCTAATCAGTCCTAATTAGTCAGAGTCATTGAAGAGCCTTCTGCCCTCCTAAAGAGTCATTCCCTCAGATATGGCACTGCAGAAATTGTTTCATGCTGAGGCACTTTGGAATGTCTGCTTTGCAGAGCAGCAGCATGAAGAAAGGTGCTTGCACCAGAAAGCCACAAGGCTAATAAAATCAATTCTTGACATTTGAGACAGCCTCTCAAAAACAGTCACTGGGTATGCACATAATCACACTCCATAATTACACTAATTTGCACAATTAAGAGCTTGATAAACACCATAAATTTAAATGAAAAACCCCAGGCACAGGCTGGTGTTGCTACCGGAATATTTTAAAATCCAAAATATCCTACTCTGCTGATGACAATTTCTGTAACCATGCAACACAAGAGCACCTCACTGAAATCCAGAGAGATACTTGCCACCAAATCAAAAGAATAGGGACAAAGCAATAAAATAGTTTATTCTACAGCTCATCAGTGTTGTTTTCTTCTCAGCCTCATCTTTTGGTGCAGTCACAACTGACACAACAGTTTAAATGCTCCTGAGATGCCTGTCTCCTGCAAACTCCCCACTCTCTCTAAAACTTCCAAATTAGACAGAGTGCTCAGCCAAGCTAAGGCAGAAGTCCCAGGGCAGGCTAAGAAACAGACTTTAAGCACACATTCACCTGAATAACCATCTTCTCCACAGACAATGCTTTGGCATTTTGTTGCCATCTCACACTGGAGATGAGAGATGAAAACAGCAGCAATACCCAACAGCTCCTGCCACATTTCTCCTCCCAGGCACCCAAACCCCTCTAAGCAGTTATCTTTCCCATCAGACAAGATGTTTCCCGCACTCACCG
Organism: Camarhynchus parvulus; assembly: GCF_901933205.1. Taxonomy (NCBI): domain Eukaryota; kingdom Metazoa; phylum Chordata; class Aves; order Passeriformes; family Thraupidae; genus Camarhynchus; species Camarhynchus parvulus. The sequence goes on along the minus strand of NC_044578.1, from coordinate 26,748,706 downwards.
CTCCATGTCTTTGCCTGCATCAGCATCTTCCTCATCAGGCTTGCCATACTGGAATTTTTACCCGTGCTGCCTAAACCTGCTCAGGCCCAAACCAGGTGGAAGAGGTAAAAAAAAGCCACCTGCATCTTGTGTCTGCCTGCAGCGTGGCTTTCCCTGCAGAGCTGCCCAGCCACTGGAGCAGCAGGGCTGAGCACACACGCGTGCATGCACACGCACAGGAAGCCTGGGACTGAATCAGTGTTAAACTCACTGACTTCCTTCTCCATGCTGCAGTATCTGGGCTGTAAACAAGCACTGCACATGAGCTGAGTGAAGCCGAAAAGTCCAGCAGTGAAGGACAAAAGAAGGGAGTGGCTCCAGCAAGGAATAACTATTTTAAATACACAAACATCTTCCCATCAGATTAAAAGTAGCTTTTAAATTAGGCAGATTCTGAAGCCATTGTTGTGACAGGGTAACACAAGACAAACAGGAGACGCTGCTTCCTCCTCTGGAGAGGTCTCCTGGATTTCCAGGACGAAGAGTCCCATAAGCATTCCAAGTGCCTGGTCAGAAAGTGTTCATGAAAAGAGTTCCAGTCACTCCAGGGATAGAAGGCAAAGAAGGGGGAGGCAGATGTAGAAACAAGCTCCCAGAAGAGGTACCACCAGCTACAGCTGCTGCACCTTGTGGTGCAGGAGCAAGGCAGGAGCAGAGGAGGATGCTGAGCTTGTGTACAGGTCAGAGCATGTGGCTTTGGCCTCCAGCCTGCCCCACAAGCCAGCCCCCACCCCAGCTCTCCAGGAACACAAGGTGAGCCTGGCAGAAATGAGTGTGTGTGCAGGGATTTGGCAGGAGTCAAACACATCCTCCCCAGCATGGTTTCAAGCACAGCCTGCTTGTGTTCTGGGAGATCCCCACCTCACCACACAAAGCCTCAAGGCTCCTTCAGCTTCTAATGGCTCTTCCCCACCATTTTGTGCCATTTCCCTCACAGCATCTCCACGTCTGAGCAAACAGAGCACACACCAGCATGCACCAAACCCTTTTGCACAGGTCCAGAGGGCTCTAACATTTGCTCCACTGCTGGCAAAAAAGCTCTGTTGATGGAGAAGAGAGCAAATAGGTCAAGTTCTACTGACCCATGATGCTCCAAAGGAAGATGCTGATTTCTTTGACAAATCCACTGGCTCCCCAGCAGGTCTGTGCACTTGGCAGGCATGATGAGCAAGGGCAGGCTGAGCCCATGAGAGAGACAGCAGCAGCCAGTTGTGTCCAGTGCTGCACTCACAGACTGTGACAAGCTGGGTGGCTCTGGACAGTGCCCTCCCTGGTGTGTGAAGAGAGACACACACACACAGACTCTGCCCATTTGCTCTCCAAAGCTGCATGTCTGCTGCCATCAGGGAAGCCTGCCACATCCAGGCATCCTTGGAAGGAGAGAGGAGGGACAGCAGAGCCTTGGTCCATCCCTGAGGGTCAGCCAGAGACCATTCTCACCTTGGCTGGGACACAGACACAGCAACCCTTCTGCTCGCAGTAACTCAGTGCTGGGAAAATGCCAGTCCAAAGGTGAACCTTCCCCAATCACCTGGGGTGGGAAAGGGTTTGCAGCACTAGAGACCCTCCTGTCTCTGAAAGCACACCAGAGTTACAGCAGTTCTTGGTCTGGAGCCTTCAGCAGGCTGTGTTCTCACTGAAAACACCAATGAAAAGGTGCCTGACCTCCGTGTGGATTCTGGAGCCAAGGCACACTGTGGCTGGTACAAAAGGCTGAGTGAGGAGAAAGGCAGGAGCTGGGCAAGCCTCAGCCTCAAGATGAGGAGAAGTGCCTGTGTGAAAGAGCTGCCTTCCTATGTGTTTTCAGATGTGCTTTTCATTTGTGCTTCTCTCAAAAACCACTTATCTCATAAAAGGCCTTTTTAACATCTAAACTAAAACATTGAGAGATCTGCAACTATTCAAAGACCCTTTTTATTACCATCTTGCAAAGCTGGCTACTGAAGACCCCCATTTTTTTCTTACTCTCTTAATGAGGCAACAGCAGATTCTTCTCCTTTCACCTTGTCTTTCAAGAAATTAAATTCTTATAAAAGTACAACTAAATTGCTGATATCCCTTAATGTTAACTGCGAGATCAAGGGGTTGGAGTCAAAAAAGAAATAGTGCTGCTCTCAAAACCAGAAAATTCACATGGATCTTTCCAGGTACAGTAGAGAAGTTTCACAACAACCCTCCACATAAGAGAAGCAGAGCTGCAGAGAGGCAAGGGAGCACAGGGCAAGCAGAGTAAAAGCAGAGTGAAAGCCCAGTGGCCTTTTACTGAAGGGCTCCTCCCCATCATTCCACCACCCAAGCCTGAAAAGCAACACTTCATTAGGGAAGAACTGCACACAGTTTCAAACCTTCCTTTCCATTTCAGCAGGAAAAACTTGCTAGCACATAAGAGTTGGGCTGAGCAAACCTCCCTCCACCTTTGCTCCCTTCACTTGACTGGGTTTGGGTTGGAAGGGACCTTAAAGATCATCTCATTCCAACCCTCTGCCATGGGCAGGGACAGCTTCCACCAGGTCAGGTTGCTCCCATCTGGCATTGAACATTTCCAGGGATGGGGCAGCCACAGCTTCTCTGTGCCAGGGCCTCCCCACCCTCACAGGGAAGGATTTCTTCCCAATATCCCATCTAACCCTGCCCTCTGTCAGCCATTCCCCCTTGTCCTGCCTTTGTAAAAATTCCCTCACAGCTCTCTTGAAGTCCTTTTAGGTATCAGAAAGTGCTGCAAGATCATCCTGGAACCTTTTCTATTCCAGGATTCTCTACTCCACCTTTTCTACCCCAACTCTGCCAGCCTTTCTTCACAGGAGAGATGCTCCAGCCTTTCCTTCTCCAGATAATTTCCATGGGCCTTCTCTGGACTTGCACCAACAGGTCCTCATCCTTCTTAAGAGGGAGAGGTTGGTGTAGTCCAACATGCCAGCTAACTGCCTCAATACATATTTTTATGTACACATCTACCAAAAGACATTCAGAATTTAATTCTTCAAGTGTAATGAAATCACTGCTACAGTACAAAACATAAATCATTTCTTTAATCAGCCAAAGTAGGCTTCACATTAATGCCCTTATCTCTGCCAAGAACCAAAACAATTGCCACATAAATATTAACAGGGTTCCTTGGCAGGGTGATGTGATTATCAGAGGGAATCTCAGGAGATACTGCAGGACACTTCAGATCTGCACCAATGTACAGATCAGCTCCTTCAGGCAGCAGAGGCTCCTCAGCCTGGCTGTGGAGGGGTTCCATGTCGTAAAAATAAAAAACCCAGGGATGAGACCACTTGGGAGCAGAGGAGAGGAAACACTCTGAGGAAAGGTAAATGTGATAGCAGCTCTGCAGCTTCTCACACCCCCATAAGGAGAACAAAAACAATCTTGGATTTGTGATCCATTTAAGGTCACACAGAAAGATGAGTTTGGTCAGGTAAGCCCTTGAAGAGCTTTTCTGGGACAGACCAACATTAACAGAAGAGATGGCAATAGGAGAATGGAGAGCAGCACACCAGAGAATGGAGGCTTCAAGACCAGCAAAGCCATGCTCAAACTCTTCCACCCACTTCCCCAGTGCTTGGGGCATTCACCTGTTACACACCAACTGAACAGAATGTTCTGCACTTCACTGGTGAAAAGTCAATTACAGCTCCTTACCTAGCTCCAGAAGCACCAGGAATCATGCAATTTCCTGAGCTGAGCCCAGGCCTTCTTGGCAGCCAAGGCTTTCAAACAGGCTTCAAAGATTTAAACTTTAGTCTAAAGCTTCACGAGCTGCACTTTAAACCTGTGCATCTCCCCTTTGCTTCCCATGTGGTTACAGAAAGTTGGAGTAAAAGATTGTTCCAAACAGATATACAAGGCCAAACATATTTTTAATATTAAGCATAAAAACAGCAATTAGAATTTTTGTTGCAGTTACAAATATACTCTAAACCAGAAAAAATTATCACCTTGGGTAGGTAGAATCACAAGGTATATTTTAAGGTTGGAATCTCACATTTATGATACATGATTCTGGACCACAACAAAGAGGGTGCTGCAAATTCAGATCACATTTGTACTAAGGATGCACCAGCTCCTCTAATTTTACAGGCTTTACCAAAAAGGAAGGACATCCTCTCCCCACCCTTAGATACTGCTCCTTCTACAGGCTCTACAAGAAAAGAAAAAAAAACACCCAACAAGTTGACACCCAGCACAGTGACCTGATGTTTTCAGGCATTTGCCCTCTGATAAGCACAGAAATGCCTTCTGCTGGGCGTTTTCCCTGTTAACCTTCCTGAGCAAAAACATTAGTGCTGCAAGAAAACGGAACCTAATGCAGTAGGTAATGATACTAAATATAAGCATGAGTCAAATCACTTTGTTTCTCAGGCATCCAGCTCAACAAGTTGCTTCAGAACAGCAAAAATACAGTCCCTGTGCAGACCTAGAACAGCTGATCATTCCTCATTTTTATGGGTTTTTTGGGGTTAAGCAGAATGTATCCTAGAAACAGAGTTTCACAGAACTCTGTGAAACAGATGCACTTCAGCAATTTTTACAGCAGCTGCTACTATTAAAAATCCTCATCACCAGTGACCATCTAACAAAACATTCTTACAACTGGCCTAAGAAAAATGAGGGACAGCAGAAAGCACATGGTACAGGGGAGTATCCAGGGCACTGCTGAGATTGCTTTCAGACTGCTCCTGCCAACAAAACCACAGAATCATAGCATGAACTGCTCAGGCGGGACAGATTAAACTGCCCTGGTGGCCATGCCATGAGTGAATCTGCTCCCCAACTCCTCCAGCTCCAGCAGAAAGGCAGGATAAGTCCAAAGTGTTCAAGCCAAGTCTCAAGGCTGGCACAGTGACAGAAAGCCAGCAGGAGATGCTTCCCACCATGCAAGGGACAGTGGGAGGCTGCTTTTGAAACAGAAAAATACACACTTGTTAAAAAGAAGAGATTAAATATCTAATGGACAAGTCAATGGAGGAAATCAATGGTGCATTAATAGCTTCGATCATTCTCAAAGTATTTGCACAATCTGCATTCAAAGATTCTCTTGGGGAAAAAAAACCAACCAAACAAAAAAACCCCAAAACATACAACAGATCAAAGTATTACTTAAAAATTAATAACTTATTTAATGTCTACCTCTACAGATACTCACCAACTTCCTACCTCCCATCCCCACAAATTGCATCCAATCTGAAAAAGCTATCTAATTGAAAAACTCCATATTTTAAGCATCTCCAATACCATGTCTCTCTCTGTACATTGACTAGGAATTAAGATAGGCAAGGAAAAGAACACTGAGACTACATGGGAGGTCACTATAAATTTGTCTCCAGGGACAGTCTTTATTTGGGAGCAGAAGTTTGTTTATTTACTATGTTTAAATGCCAATTGCAATTCCATGTCTCTGTTTTGCTTCAGCAAAATTTAAAACAGAGTGAAAATTATCAGTAACTGCAGGCAGCACTAGCAGTGCTGTGACTGATAGAACAATCAGGCTTTATGGGCCATGGAGAGCAAGGATAGGGGGTGTGGGGAGAAGCACATACCCTTCCAGAAATGTGCTAATAAAATGACATATTGTCTTCTTGAATCCAAGATATCAAAACCAAATGTCTCTAATAACTCTTGATAAGACAAAAAACACCATAAAGAAGTCACAAACATGGAGTCACCCTTTTTTGCAGCGGAATTCTCTAAAATGCAGCTCATTACTAGATCCAAGTCTCTGCAAAAATCAATACTTCCCAGGAGCTCCTGTGCAAGCTCTCAGTGCAGGGCTGAGGTTCACCCCTCCCCTCAACAATAACATCCACCTTGGCTGTGGAGGTCTGAGCACATGGCACAGCCTTCACCAAGGTTCCCAAGAGCTGTTTTAGCTCAACTTTGTCAACCCTCAGTCTCCTTCCCTGAGTCAGGTGTCCCCTTCTTCTTCCAGAGATGTGCATTGCTGGGGAAGTCCCCTCTCCCTGCAAGATGTTCTGCAAACATCTTACCCACGTTTGCAGAATTCATAGTGAAAAAGAAGAGGAGAGAGGAGGACAGGGAGATCAAGTCAGGTCTTTTCACAGAGGGATATGGGGGTCTCATGTCCTTAGGTGGGAAGGGACCTTAAAGCCCATCTCATTCTACCCTCCTGCCATGGGCAGGGACACCTCCCACTATCCCAGGTTGCTCCAAGCCCTGTCCAACCTGGCCTTGAACACTTTGAGGGATCCAGGGGCAGCCACAGCCTCTCTGAGCACCCTGTGCCAGGACCTCCCCACCCTCACAGGGAAGAATTTCTTCCTAACACACAATTTAAATCTACCCTCCTTCAGCATGAAGCCATTCTCCCTTGTCCTTTCTGCAGCTACAGATGGTGGCAGAACAAGACAGGCAGTCCACGACTGCCTGCAATTGTCTGTTCTACCTCCACACAAATCCTGCAAGGATAAGGCAAAAAATTCCCCCAAAATACGAGCTATACACAGTGGCAAGTATTTCTCACCTCTTGCACAACAGTCTCGGTGAACAAATTAAGTTTCTTGGAGTTCATACAGTATTTTAAAGTGCACTCCAAAAAAAAAAAAAAAGTGAAGTTTCAATTTCTGTCAAAGGGTTTTGATAAGGAAGAATTTGTAGATTGTTCTCTCTTCTCCCACTGCTCTCCCTCCCTTGGGACACAGGCAATTTTCTACATAAATGTGCAGGAAAGACATACTAAAGATTGCTTTGAGCTGCAATTTGAGCCAGACAGAAAAAAAAAAAAAGAAAAAAGACAAAAAGAAGAAAGAAAAAAAAAAAGACAAGAAGCTAAATTAAGAAGCAGGGAAATCTGAACCAAAAGATGAAAAATAACTGCACAAGTGATGCCATTGCCAGTAAGGGGTAAAGCCTTTGTGGCTGAGCCACAGCAGCCAGTGCCAGCCTGGCAGGTCTCAGCCACAAGGAGCTTTCAGCAGCTTAATTGCCTCCCTTAACTGGTGAGTGAATAACTCAGCATCCAGACAAACAGGAAATTCATTGGAAACTGAACAAGAGACAGCCAGTGGCTCATTCTGCAGGTTAATGTGCTTTTAAATGAAATGAACTATAAAAAGATTACAGCTTCCTAATCAAACCACACTTTTGAAAGATGAAAGGGAAGGAAAAAAGGGGAAGTCAGGGAGGCTGAGGATGGGAAGCTAAAATAAGATGAGGTATCTACAACAGATTAAATGGGGCAAAACCAGAAGAAATATGCACTTGGGTTAGTCTTTGCCTACTCTCCTGGGTCCTCACACAGGACTTTGCAGTCTTCACCCAGTATGAGCAAAGCTGGGAATGCAGATGGCATTTCACTAGAAAAAAAATTCTGGGCTGCATATCAGAGACAAGTGCACTTCTATAACCCTGTGTTCAGCACAAGGAGGAAATGCTGTTTGCACCTGCAGAACATCCATCTCACCTCTGACCACTGTTACCACAGCACTGCTCCCCGTGTTTGCCACCAGCTCTGCTGGGAGGGGAGATAAATGATTTTCTTGTCAGCAGCAGTGCAAGGAAAAGCACATCAGATCTCAGCCTCCCCTGCACTTCTTGTTTTAGAGGAGGATTTCTAGCCAAACTATGCTAAAAAGACAAAAGAACAAATGTCTCCTCACACAGTTCACTTGCTGGTGCACCACAGAAAGAGTACATCATTCATTAGTATGCTAATAAATTGTCTGTTTCATTGTAGGATGCTGCCAAGTTAAAATAACAAAATACTGCTATTACTCTGTTAGTGAACTATCTTATCTTTGTAAGTAACAGAACATCCAGCTCACTGACAGTAATTGCAGCTTTGGCTACTCTGCAAGGTACAAGAGACTCAAAGGGACCCATTTCCCTCATTCTCACTCACCCCCTGGTGCTATAAAATTTATTCATTGCAGCTCTATTGATAATTTGGAAGTCTGAGACTTATCATATTGGCACCTGCAATAAATATGAGAAAGATGCAGATATTAATTTTTAACTAAAGGTTTTCTTTACCAAGAAGGTCAGCCAACCAAAATGACCACTTTAAAAAACAAACAAACAAACAAAACAACCCCCCCACCTTTCTCTGGGACAGTGCTGGCAGTGAAAGGTCACACTGCTTTCAGTGGGAGGTGATACTGCTTTAGGAATATTATGAAACCAATCCAGCACAAAACAAACAGAACCAGCTGTTCTGTCTGTGGACTTGTGGGAGAGCACAGTGCAGAGCCACCCTCCAACCTGGAGTGATCCTCCCGGCAGGAATTTATGATCTTAGAGGCCAGACTGCTGAGTTCCTGCTCAAAAACAGCAGAAGAAATTTGCTGGTCTCTTCTTTTCTCCTCCTGGAATCTCCCTTTTCCCCACCACAGAGCAGACATGCTTAATGGCTGTGACTGCACACAAGGTCCTACTTTTGCTGTTGGCAGACAGTTGTCAGAAACCTGCTCTTAATTCCTAAACTTGGGCACACCAGTAAGGAAAACAGGAGTTCAGAACCACAGGAGAATCTTGTAATTTGCTCTCTGAAATAACCCTGAAAGCCCACTGCAATCCATGTGCAAAAGAATGTGTTTTCCCTCAAAAAACCTCAAATGAGCATTTCAGTCCCATGTCATCGTGGGAATCAAAACTGCCCATTTTGATAACTCATGGATTTCCATGTTGGCTGTGTGAAAGTCTAAACAGGCAGCCTAGTGGAACAATGGTTTTTCCCTTAGCAGAACAGAAAGACAGTTGTTTTCAATTGTTTTGCACAACTCTTCCTCATGGCCCTTGTACTTTAGTGTTGATGAGAGGAAAAAAAAAAAGCTACATGATATGGTAGCCTAAAAAAGCAAATCACATCTTCACACCAGATTCCAGGTGTGTTGCTGAATGGTACTTTGTGAATTTTCCCTCCTATATGCTGGCAATCCTGGGCTTTTTTAGAACTTCAGTTAGGGGACATCAAGGAGGAAAAAAAATCCACTGACCTTCATCTCTTTCCTTGTTTTCAAACGTTTGTCTGGAGAGGAGGAAAGCATGAAACAGCATTTATGAGATGCCAATTTTACTGCAGAAATCAGGAATACCTTTAAGCACAAGCAACAGCTGCCTTGTTTACTGGGGCACAGTTGACCCAATCACTCCTTGCTGTCTTGTGAGTGGGACTGTGAGTCACCAGTCGGCTGCAGAACCTCAGCTCAGGGTTATGCCAAAGCTGCTCAAGTTTTTCTAAGAGGGGGCAAGTCAGTCAGGCATTTGACAGCCTGCTGGACTGCAACCAGTGCAAGCAATAGGCAGACAAAAATGCAGTACCCAAGAGAGAAGCTCTCCCCACGAGCACAGAATGGCTCTGGGATACCATTTTTGTGCAAGGCAAAAGGCACTCTGGACCCCCAGAGCATGGATTCACATGCAAACTCACCACTGGCATGTCAGTAACTGCCTAGAATAATCTGTGCAAAATGGTTTTATGTGAAAGGACTCTCCCAAATAAAAGTACAAGCATGGAATTTGAGTGAGGGGACTGTAGAGATTGTCCCCTTGGTGTGCAGAGAAGGGAAGGCTTGGCCTCTTTGGGGCAGCTCCTGCAAACCTTTCTAGTTCTGCAACAACCTGAAAAAGAAAGCAGATAAAGGGTGTCCTAAAAAACATCCCTCTCAAAAGGATAAGAATTTTAATCTAAAAATGAGCAAGATGGCACTACTGCTGCACGTGGGGCAGCAGTAAGGAAGGGAAGGACATAGACAAAAGAGACAGGATGAGAAATACCATGAACTAGAGAAGAAGGAAATGAGAGAGGAGGAAGAAGAGAAATAATAAACCAGACTGGTTGTTTTGGGAGTGGAAGAAAAGATGAAATATAGGAAGTGTCATAATTAAAGTGCACATTATTGCTTCTTTCCTATAAAACCACAGGGGACAAGATCATACAGGTATTTTCCATCTCATCCAATAAGCACACATCCCCTAGTTAGCAAGTGCCAGGTGTATTTTTCCTATGACTTGAGGAAACGCTTGTATTAAAATTAAAAATAAAAGAGAATGCTCACTTAATCTGCTCTGCAACCTGAGTCCCCACTTATAAATGGCAGGGGCTGGAGACAATGAGAAATTGCTAGATTACAGAGGCCTCTGCAATGCAGTGAGCAACAGCTGAGGGGTAAAGTTGGAACACCACCAGCGGGCTTCAGAATGCCAAATTAAGTTTGCTTGCACAGTTGTTGCTAATAAAAACCACAAAGCCTTTCTCCCTGTCTCTGCACCACCTCATTCATCCTGCTCCATAATGCTGAAACACAACTAAAATCAACAGAAGAGCCTCAGCAAAATAATCCTGCCTCCAACACCTTCCAGTATTCCCTGCAGTCAAGGGAACAGAGGGGCTGCAAGGACAGGTATGGCTTCACTGAGGCTCCAATGTAGCCATGACATTTTCTGAAAAATCCCTTTGCCAGGATTTTCCTCCTGAGAAGCTGAGAAGCCTCAGAGGAAAAGAAAACCAATGATTATCTGCTGCTGTGGAATGCAACAGGTCTTGGATTGGTCCAGGTGGGTTGTTTCTAATTAATGGCCAATCATAGTCCAGCTGGTTCAGACTCTCTGAGAGTAATGAGCTTTTGTTATCATTTCACTTTTCCTTGCCAGCCTTCTGAAGAAATCCTTTCTTCTATTCTTTTAGTATAGTTTTAATATATCATTTACTCTTAATATAATATATACCAAAAAATAATAAATCAGCCTTCTGAAACATGGAGTCAAGATCCTCATCTCTTCCCTCATCCTGGGACCCCTGTGAACACCACCACAATCCTTCACCATGGAAGTGAGGATCCTCCACAGTGGTGAAGTCCATGAGTGACACAGGTGGGAGTTGTCCTCCAAAGACAAAGCATCCCAGCAGGAGAGGCACTTCCAAAAGTCCATTTCAAGCCAGTGAAGTCACGACACACAATCACACAGACAAATATTTGCATACTATGTCACGGATAAGCAGAACTTGCTGATGTTTACTAAGAGGTCTTCTGGGAGCTACAAAACGATTTCTTCATTTTTTAAAGGCACAAACTCCTCAGCAAGCAGGAAGGGCTGTCCTGCGACTCAGAGAGCAAATGGAAAGCAATAATGTGCACTGAGCTGCTCTGTCAGAGCTCAGTAATTACATGAAGGAGCTGATCTGTTAGCAGCCAGTCTAAATACAGCCCCTCGAGGGGCTCCAACTCAATCACTGGCACTTTGAAAGGCACAGTGCTGCTCCAAGGGAGCTGCAGCAGCAGAAGGGAACACCAGACGTGTGGTTATCAGCAAAGAGGAATTACCTACTTATGGAATAATAAATTGTGCTATAAAATAAAAAAGGAAAAAGAAAAAACCCATCATGCTGCAAGGAACTTCATTTCACACAGGCCACATTTAGAAGCACATCAGTTAACTCTAATTTGCCTTAATATAGCAGATTAGCAATAGAAATTCTCAGCTTGCCTCCAAAGTGAAGGGTTTCCCAGCTGCATTAGCACAGTGAAAATCACAGCACTGTGATTTTCCTAACAGTTTTATTGTTGGGAAAATGGTTTTGACTTTAGAAGGGAGCTTCTCCTGCATGAAGGAAGATGTCTCAGGGAGTTTTTCAGCCCAACAGCTCTTTGACACTCAACCCTACCAGCCATCCTCCTTCAGAGAGGGAGAATAACTACAAGAGTACAATGTATTTTGCAGAGCAAACTGATCCCAAGAGCCCCCCAAAAAATTGTGCTGTAGCCAAGAGTCATCTTTCAAAGAAACATGTGCTCCTGACTGCTTTCTTGGGTAAACAACACTGTAAAACAGGTGTATACCTTCACAGGTCAAGCTTACCAAAATTGATCACAAAATATGTGCACGTTTTCTACAAATTCAGACTATTTCCATTTTATCATAGTCCTATACTTAAAGACTATGGTTCTGTAGAAGAGAAAATATTTGGGGAAATACTTAACTTTGCTAAACAATGTCACAGTTTCTTCTTTTTGCAAGTAGCCACTGTAGATGTCATCAAATCCATGCATGGCTCTCAGCCCTGTTTAAACCCTCCCTCCATGGCACAACATGCTGTTCTTCACAAAGAGCAGCCCTACTTGCATCCTAGACTTGTTAAAGATTGGTCTGGCTTTTTAACCATGGTTAGAAAAAAGGAAATGCTTCTCCATCACTCACCTCTCCCCATTACAACAGGGAGAAAGCACAGAGCAGAAGCTGCCCTTTTTTTTTTTTTTCCTTTTCAATCTGTATTACATGCAACACACAGGAAAAGCCCTTTAAAGAAGGAGGATTATTTGCATGTAGCAGAGCCCAAAAAGTCAAAGAGCAGACATGAGGAAGGCTGCCCAGTCAGATGTGGTGCTGCATTCCTTAGAAATTCTATCATTTTATTACATTCCTCTTCAAGGAATTAGGCAAAGCTGCAGTACTTCTGAAGATGAATGAAAGGAAAAAGGGATAAAGAAATGAAGGCGTGGCAAACCCTAGTCAGAAACCAAAATTATAAAGACACTCTTGTAAATAAACATGCTTTGTTGCCTGCCTTTTATTTTGCATCTTTGACATACTTCTCTGCTTATATTCGAGCATATGTTTGTTTTTTCTTTAGGAAAAAAAAAGAAAACTGCACACAGCTTGGATTGTGTCTGTGAAAGTGTAATTCTGTACGAGCAGGGAACAGCCACAGGCCAAGTCAGCAACTTTCAACACAGCTGGCATCAGGGATTCCACAGACTATGGTCCTTTTGTTACCAGAGCTGAAGGATGTCAAATATTTTGCTCATTTGACTAGCACATGTTGCTCTATCCTACTTGGATTTTATGCAGTCTAAGCCTTCAGTCTGAAATAGAGAGGAAGTTTTTAAAGTTTGTAATTTTATATTTCCAAATGTGACTGAAGGATCAAACATTAGCCCACCACAGTAAGCAAACTGAAACGATTGCTTTTCCAAGATGTTCATGTTCTAAAATTTTTATCATCAAGTCTGTAGTAAAGCAGGATACTTTAATTATAATTTTTAATCAGCCATTTTTATGAGGTTTTCTTCAAGAGAAAACACAGAGGAGATGGAAAAGCCATACAAGAATATGTTTGGAAGATCAGATATAAAAGGCATAGCAGCAGATCTTAAAGGGAAAACTTCTAATTGAGCAATGCTGAGTGTAAACGAAAATAAAAGCTTTAAGAAAAACGTTGCTACACACTGCCAAGTGTTACTCCATCAGAAAGAGACCTGCTGAAATGTCACACTTGGGGCTGTGCTCAGACACCTCAATGGCCCATGGCAGCAGGTGCTTGCAAAGGAAGAAGCTCCTGCTTCTTTCTGCCTTTGTTTTCAGGTGGAAAACCCACCCTAAAATCACTTCCTTTCTAATACACAGTGTCAGTTAGTGTTTGGAGTAAATAATATCACAAACACAAAGACCACTCCTTGTGTTCCTGAGAACAACAGTCTCCACATGCAGTTACTTGGCACAAGAAGTCACCATCATAAATCACACTTTTATTACCCATGCTTTTCCCTTTATCTACAGTTATGCTGCACCACCATCCAGGGTTCTTTGGGATACTCACACTCCAAGATCCCAGGGACTCTCTTCCAGTCCATTAGGCTTTTTTTCTGCATAATACAATTCTCAAGCTTTCCACTAGTCATCCTTGGGCCAAGTCCAGCTGTCTTGTTCAGTATCCAGCATCTCTCCAGGAGGAACATACACACCACACTTATACCAGAGACACTTCAGGCCCCATGCATGGGTAAAAGTCACAAAACAGGACACGAGTGTGCATGAACATCCACTCAGAAACCTTCTGGGACTGTTGCCAGTAAAGAAATAATCATAAGAACAGGTTTATTCAGCAAGAGAAATTCTACCAGTTATGCAGGAGGCCTTCTTGTTCTTGTTTCCTAGTTATGCAGTAAATCTAAACTGGGTTTAAGGTACAAGGCTGACTCCTGCATGGCACTGCATTCATAAAATAGATTAGGAAAATTTCAGCTTGCAAACTTAAAATGAAATTCAAGGCAGCTATAAGCGTGAGTGTAAAACAATGAGGAGGTGGAAGAAAAAAGATAAGGACATTTCTCTGAGGCCAAGAATTGAGGCAACTGTTGAGGGAGGTTCTCCTTCATGGAATCCCTCCTTGGTGCAGAGAAACACTTCTAAGCTAAGTTACCACTCACTGAAATTCATCTATGAAATTGGAGCAGATACCTTGAAACGAGTTTCAAATTACAGAGAGTGGCCCTGAAGGCTCCTTGTAAAATTTATTTATTTAGGTAATCAAGAAAATAATAAAGACTGGAGACAAAGGGGCAAGACCGGCACTAATATCCTACTTGAAAAAATAAAACCCACAAAAAAGGACACCCACAGTAAAAATAACTACCAAACCCCTCACTTCAGCCTTCAGAAGTCATCTTTCTGCTGCCCTGAAACAATAGGGCTGTGTTCCCTTTGTGAGATGTTTTATTTCAGCCACCACACCCAGTTCTGGGAAGGGCAGGACGATAGCTGCTGATTTGTTTGCAAGATGGTGCAAGGTGAAGTCAAAGTTACTGTTCCTGTATCCTGTTCAATTCATTATTTTTTTAATTTCACACTGATAAATATGGAGACAAAATTCACTCACACACTAAAAGGAAAAGGGTACACAGCTTCCACCACCTCACCAGCTCAGCCTTAACTGGCACAAGCTTCAAAGCAAGGAAAAATTCTTCCCTCCCTACATTTGAGCCTCAACCTCTGCAAAATGAACACCCTGCACAGAACTTTCTTCAGGAGGGAACAAGTCAAAAATCAGATTTGTTTTGCATATAATACCCTGAGCTTATTTTCACTTATGACCTAGATAGACAAATTATACAAATCCAGACTAAATCAAAATAAACCAGCACATGCACTGGAGGGAGTGTGTGTCTAATGTTTAAGCTGTACATCACACGGTACATCAGGTCCTTTATCCAGACTGAGGACCTGAGGAGGACAAGCAGAAACCTTTTTTAAAAGCCTGTTGTATTAACCATCACCAAGCTGGCCACTTGGCTAAAACAATAAAAGGATTTCAGCCAAGTGAGCATTACTTCCTCTAGACGGTCTTTTAAAAATTAAACTCTGGAAAGATAACAACAGTCATGCTCAGGGCTAATTATAGCAGAAACATTGCAGCAGCTAAAAATGCTAAAAAGAAGTGGTGGGAAAGGAAGGAAGATAGCTTAAAGGGGAAAAAAAGTAGGGAATGGCAAACCTGTCATATGTGTGACACTTGGCCTTCGTGCAGTGCTCACAGAGAGAAGGTAAAACCTCATCAGGTCTGTGGAGAACCAAAGGCCCCCCCAAACTCTGAGAAACAGTCAAAGATATACAGAAGACCCAAGAATACTGCAAGAAACCAAGAAATGTATGAGTAATGTGCAAATTAAGTGGAAAAATTAAGAAAGGATCGTCACTCTGTTTTTTATCCCAGCTGAGAGCACAGCTCAAAAAAACTATGCTGCTCCCATGCTCACGCCCAACTCTCAAAGCCCAGCCTGGGCAGAGCACAGGTACGAGGCTGCTTTATTTTAGGCTGTTTTATTTTAGTGATTTTAGCAAGAGAACTGTAAGCCTGCAGAAATCCCAGAGCCATGGAGCCTCGTGAGGAGCAGCAGAGTGTGCTGCCAGCCTCCCAAAGCAGCTGATGAAGGATCTTGCTCTCATGTGTAATCTGTACTTGTGTTTTCTTGTCATATTATTTTCTTTCTAAGCCTATAATCAAACGTTTAGAAGCTACTTCAACAGCACACATACTACTTTGTCCTTCTATTCCTAAACTTTGGCTAGTAATCAGGTGATCCAAAGAAGGGCAGACTACTCATTTGTTTGGGAGTGGCAAATCGATGAATGGAGGAAATTCACAACACCCTTTGCCCAGCACTAAACCAGGTTAGTAGAACCTTTACTTCTTTGAGGAATCACCTCCCCCTGGGATCAGCAAGTGTGACAGCAATAAAATATCAAGGAGAAAATGAGAAGCCTCTGATTAATGAAGCTTTCCAACACAGAATATGGGCATAAACTGCCTTCCAACACTGACCCACCAGAGGATCCAACAGACTGGAGGATGCAGAGGGATCCATCAGCATGAAATGGCTGTAGAAATTACTGTAGAAATGAGTGATGCCTCCCTGCCCTCCCCCAGAAATCCTCCAATCATTAAGGCTGGAAAAAGAAGGCTATTTCTTTCTGCACATTCAAGTAGCTGTGAATTCATAATTTCTCAAACCCACACACACTAACAACTGTCCTCATTTAAAAGGTTTCTCACAGTAGCTACAAGCCAGGAATAAAATAGATATGAAAGTACTGCAAAAGGCATTGGAACAAGAAAAAAATGTCAGCAGAAAAGATACTGGAAAGAGAGGGAAAAGTTTTGATGCTTACTCATGCTAGTTATATGGCAGGATGATTTCCCCCAAATATCTGTAAAATCAGCTTGTAAAAATGGAAAATAAAGTTTCACCATCTGTGAAATCAGCACAAATACCAGAGATTCTGATGTGAAACAAAGTTCAGCTCCATGCTAGGTGGGTTAAAAAAAATCAGTGGGTTTGGTTCACTGAGGATGCCTAATCAAATGGGACAGCACTCAAACAAATGTGCCCTCAGCTGCAGCACATTATCGTTCTTTATTCTGCATGGGGGAAAAATAATCCTTGAGACTAGTCAGGAAAGGAGCTGGGACAAGTGTTTGATCACAAAAATAAAATCCAAAATTTAAACCGAGCTGAAATTAGGAAAAAAAAGTAATTTATAATCAGTTTTGAGAGAGGGTTCCAGTCTCCTCTGGACCTGTAAGTCACTCTTCCCTGTACCTTGTCTCCAACAGCAGGTGCAGCCAGGTAGGATATTGCTGTAAGCCCATGATAAAATGCCATTTGTCCCTGCAAACACTAATATTCATCAATTCTGCCTGCAGATAAAACAATAAATGTTTGCTTCCACAAATGGAGGCGATGTTATTTAAGCCATGATCTATTCCAGTAAATCCGAGCCAGATGGGCCAGGATTCAGGGATAACTGAAGTTGCTGTGGTTATGATCAGGGAATTAGAGTGACAGAAAGCCTCGTGCTGGGAAGTGTGGGATCTGGTAGATCTGCATTTGCTTCATGGAGATGAATGTCCCACAAATAGACTGTTCAAGGTCAGTGAGCCAGAACAGTTTGGAGGTAATGGGTCCATCCTGAAAGAGGGGACCCAAATTCCTAGGTAGCTGTTATACCAAGCAACATCCACAGGGTCTGGTAGGTCACTACAAAACAAACCTGATGTAAGTTTTTGACAAATCCTATTTCTCTGTCTGGAAACACTAAGTAAAAGTTTGGGGAAGAGGAGGAAAATAGGAGAGAAAACACATCTCTCAGATCACAAGCATAAGAAATAGAGGGAAAATGTATTCAAAGCTAAATTTGATTAATATTTTCTTTAGAATGTTAACAGTGATACAGTGTCTGATTTACTGATACCAAGTACACACAGAGTAACTTAAACTTTTCCATCCCATATAATCAAAATACTGTTGACGTGAAGACAGGATTAAAATATACTGTACCTCCAGCTCCAACTTGGCTACAGCTTGCTTAAACTGTTGGGGGTTTTTTGAGCCAGCAAAGTAAGAGTCAAAGGTGTTAACAGAAAAGTCAGACTAGTACTCTGTGACCAGGAAAGCCAAATTTATCCCCTCCAGCAAAGGCTGACAGAGCCATTACTCAGGCAAGGCTTCAGATAAGGCACCACTGAAGTGGAGTCCCAACATAATGCAGGGGTCCCTGCTCTTGGTTCATCTACCACAGCTGTTAATACAGTGGGGAAAGAGAAACAGAAGAATATTTTAAAAAAAGCAAGCTTGCATGCACTATTTCTACAAAAAAAATAGAGGCACAAGGCTACATTAAGATAATGTTAAAAACCTGGCATTTTTCTAATGAGCCAGTATTTTAAAGATGCTATCTGAAAGAAGAATCCGACTAAAAAGGCTGCAGGGCAAAAATGAAGACATGAAGAAACCAATCACATGTATATTAACTAAGGCAGCTGCCAAAACTTACTTAAAATGTTTAATTGGACAGGTAAAACTAGGGTAAAATCTAAGTGCCCAGGTTCACTGAACAGAATCTGTACAATTTCAGGCATGAGAGATGCTGTGCATGTACTTTGTATCCTACTGTCAGTCTGCTTTCTAATTGTGTACCTTCAAACCCCAACACTGCTGATAGCATCTTGCTGAACTTCTAACAGGGAGTTTTATTTTTCCACTTGAGAAATAAATCTTTTGAGTGCAACAACAAAGCAACTCCTTTACACTCTCTATGTCTCACTTCAGCATCACCCTATGAACTTCAGCCTGCTGATAATATTAATATCAGTGTTACTAAGGGCTTAGAGCCTGCAAGAGGAAAGACTGCCCTTTTTTTGGGCTTTGTTTGGAGTAAATGAGGAAGAAGCTGAGATACTACAAGTTGAAACCAAGGACAGAAAAAGCACAGAATGAGTACATATTGCATAGCTTAAAATAAGTAAAAAATATTACTTCCTCATGGTCAACCTTCAAATCCAAGGAGAAGGAGGAAAAAAAAAAGTCTCATTCCAACAGGAAATGAAGGTCAAAACCACTGAAATCAACAACTTAACATTTGAGATGGGGAAAAATAAACATATTGTTATTGATGTTCAGAGGGACAGGGTCAACAGGCAGCAGCAGTTTCCTACACCACTTGTTAGAAACATGGCAAGTTTAAAAGGCCATCATATTTGTATGTATTTATGTCTTCACTGATTTTATACAACAAAATTGCAGCTAAACTAAAATGGAAAAACAATGAACAGCTCAGGCTTAGCAAAACAACCTTCTAAACCTGTTTTCATCACATCTCCTGATTTAATGGTTGGCGTGACATGTCAGAAGTAAATGAGCTTCGTGTAATTATCATGTCTCCTGCTTGATCTCTGTCTTCCTCAAACACTTCTAAAAGAGCAAAAACATTGCTTAAAATACAAGTGCAAAGAGCATTTCATCTTTACAGCAAAACCTGTTTTTTCTGGTCTTGTCATGAGAGGTGCTTTTACTCCTATCTTCCATCTTTACTACTTTTATCCACGTTGATGTTGAAACACTGTAAAAGTGTGCAGCAGGTCACAGGCTTAAGCACTGCTCTTTTCTTCCTCCTTTCTTCCAAAAGTTTCTTAGAAACCATTTCTTCCTGCAGCAATGAATCTGTTCCTCTGCACCAGACTGGAATTCCAAAGCCTCTTTGTTTACTCCCTCATTTGCACACAATCCTCAACCCCCTGTTTTTAAAATAGTGCAGTTCTAAGCGTATTCAATTTCTTAATAAGCTGTCACTGGAAAAGCCTCAAGACAGCAATAATGCTGACAATTACCAGCAACCAGGTAGTTTCAAAAAAGAAAAAGAATAAAATCAAAAAATATCTAGACTTTTCTGTCTGTCCTCAGTACTAAAGGATGTAATCACTTCAAAAGTGTCATACATTTTATCCATGCTTTACTTCTGTTACAAAGGTTTTGATAGGAAGTTTTGACAATTATTATATTATTCTTATGCTGTATTCTTGGCTCAGTAAATTTAGCTAGTGCATTTAATGCATCTTTAAAAACAGGTCTCCCACCCCCAAAGCCTAAACAGCAGGGGCAAGCAAAAAAAGGGAGGTGAGGGGGAACCATATGCAAAAAAGGGATAGGTGAGAAAAAAATCAGCTTTACACACTAGAATTGTTCATTATGCCACTATTTTGCTGGGAGATTTTATTTTGATTTCAAATGCTCACCTAGCCTTCCCATACACAGCTTTCAGATCTCCTAACTGGTGTGCTGCAACTCTTCTACCTGCTGACATCGAGCTTGGGAGAGTGAGAGACAGAAGAAATGCTCAAGGCACCAGGACAGATATTCAAAGCTACTGATGGAAAACAAACTAGGGAAGCAGGAGCTTTGCAGTAATCATGGACAACATACAGAGCAGGAGATTGTCATAGAAACTGAGCCAGGACAGGTCTTGGATGCAAATGAGGGATCCCAGAGGATGTATGTTGTGATCAGTACAGCACTTTTTGACATTTCTGGTGCTGCTCCTGAGCTGTGAGTGAAGAAAAGCAAGATCAGAATGCTGAGTTGCAAGACTCAAAACTTATGTGGTGCAACAGTCTGAAACTCCACCAGCTTCAAGAAGCTGGCAGTAGTCCTGAGCTATAAAATGGTTTGAACTGGAAGGGACCTTGAAGGTCACTTACAGCCCCTTGCCATGGGCAGGGACACCTTCAGACATGCCAAGGTGCTCCAAGCCACATCCAACCTGGCCTTGGAGCAGCCACAGCTTCTCTGGGCACCCTGTGCCAGGGCCTCCCCACCCTCCCAGAGAAGAGTTTTTATTTTACATCTAATCTAAACCTACTCTTTCATTTTGAGCCCAGTTCTCCTTGTCCTATCATTCCATGCTCTTGTAAATAGCCTCTCTCCATCTGTCTCGTGGGTTCCCTTCAGGCACTGAAAGGCCACCATGAGGTCACCCCAAAGCCTTCTCTTCTCCAGGCTGAACAATCCCAATTCCCTCAGCCTTTGCTCACAGCAGAGCTGCCCCATCCCCCTGATCATCCTGGTGCCTCCTCTGGATACTGCACCAGGTCCTTGTCCTTCTCCTGCTGGAACCCTACAGCAGAAGGCAGCTGTGCACAGATCCCTAATCCCAACAAATCTCTGCAAATTTAACAATGCTCTACTCCTACTTTCTAGATTCCCTCAGCCTTTCAGGCACAGCATGGGCAGAACACGAGGCTTTAGTTATTACTGTCAGCAAATAACACACATACCAAACCTAACACTGCATCATCAGCCTCCTTGTTCAAGGTGTTGGGTGTTTGCTACAGCAAATTGTTTTCCAGACAGTTGAAAAATTTAAATAGAATATGATGTGACTTCTTTGCATTGACTACCAAATAAAATTAGAAATTCAAAGTTCTCAAAACTCCCCAAGTGTTTTCTGGGAACACCCCAAATGCACTGAGAGAAGCTGCTGAAGCAGCATAACCTGGAACATGAAATTAGAGTGGAAATACTTATAAGCATTCTTGTAAACAGATCATGCATGGCTGATTGGGATAAAGGCTGATGTGAAAGACCAGATAACCTACTAAAATATTCAGCTGCTGAGGAGATGAGGGAAGGAAAGGCTATTAAAATGTTTATTATGGTAATCATAGAAATTAATTTGAAAAAATCAGCTCCCACTATACAAGCCTCATAATGAGCTTATAGCCTAAACACTGATGCTTTGTCAGATTAAGCAGACTTTCTTCCTTTGTATTTTTTGATGTGATATAGCTGGGTTTTTTCTTTAAAAGACATCTTCAATATTCTATTACCAGAGAAACAGGGCTGAAAGACAGAAGTGTCAGCCTTTGAAAGGCAACAGGATTTAAAAATTAACTGAGGGGGAAACATGTCCTGTTATCTGTTAATATGAGACCTTTTAAATTTTTTTTAAGCAAGTTAATGTCATTTTACAGTTCAGAACTTGGGTTACAGAGATAACAGGATTTACATGATCATGACAATTTTTAAAATACCCCATCACTGTTACTAAATTTTACTTGTCCTGCAGACAAGTCAAAGCAATTTTCTACTTGTCAGAGATGATAAATCAGTTGTCGGGTGACACTGACAGGTGGATTTGTCAAATCTCCCATGAAGAGCTTTGGTCTCTGCTTTCAGGCTGCCTGGGAACTCCTGAGAGTGCAGGAACACAATTGATTAAGACACAGATTAGGAAGAGTTTGGATTTTTAGGGCTGCTGCCCCTTTCCCCAGCTTCTCTGGTATTTTTCTTTCTGCTTTACCATCCAAGTGGGTGCACAGCATCAAGCTGCTGCTGGGTTTTATTCTAGCACTTCACCCACAGAATTCCAGTTAAAAGTAGAACAGTTTAAAAAAAACCCCTCCAAACCACACACTGCATTTGAAAATACATTATTTGGTTTATAAATAACAATCTCTCTTCAAAACAAAGGCACACCTTCAGAAAGATAAGAATCAAACCCCATTTTTTCTCCCCATTTTGTTTGCACCTACATAAGTTGCTCAAAAGAAACAACTGGGATTTGAGTGAGAGCAAAGAAGCTATGGCAGAGATGTGTGAATGGAAGTTCTTACCTTGTGTGTACCAGCCACAAAAAACATCCACTTACTAAGAGTAAAGGTGGAAATATTCTAGTGAAATACTTCATGTACTGACATTAAATGAGTTTGACAGGCAACTGAGCCAAGCTGTTCCCTTTTTAGCCCTTTCTTCACAAAATAAATGAGAATGGTGTTAATATTCTGTCTGGGCTGCACATCTAAATTTTGTTTAGGAGCCATGGCAGGTGTAGCAGGGAGACTAATTTGGAAAAATAACAAGCTACAGATAGTAGAAATTAGAAAATGCAGAAGAAGAAATGTTTTTTCCTAGTACCCTTGGGAGTGACACCCCTTGGGCATTGGGGTGATGCTCCAGTGCTCTGCAGAGACTTTCCTGATGCAAAGACCAGACAAATACAAACAGCAGTTGACACTGGTCCAGCAGATAAGAAAAGATGGGAAGCCTCAAAGTGAAGCCCAGAGATAGAATTTCAAATGGAAGGCTCCTCCCAGGCAAGGGAGTCTGTCTGTGAGGCCTCTCCAGGAGCCATTGAGCCCTCCCTCATCTTTCATACCTTTCATATGGACCTTGGAGTTGAGTTTGACCTGTGGGACTTGCTCTGCTCCATCTCCAGGACCCTGCAGGCATGGCTTCCCTGGCATGGCACAGAACTCTGCTGTGTTTGGCATGTAATTCCACGGCTCTGACGTTCAGAGAAGCAGGAGATGGAATTTCCATCCTGCCATACAAAATGTGAGCTACTTCCCAGCTAAAAAAGGAAACTCCCTACTCATGAGCCTGTTCACTGAACACCTGAAAAGAGTAAGTTTTTAATTGTATTTTCTGTCAGCAGGGAATGCCAAAGAATTTGCAGGTTTCAGATGGAGCATTGGTTTTGCTGTGTCCTAGGATAACATTTGTATGGTCCTCTAAACATCCACATTCAATCCTCAAGATTAAGGACTTTTTAATATCATTTTGACAGGAAGGTAGTTCATCCTTATTCCTGAGCTGTTGTAAAGCAGGTCTTCTTCCTGCATGTTATGCTCAACATTACAGTAAGTGGGGAGAAAGACATTTCCAGCCACTGACAAAGCCTGAGCAAACTGCCTGGCAGCAGCACTCAGCTCCCTGTATTCCCATTTATCCAGGGGCTGAGTCAGAGCTGCCTTCCCCCACTGAAAGGAGGCAGTGTGGAAATGATGACAAACTGTTTCAGAGGCTGCAAGATGAACTAAGACCTTTGGCATTAGTGTAATGCAGACACAGTTCTAATTCTAATAAAGTCATTTATTGGAGCTGCTAAGTACAGCTGTTCTTCCCTCACTGTACTACGAGCAGCAGGAGTGAAGCTGAGGGGTGAGGCAAAGAAACTAAGGAGGAAAATGAAATAAATCATTTGGAAAACAGCTGGACAGTAAAGTGGCCAGCCCTTAGGCTGGAGAGCTACTCTAGATTTACACTACCATTAAGATGAATCTAATTGCCATTTGGTTAAGCAAGCTACATTTTAAAAGACATGTGTCTTTTAAAATTAATTTGCAGTTATTTCTAAAGATAAGCTGTAACTGGAACAGTACTCTTGCCAGAGAATCCAGAGCAGAGTTGCTCAGTGCCTTTAGAGGCAAAAAGTTTCTTCCTTGGAAGAGCTGTGATTCCCCAGGAAAAATTTCTGAGGATTTCTTCCTTGCATGAATAATTTATGTGCTTTGGTAGTCATAGTATTAGAGAGACAATTATGAACAGGAGATAACTCTTCAATTTTAAAAGTTGTTACTAATTCAGGCTTCATTTGTACTACTGTGGAGGAAAGAGAATCATACTAACCACTCTCCTTCTTTCTGCTGTCATAGGAAAACTGTGCAAAGCACAGAGCCAGCCAATATCTCTTTTAATCCTAAACCAACAGCATTCAGACTGCAATATGAGTTTCAAGGAAAAAAAAATGAAAAAAAACCACAGAGGAATAATACCCATGGTGGCTCATCAGAATATTAAGGAGATTGCAGATTGTCAAAGCTCTGGAATCAGATGGTGATAATTCAGAGCTCCTGCCCAGCTCAGATTCCAAGCAACAAATATATTCTGCATGTGTTGGGGAATAGATTTGCATTCATTGTTTCCTATATGCTGATGAAGGGAAAGATTAAAAAAAAACCCAAGGTATAAAACTCAGTAGCTATCCCTCATGGGCACTGATGTTTCACTTGCTTTGCTGGATATTTCAACCAGAGAAAAAGAACATCCTAAAAAGCCCCAAACCACTAACAGCTTTCACATGCCATGCCTCTGGACCAGCATGGCCTCTTGTACCAAGCTTGCTTCCAACAAAAACAGCACCACCCCGCTTTCACCCAGCATCCTGCTGGCAGGAAACATGGAGAAATGGATGGTGTACCCAGAAAACCACTGGGTCTCTCCAGCTGGCACCCCCACACTTGCTGAATTCTGCATTTTCTCCCCAATCACACGGAGCTCCTTTAACCTCAGAGCCCTGGTAACGCTCAGCACAATGCCAGAGGTTGCCTTTTGAGGCAAATTACTCCATTGCACTACTTTCAGCTGTATTTTTAGCCCCCAGACTCTTCCAGCACTCCATTTACAAGCAAAACTCCACCTCCTGTTTACAGCAGCACAGGAGCCCACAGCTGATTAGACACCAGGCAGCAAGGGAGGCAGGGAGGACTCTCACTTACAGCAGTGGCTACCAGAACGCGTTTCTCCTCCAGCACTGGTGAACATCTCTTGTAGTTCAAGTTCTCCATTCACCTTCTGGTAAAGGTTTTCCTAAGAGGCTTAAGGGCACTCTGCACCCAACCCCAAAAGAGCAAAGAAAGTTCAACTCCAGACCCCAATGGGTGCTGAATGTCACCTTTGTTGAAATTCCTTTGACATTGACACACACAAAACCAATTTCCCTCATGGCTTGAATTGCTGTTCCAAGCAAAATCTGTGTAGTTAAAATTAATAGCATGTTCATTTTATAACAGTCACACACTCACAAAGCTGGCTAATCTTTGCTGGAAACCAAAAAGCCACCAAGGTTCCAGAAAAAGGACTGGAGTAGATTTTTCTTTTGGGTAACCCAAGTGAAATGGAGCAGGGAGAAAAGCAGCCAGTTTTACGAGATGATGATTACAAATGCTGCATCAGCTTTGTGAAATTACAGGAGTGAATTTTTTTCCAATGAGGTATTAATCCCCCCTATAAGACTTAGCTAAATGTTACATATCTGCTGAAAACTGCACATCTGCATCACGCTAACTGGTTTTGAAGTGTCCTCACAAAGAAGCAAACACACACCTCCTGCCCCAGATAAAAAGCAAAGGCACCACTAATTGAAGAGAGATACAGCCTCAAACTGAATCACCACCAGTGGAAACTACAGAGAAAACCACAAGGAGCAACACAGATGAAGAACACCCCAGAATGAGTAAAAGGAATAAGAACTGGGATGTTGCTTCCTCCAGCTGTGTAAGTGCTTAACTAATAAGCACATGACATACTGCAGGCCCCTGCAAGGACAAGAGGCCATCACAATGCCCCTAAAAGTCACAGGGCTGGCCAGTTCCATCATGAGTAATGAGAGCTCCAAGGAAACACAGGCATTTCCTTCCCTAATTCCCCAAACACCCGGCTCCAGGGTCTCAAAGTGGTCAGCAACAACTTAGTAAGGAAAGTACCCAAAAGTCAATTACATCATCTACCCCAGCTGTAAGCAGAAGGCCACTCAGGCTGGTCCAGTTTCCATAAACTGGCTAGTGAGCTTCCAGCATTTCTCATGGAAGGCACTTCCTTTTGGAAGGGAATGAAAAAAGCAACCTTGAAGCAGAGAAAGTAGGTCACAAAGAAGCCACATCAATGAAGTCTGGAAACAAAACAGGGAGGGATACTGTGTCAGCTACAGAATTGGCTGGTTCTTATAAATGGAAATCAAAAGTACAGCTAGAACATCTCAACCGGTAACCTGGTGAAACAGATTAACTACACTCCAAGTGATACATTACAGCTTTTCCTCTCTAAGTCTCCTGCAAAGCTACTCTAAGTTTTAAACTTAATTGCTGCATGCTTTTTAGACTGAACTCGTGATAACCCTTCTGAACTCCAGCAGCAACAATAGCACTCTTGACAGCAAAGATTTATGTTGCTGGGTATCAACCTCCCAACACCCCTCTGTCACCACAGCTTTCATTTGAGACTCATCCCAAAGCTTTTTTAGAGTCATCCAGGTAGAGACTGAACTGCAAACAGATGTGGTGGTTATGTTATACAGTGTTTTACATATGTCAGCCAAGAGATCTCCTGGCCTGGCCAGCAGATGCCAGTGGTAATCCTGCAAAGAGGGCTGTAAAATCAGCCTGAACACACAGAAAACTAGGGCCCAGCAGTCCACTCTCACCTTTTTTTTCCCCAGAATTAAGTGAAACATCAAAGCTAACGTAACCTGTAATCAGAGCAAGTATTTCCTCAGCATGGAAGCAGCAGGTTGATTTAATTCTTGGCACCTTTTTACAGGAACACCTATGTGCTCAAAGGGGAAACTACCTTAACTCCTACCAGAGCACTTGCTGTGTCCCAGGCTGTCTGGTTTCCAACCCATTCTGAGAAGATTTGGACCACTGCAAAGGAAACAGTTACTGTCTTTTGATACTAACAGCTATTGCTCTTCAAATTATCCATAAAAAAGGGATTATAATTTATTTTTATAAAAATATGTAACTCAAAATATAGGACTAAGGAAAAAGCCTCCTTCTAGTTGGTTATGTACAATTCACAGTTGCTTGCTGGCTCCCAAATGTAATAATTAGGGATGACCAATATTAAATCACCATTATATATAAGCAGCAGGTTAAAGGTGCCAAGAGAGCCAGTAAACCCAAATTACCAAAAATGTACAATTTGAGATAACTGGCCAAACACCCTGCTGAAGCCAGGATCCAGATCAATTTGAGACATGATGATTCAGGTGAATGCTGCTCTCACAGCAATCTTATATTTATCACTGACAGCCATGCTGCATTTTCAGACAGTTTTGTATTTTCACCCTTTTCTGGTTTTTAACACAGAAAAAGCAATGTATTCTGACAAAATAAAATAGCAGAAAGCAAGTTGTGCCAGAATTGTGAAGATTAATGCCCTTTCATACCATTAAGGTTTTCAAATATTATTACTGCATTCCTCTCAATTTTTTTTTTCAGCAAAGTTTCAGACATATTTTGACTTATACAACATGCAAATTCCCCATTTCTAGCACTGGTCTGGAATTAAAAAAATATTTGCTTCCTTCTTATCATCCTTCCTTTTATCCTGTACATTCATCATTTCTGCAAACAGAGGCCGTTTACTTCACATTCCTGACTTCCCTATTAGTAAGTCCAAAAAAAAAGGAAAAAAATAAAGAAATTAGAGCAGAAAATGCTTAACTTCTGTCTGTAAAGCTTGTCTAGGCTGATAAAAAATAAAAGAGGCTTTCTTCCTAATTTGATTTAATGGTTATAATGATTTAATGGTTATAAATTGAGAAATTAGCAACCACTGGCATCAAAATGAGGAGAGCTGAATTAGAAATGTCCAGTTCTGTAAGTACTGTCAGAGCAGTGTGAACTGAGGCCATGAACAACCACAGGAGCTTCTTTAAGCAGAGGAGTCGCCAGCCAAGGGTATGTGGAAGCAAACTGACAAATATTTATGGCAAGACCATAAAACTTTTTTTGCTACTTCACTATATGGGGTATAAAACTCATTATCTCTAGGGAGTTGAGGCTCTTTGAAAACTTCAGTGAGCAAGGCCTGAGCTAATGGAAGGAGTTAAGGAAGGACCCCATGAAATCTGTTCAACAGGGTAATTAATCACCCCACACCTCACTGACATCCTAAGCAAGTGCTGCCAGAGAGTGAGAGAGAAAGGGACCCCATAAACTAAAGCCATTTAGAAGATAAATCTTCCCAAACCTGGCTTAGAAGGATGTTGGTTTCTTTCCTGACTGCTTATTTTCCAGGATACCTATCAACTACTCACCACGCTGAACAAAAAAAGATGGAAAATAATTACAGAAACATACCTCAAAATAGGAAATACTCAGTATTATTTGACAAGGAAGTCTAATGATTTCCTAGCA
The DNA here is from genome assembly GCF_901933205.1 of Camarhynchus parvulus. Lineage (NCBI taxonomy): Eukaryota > Metazoa > Chordata > Aves > Passeriformes > Thraupidae > Camarhynchus > Camarhynchus parvulus. The sequence continues at coordinate 26,720,397 of NC_044578.1, read as the reverse complement.
AGTGTGAGCACATTGTGTTTTTGCTGCGTGATGTACGTGTTCCAGTATATTTAAACAAGTAGGAAATGCAGCAAAGGCAGCAGCTTGTCCGTACAGCTTGAGGTACAACCTCATAATGTAAATAAACATCTTCTCAGGAAGCATTTTGTCTCCTCTTCTTTCCTAGAGCCTGCACTGCACTGTACTCCTAAGATAAAACACCTAACTAACATGGAAAACGACTATGGATCAGTCAAAGCCAACCAAACCTGTGATATGCTCTGGCACCTGGTCTCAAATGCCACAGGAAGGATGTTGGAGCTCAAAGGGGTTTAACCATTGTTCTATGGTTTTCCAGCTTTGATCTGTGATGTATTTGCTTCCCCCAGTCAGCAGTGAGGAGTTACCTACCTGAAATTAATGATTTAGGCACCACCCAGCCCTGCTTACAAATTAGGAAAAGCTAATGAGTGCTGGCTATCCAACACCTTCATCCCAGTGGTCCAGCCTGGTATCACTGTAATGAGACAAGTTTATTCCATTCTGAAGGTCAACAAGGCTTCACCTTTGGCTTTTGGGGAGTAAGAAAAAAAAAGGAGCAAGTAGATGCAATCACCTGAATGGAAGGTCTCCCTCTGAGGGCATCTTGCCCTGCTGACCTACAGATCTGACAGCTAATAGGGTGTTTGAGAGGATTATTAATAGTTACAGAGGTTCCAAGCAAAGCATCAGGCTTAGAGGCACCCCAAACACAAAGCAGTGCAACCCAAGGCATGCAAGCAAAGCACTGTAGGTGTCTCAGGAGATCTGGCTTCTGTTGCCAAGTTTCTTGTATGTCCTTGGACAAGTTATCTGACCTATTTGTGCCTCATTTCCTCACCTTCTCAGCTCAGAGCAGCCCTCTCAAATAAAACCAGTAATGCTTTGGATTCACTCACACAACAAGGCAATGAATGGTGCAAGTCAGTGAAACTGATGCTCCTTCAACCCTGATGGAATTGTTAATAAAGCAGTCACCATTTGTCAAGACAAAATGGAACAGAAAACTGAAGCAAAGCGATCGTTTAATTTCCAAATGAGATTCGAGGACTGCATTCAGCCCTCCCAGCCTCTGCTGCTTTGCACACATTTTCCTGGAAGCCTCATAGCACACACTGTGCTGAGTAGTGCAGCATCTGTCCCCTATCTTGTTGAGACCAGTATCAGTGCACTAAAGAGTCAGCTAAATGAGGGTGTGAATTACCTCCGCTTATCTCAAGCCAATCCACTGACTCAAGTAATGAGATCCTGAAAAAAGCAAGCAGGTTTTTAACTCTGTCCTGCAGTATCAAACGGGGAGCAGAAATCCCTCCAGAAGTGCCAAACTCACCTACATTTTCTCCAAGCCCTTACTAGCAAAGGATGATGTACATCCCAAGAGGAGAAATGTAGTTACACTGTTGTATTCCATGGAGTAACTTGGAGTTCCTCTGTGAGAGATCTCCCAAAAAACGGATGTGTCATAAATTTCCAGGCTTTCCAGCTTACTCAGCCTAACCCTGAAGACTGCTATTCCAGAGCTGGGGAATATCAGAGCTCTCTCAGGAGAGCATGAAGCTGTTGTTGGTGCAGTTTGGCTCACTGCCATCTGGTGCCTGTACCACAGACCCCACTGCTTTAAGTTTCCTCCCTTTCCAACACAAAACATCTCCTCCTGAAGCCCTAGAAGGTGGTAGTGGGCATCCAGCGTTTCTTACATCATATTATGTGGATACAATGGACACAAAATGCTTATTCCTAGGAAGTTTTGTCTCCTTGTTGGAATTTTCAAGTCAAAACCCAAGTAATGTTTCTCTTTTTCAATTCTCTGGCTCCCAGTACCTTGGTTCAATCCCCTGCTACCAGAGTTACGACAGCTTTCTCAGACTGAGTGGTATGATCTACCTGAGGAAATTTCCCACACTCTTTTCGTGTCATCCAGACTGAGAACAGCACCAAGGTGAAGAGGTTCTGCTGAATCTCTTGGACTGTTACTGTGAAAGCCTAAGGCTGGGAGGGATTAAGTCTGAGATCATTTTTAGTCACAGATTCCTCAACACTTCTTTTCCTCTCATCACAGCACCGATTTCCATTCCCACACCTCCTTGGAAGCTGGGACTGAATGCACACAATCCCCTCCCAGCTCCTGATACTCCACCGTGTAATCCTCCATCCACTTTCAAACACATTTGCCATTTTTCATGTTTGCTGTATCCTTTATTCTCTGGTCCTGGCTACAAATTCCAAAAGACAAGCAAAGCAGCCTCTGTCTATACGGCACCATGCACATCTACAGTGCAACACTGTGTAAATAAAATGAATTATCTTAAGACAGAAAAAACCGGGGTATTTTCAATTAAACCATTAATAGCCAAGAATGCAGCCACAGCAATAGAAGAAGAGAAAAGGTGCCTGCAAGTTTTAATCAAGGCAGAAACTCACAGAGAAGCATATGCATTCTTATGCAAATCTACACCAGACGCATCGCACATCTGCTGAAATGGGTGTCGTTTTCCCACAGTTTGCAGAATTAATGTGTTTAACTAAGTGCCTGCCAGTGCTTGCAGTGTAAGAGCTAATTTCTAATGGGGTATTCCCAGTTGGAAAAAAAAAATCCCTTTAGATAATAAAGGATCTAAATCCAGGACTTGGTTTTACATTTACTTAAGTGCAAAGACCCCTTCACCTCCAAGAGCTCCTTGCTTGCACTGCTCCAGCTTGCTTTACAATTAAAAATAATCCTGACTCCTGGAGAAAAGCCTTTCTACATTTTTGTGACCTTTGGAAACCCTATCAAGCAGAATTGACAAATGCTATTCCCTCCTGATCAATTTTATAAAGGTTTTCTGAGATACGAGGGTGTCAAAACACACAAAGGGCTTTGAGAGAACTTTACGAACCAAAATGCAGCAATATTTCTTTTCACTTGGTTACTTTCCTTGTAGATACAATTTGTATTTCCATGATTACTATGTGTCTTCACAGAGGATTTTGAAAGAATTCAGATGAGATCTTAACGTCTGACCCTGAGGCTAAAAAGAAATATATGTCAGAAAATACCGAAGTCTCAGCTATTTTTTATAAAAATCTATAAATATCAGTTAAAAGGAATCCATGATCTCATAATAAGTCAACAGGTCACAGTTATGCTCTTCTTATCTTCCCTTTTTTATCCCCTATTGTTTAAAAATAGGAAACAGCACCACATGAAAATGTTCAGCCAGAGATAAATCGTGTGACTGAAATACAGGAGTCAGGAAACCAGTGTTTTAAAATAATGTCATCCTCATTTTCCCCAGCATACTCTAGCATTGTTGATGCCTCCAAATATTTAAGTGACTTAATAAATTAGTAACCTAGGCAACACTTGCAACAACACAGCCAGTTGAAGGAGTCCAGCTAAAAACTCCCAAAAAAGAATTTAAAACTTCATTTATGTATAAATTCCTGTCAGTGTTCCTTAAAAAGAGGAAAGGCAAGCAGTTTTAATGTCAAAGGGCTGATTATGCAATAAGGTTTTGGGGTAAAGCAACCAAGGAGAAAACAGGCTGTGTCCAGCCCCCAGCTCCACTCCAAGTCACCTCTGTCACTGCACAGGAGAACGAGCAGAGAGGATCTGTAATTCACCCCCTGCACGCCTGTAAGAATTCCCTGGAGTCAGAAAGGGCTATTAGAGGAGCTGTCACAGAGCAGGCATGAGCAGATCACCTGTAAGAGCACTTCACTCCTCTTCTGATATTCCCTGCTGCTGGCTGGCAAGGGAAAGCAGCATCTCTGCCCACAGCACACTCGACTGTTTTTCATCTGTAGCAAATGCAGCCACTTAAAACCTCGGTTTTGATTAAAGTCTGCCTTTTACAATGGGGCTCCAAGTAAAATTCATTGTTGCTTATCAACAAAGCTAACAAAAGCTTTATGCTGTCGGCATTCAACGTCTGTCCCTCACTGGGTACCTGAAGGCTACGATAAGGTCAAATACCACCACAGCAGGCATTGTCCAAACACTCAGGAAATGACATTTCCCGGCCCAACAAGGTTTATCTTCCTAGCCTGCTTTTGCACCAACTTTCTGGGCGAGTTAAAAATAAGCCTATTGATCAGAAGGGAAAGAAACGCTGGTGAACACTGACCTTGTCTCCTTTCCAACACAAGAGTGGCTGCACAGATTCTGTGCAGCTCTCCAGCTTCTTTTCAGCTTCCCAGGGCTCTCTGCATCTTCACCTTATCTCCTGTTAAGCCTTTCCTAAAAGCAAATGTTCTCCTGAAGGAACTGCAGCTCCATACCCACTCAGAAAGGAAGAGGGATACAAACCCCAGCCCAGCTCACATCTCAAGGAGGGGAAAACCTTAGTGACAGCCATCTCACCTAGCAGATTGCCTGGCTGCAAGGGTTTTTATTTGGTTTTTACATTAACTACACCGTTCCCAGCTCCCCCTTGTCAGACGGCCTCTGGAGTAGTTTGTAACTGAGCTGGTGGAGATGAGCAATAAGGTTTGGGAGAGGAGAGGACCGGATCCCCCCGCGTGTTCCGGGCACCCTCGGCAGGTCCTGCAGCAGCGCAATGAAGATGCCGCCACCTGGTGGGACCTGCTCGGGCTCGGCTGGAGGCCGGGGGGCAGATGGGACCCCGGGCAGGGAGGGTGACAGCTCGCACTCCCCATCCCCACACGCACATCTCGGGAAAAAGCCGGTCAGCAGCATGAGCAGGGCTGGAAAGAAAGGATCTGCTGACAACAAGATGCTACTTGTTACCAAAGCCTCTTGGTACTCATCCAAAGCAAGGTTTGGAAATGGAGAATCTTTGCATTTTTAGATGCGACTGCAAAGAGTGGAATAAAACAAGAATTTAAAAAGAAAAGGTAGATATAAAAAGCTACTTTCACAGTCATAGCAAGGCAGGCTGTAAAGAACCAGAAGCCCCTCAGAACAGAGCTGAAACCATTGATATAAAAGAGCTAAGCAAGGCAGATGACAAACTGCTGGAGTAGACAGCTCACAGAAATTGGGCTTTTGAACTGAATTTCACATGATTAGGAGATGCTTCTGCTCAGTGCCCAAGCCACAGCTATTTTTTAATCTCTGCATGACACCATGCACATTACCATGGCTTCAGTCCTGAGCATGAGTCTGGTGTTTTCTGAGAGCCAATACTTAAAAGCCTGGAACTCAGGTCTGAGGCAGCCAAGAGATGTTTCTGTCTGCTTGCACAGGGACTAGGGCTTTTTCTGGAGTTAGAAGCTCTGTCTGCAGATTGATATCCATGAAAAGGCATGGAGCCCTTCTAGCCTATGCTTAGAGAGCCTTCTCCTCCTGCCAGGAGAAAGGGGGGCAAGGAGGGTCATTCCAGCAGTGAGGAATGTCTCCAGACTGCCCGCAGGATTAGAGGACAAGGTGATGAAAGAGTCCACATCCTATCTGCACTCGAGTTTGTACAAGCACCGTCAGCTTTTAGCACTGCTGCTAAAAGAGAAAGACATTTCCTAGTCCAGATAAGGCCCCAGAGCAACAATGTCTGTTTGCAGGATGAGCACTCAAGAACAGACTCTCCCCTGTGCTATTTTTTTACATATTTCAGCAACTCTTCTTTTGCAATTTTAGCACAGGAGCTTTTGCAGCGAGCTTAGAGCAGGCACATCACCAATGAATCTGACAACCCCATCACAGAAGTTTGCAACCTGTTTAGACACAGACTGTACATCAGGCAAAAAACCGATCCTACCCCCATCACATGCAACATTTAACACCAATGCTGTGATGCTGGCTTTAGAATTCATTCCTGCAAAATCCATGGATGTTCAGTCAGCCACACCAGGCAATGTAATTGCTCTGTTTCCACAGTTAGCACTGAAAATGCTGTCTATTCAGTTATTGCCCTGCCTCCTCCTCACAAAACCTGTTTCAAAGAGCAGAGAAAAAGACCTTGAAACATGGGTGGATGCTTTCAAAAGTCAGTTATCACTTTTAGAGAGGAAAAAAAGTAGGAAAAAAAATCATAGCATTAATCCAGGCAAGACACCTCCCCCCTCCTACCCCTTGCACACATGCCACGAGTCTGAATGGAAGCCGTCACCCAGAACACATGTCGATACATATTTTACAGAAACATTAGTTGTGTGTCAAAACCAGTTCTTGGAAACATCATCTAACAGCACTCACATGATTTGTGTTTCACGAGCAATTAAACCTATCACTCTGACAAGCAAATCTGCTGCTCCTGTCCACTATTCAAACATCAGGTTAGAGGAAACTAATTACATTTCAAACTCCGTCCATGGGTAAGGAAACTGTATTTCCATGATAATGTCCTGGCTAATTCACTTAAGCAGAAGCTGCTGAACCTCCAGAACAGAGAATGAAACAGCCACCCTTGGAACTAGTGCAGCTAAGGCAGGAAATGCAAAAATAGCCAGACTGTGATTTAGATCTCGTAGTGAAGTCAGACAAGACCTCAGTGTCACACTGAAATCACATCCCAGACATTGTAAAGTCCTACTGTATTCACATCACTGTCACACTGCTGGCAAGCCACAGAGACCAGCAATGATGGGACTTCACTGCTAAATTCTTTTCTCTGTGCTAGCAGATGAAGTTTTACAGTCTCTGCAACCAGACCAGCTCCCCTCATGGCAGTAATTAGTTCTTTGGCCAGAGACAAAGTGGATGGCACACCACTGCCAAATAGATATGTACAGAAATAAACAGCTGTCCATCTTGAAGTGGCTGCTGAGCTCTTTTTCTTTAAAATACGTGTTTTCACTACCAGGGACACTTTTCAGACAGTCACCTTTCATTTGGAACAATACCCCTACACGGAGGTTCACATTCACAGAGACACGTGGAAATGAAATGCAGTGACATCAAAAGCTGTATTTCTCACCGTGCCAGAAAATGCTTCTCCACTTTTCATGTGCTCGATATTCCTGCCCTCCCCCAGCCATTCATGGTGAAATAATTAGTGTTAGTGTTCTCATTGTTTATCAGACAATACAGACAATAAGGCTAAGCTTTCTGCTCCTGTTTTCTTTCGCTATGCTGCTGTGGTTCCTCAAACAACTGTGCAAGGCTTTACTTTTAATCCTATGAATAACACTTGTCACTCATAGGTTTGTAACCCATATTTAGCTGTGCACAAACACAGTGCACATGGCACAGTTTCAGCTTGATTCATTGTCTGCAAACTTCTCCAGATGTGCTCATGCAAGGAAAAAAAAAGGCTAATAAACAGGAGGAAACAAACAAATACCAGCTAATCCGATTGCAATTTCTTAGGGAAGGAGAGAAGACACTAGCACATCAGATTCTTTATGAGGGAGAGGGATAATGAGTTGTTTTTAAACACAGACCAAGAATAATTATTGTCCTTGGGCTACAAGATGTATTTTCATGTGCTTGAAGTGTATGCTGATTTTTATAGCCTGTGAGCTAGCTGGGCCCTGTCACAGTGGATTTTCCCCATTTATCTACACATTAACGTCAAACTACAAGCACATCACAACATATGACTTTATCAACAAGCAATGTTCCTCACTGTGGCTAATTTTGAAACCACATTCCTGCTTCCACTCATGGAAGATACAACCTTGGGTAACAATCAGATAGGCTGGTGCCAGACATCCTCTCCTTAAGTACATTCTCATTTTACCTTTAGAAAGTATTCTCAACAAACAAACAATCTGAAAACAAATGGCTTTCTTTGGAACTCCTCTCAACAACAGCAGTGAGATATTTTTGCATAAGGCTGCATTTTATAGTCCCAGCTCTAGGCTGGGATTAACAAAAGCAAGGTAAGCAAGAAGCAGCAGGCTAAACAGTGCAAACTACTAAAAATCCCAAACTTCTATTACAATTAATTCTGCTAAGTATAACTTCACTCATTGATGCACCAGACAGAAAGCAGACAGACAACCTCATCCCACTGCACCAGCTTTTCAAGCTTCCAAAATAAACACAAAGGTCTTTGAACAGACCATGTTCTTCAGAAAACCTGCAGCCCGATCTTCCTCATTTGATATGTGTGAAGGCTCAGGCTGGTGGTACTCACAATAATTACCTGCCATCAGCCAAGAAATGCAGCAGAGTTGTTGCAGATAACTTATTCATGTCATCGTTGTGTTTCAGGAATAACACAACCAGTAACAGATCAATGACACGGGTAACAGAGAGCATTTGCTTCTAGTTTTACAGGTCAGGGAAAACCTGGAGAACCTCGTTGGGAACCAGGACAGAGGAGGAAGAAGAAAGGGACAATCACCAGTGTAAAACATGTTAAACAGTCCCAATTAAAATGTGGTTTTACATGTTCTCCATCATCATAGAAACATGGAATGGCTCGGGTTGGGACCTTAAAGATGGTTTTGTTCCAACCTCCCTGCAATGGGCAGGGACATTTTCCACTAGACCAGGTTGCTCCAAGTCCCATCCAACCTGGCCTTGAACACTTCCAGGGAAGGGGCAACAATAATAATATCAGACAAAGGTAACATATGCACACACCGCAACATTTTCGAGGCTGGACCATCAAATTTGTAACAGGAGGGAAAACAAAATAATGCCTGCAGTACTCTTTACTCTGAAACGTGGGAGTAATTATCCTCAGATTACCAAGACAAACAAGAGGGAGAGACAAGGAAAAGATAAAACAGAATTTCCACTATTTAGGTGCTGATCGAGAGATAAAATCCGACTGCACTTCAGCTGGGAGCCTAAACAAACCAGAGGCCCGGCCACATAAATCAAGCTAATTTAAAAAGGTTACATACCAGGCAGAGTTTGACAAAGAAGGGGAAACAACCCCGCGTCCTGCACCGCTGAAAACCCTAACATCCTTTTTATAAATTACAAAGGTGCCAATGTAACACAGACCAGTAAGTCTGGGGCGACGGGACCCACGGTATCAGCACCTCCCGGGCCTTTCGCAGCTCATTAATACTAATTAGATGCGGGAGTGCTCAGCCCTGCCGGCTCCCGCATCCCGGGCACACATCCTGGGGCTCCGGGCACACAAAGCTGCGGACGCGGATCCCAGCACCGGAGCATCCCGCACCTCGGCGGCGGGGAAGGCGTGGCCGGGGCTCCGGGAGCCCGGCGGGGAGGGGGAGGTAAGGAGCCGCGGGGAGTTGGGAGCTTCGGCCGCGGGGAGAAGAAGAAAGGGAGAAAGAAGTTGTGGCCGGGAAGTTTTCCGCCGCTCCCCGCCCCGGCGCCCCTTACCGTATACGCGGACCCAGCCCTGCTGCTGGCAGACCGACTCCCGCAGGACGCGGTCCAGCGCGCTGCCCGCCTCCAGCTCCTCCGAGCCCGGCTCCGGCTCCGCGAAGGGCTCTGCCGCCCATGCCGCCGGCTCCGACGCCGCTCCCGCGGCCGCCTCCATGCTGCCGTGGGGACGAGGAGGCGCCGCCACCACCCGCGCTGCGCCCCGGCCCCCTTCGCCTTAGCGCGGCTCCATCCCTCCCTCCTTTCCTCCCTCCCCCGGGCCGCCCCTGCCCGCCCTTCGCGTCAGCGCGGGCGGAGCCCCGCCGCCCCGCCCCGGGCCTGGGGGGAGGCGGGCGATGGCGGGAGGCTCTGCCCCCGCTGCCCCCGGAGCTGCCGGCAGCCTTTTCCCCGGCCCTCGCCTGCCCCTGAGGCCGCCTCTCTGCGCGTGTGGCAGCCCGGAGGAGACTCAAGATGGTTCCTTCCCTCAGCCCCGCGGCGGCTCGGGAGAGGCGTCCCGAAGGAATACGAATCGGGATGGTCCGGCCGGGGCCCGTGCCCCTCACAGCGGCCCATGGCCCTCACAGCGGCCCATGGCCCTCCATGCCCCTCACAGCGGCCCGTGCCCCTCACAGCGGCCCGTGCCTCTCCATGCCCCTCACGGCGGCCCATGGCCCTCCATGCCCCTCACAGCGGCCCGTGCCCCTCACAGCGGCCCGTTCTCCCAGTCGTGCCGGGATGATGGGGTCAGTCTCAAACAGCCGCTGCTGTGGGGCTCCCCTGGCTCAGACCTGCGCTCGCACGCCCGCCTGAGGCTGATAAATCTTTCATGCACTCACACAGGCTGTTTCTCTCAGGTACATGAGGAGATGTGCTGCAGGGAAAGGAGGGCAGCTGGCTTGATTAAGTGTGTTTCATTTAGGGGATTTGCGGGCTGGTTTGTCCTGAATGTCTATTTACTGACCTCCCCCAGTACACCATGTTTCAGTTTTCTATTTCCCTTTTGTGTTTTGGTGAATTTCCCACTGCTTAAGGTACATGCTCTTTAAAAGTCTAGACTACAACAGCTATGAATAAAGCATGCATCCTGCAGTGTCTTTTAAATCGTGGCATTGTGACTTGAATTTTCAGGGAAGGTGGGCAAAGGAGTTCAGCTTGCTTTGGGTTCCATCCCTGTAATCTCTTGGACTGAGTCTGTGCCTGTCCATGATCAATATTGACTGTGTGGGTTCACCCTAGCACTCAGATCCAGTGATTATCTCCACTATCACAGGCTGTTTCCAAGGGCTCACCTCTGTACACAACTTAGAGGCACTAACAGTTTTTTCTTTATTGAAAGAGCGGTTGATTTAGTGTGGACCTGTAGCAGTTATGCTGCCATAAAGCTGCTTTAAAGTAGATAACAGCTCCCACGCCTTCTAAACACACTTCTGTCATCTTGTTTTGTTTTGCAGCAGAGCAGAATAAGAAGCTTTACACAGCAAGTTGTGGCTGAAGAACAGCAGGTTCACTTAGAAAGGAAGGACTGCAACTCTGTGAGTTCTGCAGCTTGACAGGTGCCAATCCATTGCCTGAGCATGAAGGTTTGTCTTTGGAGTTCCCAAAATCTCCTCTTGGGAGTGAACAGTGCCCTCCTGAAACACGTGAGTTGCAGTACCCTCACACCACATAGTTGTGTCTGTGATGGAAGCTGCATTAACTGTTTCAATGGAGGAAAAAAGTCCTGCCAGCCCCATGATTAATTGATGAAACCTCATTTCTGTGAGTTTCTGTCTCATGCTTGACTGAGAGCTTGACCTGAATCTTGCCCTACAATTGGGTCATTCTCTACCCAGCTGACATGGGTGGGCATATGCCCCCTGCTGCAATTTCCAGGCTGAGTTGGAAAATGAAGAAAGCTCCTTCTTCCAAACATTAGGTTGTTTCCTGATTGGCAGAACTGGTGTAGTCCAGTTTCCTACAGATTCATACCTGGCAGAGGGTGGACATCCTCAGTAGAGAGGCTGGTAGGATCTCACTGAGCCAGGATTAGCTCTCGAACCTTTATCCTTCTCTTATCCTCCACAAACCAGTGAGTTCAGCACTTCCTGAGATTGTTGGAGGTAAGAGACAGGACCAGGAGAAAGGAAGATCCAGTGAGTTTAATGGTGTCAGCCTTAATTCTATGGGGAAAAAAAAAGGTCTTTAAAACTACCCTTTTAACCAGGAAGAGTTAAACCAGGATGAAATCTGGCAAGGATTTGACCCTCCACTATTGTGACAGGGGTGATTCTACACAGAAGGAGCACAACTGGGACATCCAGTAACATTTCCTTGCTCCTTCCCACCCTAAAACATGTTCTGCAGCGTGGTTTCCAAAGTTCTGGGAGTTGAGGGTGTGCAGGATACTCCTTCCAGAGCAGACATCTGCATAAATTGCCATAATAATACTGTAAAGCAGTAGGAAAAGCAGTTTTCCCTCCTACGTGCTCTCTACCCCTGCTCATTCCCAATGCTCCTGATAATATAAAATGCACATATTCTCCCAGTTTATCATTTAGTGGCCACAATCCAATAAACTCCTCAAAGTTTTCCCCTCCTGCTCTGCTCACAGTCCCCTTCTTGCCTCCAGCCTCCCAGAGACATCCCCATCCCTCACACGAGCCTGGGCTCTTTCCCTGCTGCAGGAAACTCACACAAGGAGACACGGGGGGAAAGGGGGATGAAGCTTCTTTGAGAAGCAGGAGAGGAGCTGGCCTGCAGTGAGGGAAGGATGTGGCTGCTAAGCTTCTGGCAAAAGTGGAGATTGAAAAAGCTGCCACACAATCCTGGGACGGCGTTTATACAGGAGCAGCAGCAACTGGTTCCCATCAAGTGAGGACTGGTTGTACCTGCAAGTATGATCAAGCCATCCCAACAGCAAGGTCTGGAAGGACTGGCTAGTGTGGTTTCTGAAATTCACATGGCACCAGAAGACAAAATCCATTCTCCAGCCTTTATTCATGGGGTTCAGGGCAACATAAACAATAATAAGGAGCAGGGATGACTAAAATAGGAAGGCTGGTTTTGCGGGCATGACAGGAGCAAAAATAGACATATTTTATAAATAAAGATGTCCTGGAAATCAGAGACTCCCAAGTTTCATGCTCACCAGTTCAGCTGTTCTGGCTGGGGGTCTTCTCCACCAGTAATGCTCAGGGGATTTGTGAAGGCATAAATGAGCAGTAATATAAGCACATGCATGAAATTCCCTTCATGTAAACCAGCCCCATTAGTCGATGGACTTGTGGATGTCATTTTAACCAACAGACTATAGTTAAATTAGGGCTGGGAATTTGCTCAGAATAGGTTAAATCCAAGTATTTGAAGAGAGCTGCACATGTATTTTCATTAATACTGCTGTATGTGTTGTTAAAGAACTCAAAGTACACCAGTGTGGCTTGAGGAAAAAAAGCTTTTGAGCTGACCTTCTTCCAGGAGAATGAATTCATGTCTTCAAAAGTGAGCAAGTCTCACTTCAATGATCTTATCTCAAGAAAAAAAAAGGCAATAAGAAAATGAGAAGAGACACGGAGGAGGGCGGTAAGGACAGTGGAAGTGATGGGATAGATACCATATGAGGAGGAAAGACTAGAAAAACAAGGAGACTCCAGTTTGGAAGAACAAAACCTTGGGGCAAATAAAGACAGAGAAGTCTGGAGAGGTCAAGAGAGGTCTGGTATGGACCTGGAATTCTTTTTCCCTTTTCTTCACAACACAAGAACATGGACAGAAATGTTCAGGAGCCAGGTCTCAAGCAGACAAAAGGAAGTACTTTTTCACACAACACATAATTACATTGTGGAACTTATTGCCACAGGATGTCATGGAGGCCAAAAGTATAAATGAATGAGGGAAAAAAAAACCAAAAGGGATTACACAAATTCATGCAACCTCCGGCTTAGGAAGTCCCTCAACTGCTGATTACCAGGAGCCAGGAGGAAATGCCAGAGGAAGGATCACTCTATACTCTCCCTCTTCCCATATCCCTTCCCAAGCATCTGCAGCTGGCCACAGCCAGGCCCTGGTTGTTGCCCAAGTGGACATTTATTCTGAGACAGTCTGACAATGTTTGGATCCTCCTGGGAACTCCATTAGGGATGGAGCCTTAGGGACCAGAGGTGTCTCCTGCAGAGATACAGGACTGACCTCTGATTTTGTTACCTGCAGCCTGATGCGGTCACAGTGAGGTCCGTGGTGGCCACTCTTTGCTGATTTAGGCTGCTGTAACTGAGGCCAGATTGAGCCCTGGAACCTTCAGAGAGACTCTTCTGCTTGCCCTGCCCCTGGGATTAAGCACTGAAATCTCTCTGCTAAAACCCTCTTTGAACGGGGATGGCAGATAATGCACAAACTGATTAAAAAAAAAAACCCAGCACTGGGGAAAGTTAAATATTAAAGAGCCAAGGCCCAGTTTTAACTGCTGCTGCCGTCCCTCCTTCATCTTGTGCCAACTGCCTCCAGGATACATGTGCTGACACTGAATTTCTACCTCACAAAAGCGGCCGCAGCATGGGCTTTAAAACTCAGCCCATTAATACTGGGATAGGAAGCAGAAAAATAGAACAAAGGCAGTGAGGGACTCCCCTGGTTCCCACTGTGACCATGCCCAATCCATCCCTGCAGCATCACAGGGCACAATATCCCTACCCCAGTGAGGCATTTTGCCCCTTTGACTTCCCAACATTAGTTGGTTGAAAATATTTTGCTGCCTGCTTTGCCCTGCTGTAACTAAACTATAATTTTCACTAGCAGAGAGGAGGGATTTGGGAGAAACATCTGGTCTCATTTCATCAGGATAACAGCTCTGTCTCTATTTATACCCACGCCGGGATCGCTGTGCCTCTCAGCTGTTCTCCTCCCGACAGTCCCTTTCAAGCTGCCGTGTCCTGCTCTGTTGGGGCAGGCACCGGGTCGAGGCCAATCCTGCTGCCACGTGAAACAGGAACCAGGCCCAAAAATGTGAGCTTGTGAGAGCTTGTCCCCTCCACACCTGGGGCTTGCTGTCTGCCACGCTGGTGACAATGTGCCTTGATGGATGGTTGCTCCTGTCCTTGTATCCTGCTGGGGAGAAAACAGGGAAAACCCATCTGACTAGACAGTTTGCTGAACTGGATGATCTTTAAGGTCCCTTCTGACCCAAACCATCCTTTAACTGGAAAATCATTTTCTTGGTAATCCCAGAGACTTTGCTGGTCAGGGATCAGGCCTGCAGTGAGTCAGCCTTATTGGTTTGAATACACCAACCTCAATAGTCTGAATTTTTCTCCGAAATCACAATGTGGATTTTGGAGGAAAGCTCAGACTATTGAGGAAAGATCAGCCAGCTCTGGATTTTCTGTAAGGTGTTAGCAAATAAACTGTGACCCTACAGAGGCACGGGAAGGTCAGGGACTCTGCTGGGGAAGGCAACGCGTCCTACTTAATTCACCACAGTGGGAAAAATCCGCTCTGCTGCCTCCCCTCCAGTGCTCACAAGACATCACATCTCATCCAGCATGTTTAAGAAAACCCTCAAGTCAAATGGCCAAGTACCTGGAAAATTACCACGTAGCACGTTCAGCAGTGCAAGTCAGGGTCTGAAAGGAGCTCATACCCTGAATGATGATGGGGTGTGGGTCAGCATTCATCATCTCAAGCAAGTCTATCCCACTGCCCTGCTTTTCCCTCAAACAGGCTGTGCCTCTGCTCCCATCCCAATCCCCTTACAGCCCCACGTGCCCCCAGCACACAGCTATTTCAGCATCACTCCCCCTCCTGTTTTCAGCAGCTCTGGACTGTTCATTAATTATTTTCTTACAGTCAGCTGCTAAAGGAGGAGCCGCTCAGAGACACGGGGTTTTTGTAACCCAAATGAGACCAGCGTTTTCAGATGCTCCTATTGATTGTACTAAGGTTGCAAACTCCCTGGAGCAGGGTTGAATTTCATCCTGCATTTCTACCCTCTGATGTGATCCTGCCCCTTCAATATACTCCTTCAGAACACTCTTCTCAGCTGTGACCTGAGGTTCAGTAGATCAATATTTGTTTACTCAGCTTGGGTCTAATTTTCATATGTGCTGGGTAATCCAAGTCCACCTGAAAGCAGCAGATAGGGCCACTCCTCCCTATTGTGTGAATCAGACTGAAATGTGGACCCTGCCTGCAACACCAGCCTTTTGGAGCAACTTGAGGCAGGAAATATGACTCAGTCTTGGGAGAACATCATCCAAATATAAACCCTGGTGATGCTGTGGACAGTTCGGGCTGAGGGGTCACCAGCTGAACCCTTGTGAGCTCTTCACTTCCCTGACTTTTCTGGCTGAGGAACATTTTTCTTCCTCATTTGAGTCACTCCTTTTGTGGAACATCAAATATTTTTTCAAAGTGTGTCAGAAGTGCACCAAACCAGCCAATTTCTGTGTAATTGCTGAGAAATGTTCTCTCAACCTAAGCAAAACTATTCAGAGGAGACTGAGGGAGCAACCTGAGATAACAGCACCTTATCCTTCCAACGGGATGTTCTTAGGGTGAAATGTGCCTTCATCCCAATCCCTTTATAAAAAGCAAATGTGAAGGCATATGCAGCACTAAATGTAATTTTTTCCCTCCTCATGGGATTTGGGGAGGAGGGAAATGAAGAAAGGCTGGTCCTGGCATAGAAAGGTCTGATTTTGGAACTTTTCTTTGGAAACAAAGGTCAAGGAATGGGTGGATGTGGCCATGCTAGGGTATCTGAAGTCTGATTAAAGGCTCTCACAAGTCAGCACAGAGCCCTTGTTAAAGAAGGTGGAGGTTCCTCTCTGTCTGCTGGAGCTGCTCAAATCCTCTTCCATGACAACACATCCCCTCACCTTGCAGGTCAGGAATATCCAGATATAAAAAATCCTTCAGCCTGTCAAAAGCAGTCAGCTGGCTTTAAAGCCCAAATGACTTTTTCTTTTTTAAATTTCTCCTTCTAATAGTGGATGCCTGTCTGCTGCTGCCTGACTTTAAAACAAAATAACCAGCCTCCAGCAACCTTCAGAACAGATCTGTAAAACTCTCCAGCTGACTGTAACAAGCAAGGGCAAGACTGTGACAAACCTGCCAGCTTTCTCTTCATGGGCTGGATCATCTTCAGGGAGCCCAGGACTGGCATTTAAAAATGCAGCCTTTGAACAGGTCCTTTTTTTGGTAATAAAGCTGGTCCCCAGGACACTGGGGAGGTGATGGCAGCAGATGCTGTGATGAGTCAGTGCAGAAAAGGTCATGGGGTGGACATGGGGTCAGTGAAAGGCTGCAGTTACTGGGCTGTAACTCAGCCAAAGAGGTTTGGGGTTTGTCTTTGAGCAAGAAATGAGGGCAGTAAGGAAGGAATGGTGTATTTGTCTCTATTTTTCTTGTCAGGCTCCTGGTTAGATGACTTGGCTTGAACTTTGAGCAAAGAGTAATCACTAGACTTATCTCCATCTCTAGAATCATGGGCTTCTTCCTCTGGGCTGCCTATATTACAAATGTAATACAACTTCCCTCTGCTGTATTTTTGTTCTCCCTTGCCCAAACAGATGGGTTCTTTTCCTTCACTATTGTGAGCAGAGGCAGATGCAAATAAATAGGCACTTGTGCTCTGCTGTGTGGTTACCTAGAGAGGCTGTTGTTTGCAAACAAAGGCTGTACCAGCACACAAATAACCTCACTTGGTGTAGCCTGGAGATGGCTCTTCATTACAAACACAGCCCTGGGGTTCTCCACGCTGCACTTCCACATTTACCACAGCATCATTCACCAAACAGGAGTGATCAAGAGCACTGTGAGATGCTGAGACTTCAGAAAAAAGGAGGAGCAAACTCCTCCTCTCCCCTCCCAGTCCAGCAACCTATTGTTCCTTGAGATGTTTGAATAAATAAAGGAAAAATGCTGCTCTGGAGCTTGTAACAGCTCACAAACACACAAATACAACATCCAGCCTTCTCCTCTGTCCTGTGAGCAGACCCTGACAGTTGATGAACGTTCCCTTGCACCGCAAACAGGAGCTTCTCCTGGTTTTACAGGGGATGGATGGATGCCAGTTTGGGGAATTTCCTCCTGGACCACACAAAAGTGCTTGACTGGAGCTGCCAGCTCTCAAAGGAAGTCCAGCCCTGTGCCCCACTAGGAGGGCACCTGCAAAGATGCTGGGTTGGAGATGCATCCCTGCCACTCACCTGTGAACCTCCTGGGAGCAGAGCTTGTCCCACAGCTTATCCATGGTGGGTCCTGGTCCTGGAGCAGGCATCACTGTGACATGGATGAGATACTCAGTCCCTGTTAAAAACACAGAGATCATTAAAGCTTTCTGCTGATGCTTGGGGTTGTTCAGGCCACCTTTAAAATAAGATGTAGGAACCCCAGAAGTGGGCTGCACAAACCAAAACTGAGTCTCAGTGCAGGAATGGTGGAAAATGGCTGTGTGGTGCTGGCCACAGCAGCCCTGCAGCCCTAAGAGTGCAGTCAAGGTGTAGGGTTGTGAGGAGGAGATTTGGGGCAGTGTTACAGAGGCAGGCTGGAAATCACAGAAACATCTTGAGAAGAAGCACCTGAACAGCTGCACCTCCACTGAGCACCAGGATTTAAACACATGACAACAGTCACAATGAGAGCTGTGATGTAGCTTTGTGTTTCTCAGCAGTGTTCTCTCCTGAGGAGAAGGTCTGGGCTCCCTCAATTACCATGTGAGCCTCAAATCTCATTTCTCAGGTCTTTGTTTTTCCTGCCAGGATCTCTGCAAGGACTTTCATGCTCTCTCCCACTGGGTGAGAGATTGCTAACCTACCTGGGTACTTATTTTACCTCCAGGAGGTACCTGCTGCTCATGCTGGGCCTACAGGGCATTTGGGGCATCAGATATTCTACCCAAGTCAATTAAAATGTCCCAGGGAAAAAATACATCCATGCTTTTCCAGGAATAAAGCAGGCAGTTTGGAGCACAGGTGCCAGCAGTGCTATCCATACAGTAGGGGAGAGAGTCCTGAAGGTGTTGAGCAGACTGGAGCAACACTCAGCTGCTGCAGCACAGGAGAAGACCAGCAGCATAGGATGGCACTCATTTTACAGTCCCTATTCTTCCCTTAATTACAAGCTTCAGCAATGGCTAATAAAGATGATCAAAACAAATAAATTGAGATGCTGCTGTAATTAAGTGGCTTTTGCTGCATGCAGTGAGCCAGACCCATCTGTGTCGTAGTTCAGCAGAAGCCAGGAGGGTTCCACAAGGGATTCATTGCAATTGCATCTGAGCTGCTTCAAAGGTGGAGCTGACCATTCTGTTTGCTACATTGCCAGCCAAGAAACACCATTCTGTCCCCCAGACAGTGATCCTGGGCAGGGCACAGTCATTCACAGACATTCAAGCTGGTTGCATCTGCCTTCATGGCAGGTACATTCAGGTGAGACCTTCCTTGTTTATGGGAGGGAAGCTGGAAGCTGGTGGGAAGCAGCATTTGTTCCTCTGGACAGAAAATACCATAGTGATGACACTTGGTGACTGTGCCCCTGGTTTTTAATCAGGGCTGTGCAGCAGAGACAAGGAGCAATTACTGCTGGCTCTGTGCTTATTTGATGGATGAAATGAGCTGACAGACTCCCTGTGGCAAAGTGCAGCAAAAGGCTTTTCAGGTTGTCCACTTGAGCTCACAGGTGAGGGCTGATGCCTGGCAAGGGCAGATGTGAAGGGCAGTGTACACAGAGCCCTGACTGCCCTGCAGATGTACAGCTTGAATTCCAGGAGCCTGAGCTCCCAAATCACAGCTAATGCTCCCACAAGCCTCCCCTGTCCTGATGGGCAGTGCCCACTCCTCTCTGCAGGTACAGCCCAAAATGTTTAGGGCTTCCTGTGCATTGGTGCAGATTTTTGCCTGAGAAATGCTGAGCATCTGGGAGCTGCATTGGGTATTTTTCCTCCCACTTCTGTATTTTTTTATGGGAGTGTAGTCTCAGCACTTCTATGACCACAGCTGATATTTTAAAATCCCAGTGAAGAGCCAGTTCATGGTCCTTTTGCAGGGTTCCAATCCAAGTTGTGCATGATGTCTAGTAACAACCTGGCATGTCTAAAAATGGTACCAGCACTCAGCTAGAGCCTGCTCCCCTTCTCTTTCACATCACCACAAGGCACCAGGGCTAGTGGTCATGACCCTAGTAAGAGAGGCACTCTCTCCCTAAGCTACTAAAATCCCAGCTACTGGAGCTAATCCTTGAAGGGAAAAGGGGATGCACAGAAAATCTCACACCCATTGTGTTACTGTGCATCCCACACTGTGGCACTGAGCACAGGGCACAGATCCTGCCTCTCACTCCCATTTGCCCTTTAGAGCTCTTGCAGGATTTTATGAGAGGAGTTCACCTCTCTTCCTGATCCTGACTGCCAGATGAAAGAGTGCTCACATGTAAACCTGCTGCTTTGCTCCAGATAAAGAAGCACAGGTGGTGTGATCACCAGTGCCAGCCAGGAGCTGCCTCCAGAACAATCAGCCAGCCAAGTTTGCCCCACACCTGGCCGGACACAGGCAGGGACAGCCACGCTGGCACAGCCACACCTAAGCCCAGTTCTGGCTCTCTGTCAGGCAGCTGCTGTGTGGAGCAGTAACTGCTGGGTGGGCTCTGGTCTTCCTCTTAGGGGTCACAGCTGTAACAAACAGCCACACTGATTTCTCCACCCCCAAAACTTTTTGTCTCATCATCCCTCCCCCACATGCATTCCCATCTGCCTTCTGGACAGTTTTTATAAGATGTTTCAGCCCAAGAAGAACATTATTTTCTCTGAAAATAGTTTTCTCCAAAAATCATGCGCAAGAGGCAGCACAGCTTTGGGAGTGTGGGATCCCCCAGGGGAAGGGACAAAGCTGTGGTGAAACTGTGGGGTGGAGAGTCAGCAGATCAGTGTTCTCACCCCTGACTCTGTGAGCTCTGACTCAGCCCATGGCCCCTGAATGTTTGGTTTCCCCTTTGGGAAAACCAGTGTGATGACACACTGTGATGGCATCACACAGCCCTTTTTTACTGCTGGGAACCATCACAGGCTTCTGCAAAGGCACATTCTCTCAAAAAATATTTTAAAAATTAAAAATAAGCTTTTGGAAGCCAAAATGCTCCTCTACAAAGTTTTCATCTGGTGTGGTTCACTGAAGCTGCAAAGATCTACTTAGATACTATAAATATTTACCCAGAATTTTTATATTTCCCCAATATTGAAAGCAGCAGTCAGTGCTCAGTCCCCTGGGATGCACAGCTGTGCCCTGGGGTGCTGTACTGGGAGCAGGACTGTGAGGAGCTGCAGTGACCCTGTTGCCTCTCAGGTCCCCCCAGGCTGGGACAGGGCATCCTTTCTTTTTTCTCATTTTCTTTCCCCCATCATTCCTCTCTCCCCTTCAGCACCCTCTGGCTCCCCAGGTGTACCTGAAGCTCAGCCCCACTGCAGGGTTTCCTTTGCTTTCCCCCCAAGCCCAGCACTGAAGATCTTTGCTCCCATACCAACATTTGGAGCACCCCAAAGATGCTCCTTGGCTTCAGGTGTAAGAGCTTTATAAAACACGGCCTGGCAAGAGCATGGTGGAGTCTTCCCTCTTGCAGGCTCTGGGACAAGGCTCCTGAAGAGGAGATGCTCAAGGCTACCAAACTGGCAAAGCTTCTGGTGATGTGGGATGCCCCATGCCCTGCTCTGCAGCCCCACAAACTACAGGGATCACTGCAAAGGCTTGTGTGGCACTCTTTGGGTCACTGAGGATAACCTAACACCCTTACACTGGGGAAGTAAATCAAGTCATGTTTCTCATGGGGGCTTCTGCCTGCCCTGCCTGTCTTTGCTGTTCCTCAGCTCCCCTCTTTCAGCCCCAGTCATCTCCCCCTCCAGCATCCCCTTCCCTTTGGATCTCTCCTTGTCCCCTCTACAAACACTGACAGGGTAGTGGCCACCAGCTTCACACCCTGGAGAAAGCCCTGCTCTGGGAAATTGCTTGTGCCTCCAGCCCCCCTCTTCAAACCCTCTGTCCTGTCCATTTGTCCTGAAAACCTCCTTAATATGAGAACCTGCTTATTTTTCATAGTATTTGGGCAACACCTTACAACAGCACAAGCTTTGTTTTCAAATCAGCCCCTTTAAATGCTGCATTAGTAAGAAAAAGTTCCCTCTCTTCACTGATACATCTCCAGGTTCTTTACCAGGAGGAAAAAAGAGACTTTGTATCCCTTTAAGAAGTGTGGACACTGAATTTACACAGGTGACTTGGCCAAGATCTTCCGGAGGAGGAGCAGCAGCAGCACAACTGAAAGTTGTTTTAAGTCCCATCCCAGTGAACCTTGCTAAGAACAGGAATAAACAAAATTACGTGCATGTTGCAAAAAGTGTACAAGATGGAGGAGAAGAGGAAGGTTAATCCAGGATGCAAGGCAGTGATGTTCAGAGCTCCCTCCTCTCCCACATGTCACTTCCAGTGTCTGCCAGCACATCCCAGACTACACCCCCACCACAGTGGGGTGTTCAGGATCTACTTTGCTTGTTTTTTCATAGCTCTAAAAAAGCGAGTTTCCTAAGTATTTCCACTAGGGAAAGGGAATGTCAAGCTTAAAATCCTCAAGGCCCCATGTACCTGCACCCAGGAGCTAAAATCCACCCAAGCCTCCTGCAATGATCAAATACTAAAAGAAAAAACCATCCAAAACTTCCAAAACTGTCCTGGTACTGCTGCTCCTCAATGCTTGCTGCCCAATTCCCACCACCTCCCACGAGACAGCATCACCTGGATCAGGAAAATGATGCAGAAAATCTACCTGCACTAAGGATCTAAAATCCATGGAATTCTGCTGTAATGATCCACCCAGGCTGGAAGAACACCTTTCAATGCCTGGGTAATGCTTACATGGTCCTTCTCACACCAAGCTCTTCATGTTGAGCCATCTCCTTTGGTTTTCCAGTCCAGGTGTCTCCTGTGCCTTGATCACAATCCAAAGGGGTGAAAATGTCTCCTCTCCTCTGCAAAACCACGCCGATTTCCAAAGAAGGGAAATCCCTCTCCAGTGAAGCAGAGCTGTTGCTGGGCTGTTGCTGCCATCTTCTGTCCATCTGGAATTTTGCTGCTCACAACTTCCCCAGCCTTTGGCCCGTGTCAAGGGAAAGGAGGTAAAGGAAATGCAGGGATACAAGGGTTTAGGAACGGGCTGGTGTTCCCTCATCGGTCAGAGTGGGTGGAGATCCAGGGGTGTGCCATGGGGGTGCCCCCTTCCAGCCTTGGCACCTTGAGGGATGCCGGGCTCTGCCTGAGGAGCCACATCCAGGAGATGAAGGGGCTAAATACTCTCACTTAATGCAATTGCTAAGTGGACTGTTACCAGACACAGCGTGAGCTGTTCACGGTTCTTCCTGAAAACACAGGGAAATCAACTGTTTAATTCAGAGAGAACAGCAGGACTATGTGATTTCTCTCCTGACACCCATTCAATGAGGGATTTTTGGCAGGGAAGCAGAGTGAGTGGTGCGACTGCCACTAAAGCTGTGGCAGCAGAGCGTGTCGTTGATCAGAAGGTGAGGATACCGAGCCATTGTTTTCCAAAACTACGAAGACTTTTGTCCATTTGTTCAGGGCTTTAGTTCTGCCTGAACTGCTGCCTTGCAACCCTCAGATTACTTTTTTTCCCTTACCCTGTCATTTCTGGCAGAGAGTGATGCCTGGGGGAAGTTTATCCCAACAGTGGGCTGTTAAAAGGTGTAAATAAACTATTTAATACCAAGTATTTTTACAGGCTTAGTATAAATACAGTATTTTTACAGGCTCAAATACCAAGCCCCACCATGTGTTCAGCTCAACAGATCTCTGGCCCCATAACATTTGGGATTACTTGTGTCACAGGTCCTTAAGCAGGTGCTGTAGCAGATCCCTGGAGGTGTAGTATGAGGACATGGTACAATTTCCAACCACTTGTGGCACAATTTCACTGCTTCTTGGCCATGGGACATGGATTTAATCAGTGTAAACAGCAGCAGCTGCTCAGGGGGCAGCACATGGATCACAACCCTACACCTGGGTCTTTCAGCTGTCAAAAATTTGTCCAAAAAGCTGGCATCTTGTCTCTTTGGCACCTATCTGTGTAAGCTGAGGTGATTGTTTCAGGTTTGCACCTTGATTTAACCTCCCTCTAAGGTCCCATGGAGGAGAGGATTGCACAGGGTCCAGCTGGGATGCAGCCAGTGAGAGATTCAGTCAGCAGCCCCAACCTGTTGAATTTCAACAGTCTGAAGGTGTCAGGGGCTGCAGGAAAGGCAACTCTTACAAACCAAACCCACACAGACACAGTGCAAACTTCAGAACCGTTCAGCACGAGCTTCCTACCCAGAATGTGACACTCCTGGTGAACCTGTTCAGTGCTGAAACACCACAGACCACATGCAGTGGTGAGTTAATTCCCCCTTCCCCTCAGTGGGGAGCATCCTGAGCTGGCCCTGTCACAAAGCTGTCTCACCAAAGAGCAGCTCGGGGTCCCTTGATGGGCTCCAGGGCAGCAGCTCTGCTTGTGAGCAGCAGTGTCTGTGCCACTCAGCCCTCACCAGGGAGCTGCAGCGGGGGTGTCCAGCTGCTGCAATATTCAGCAGCAGCTGCCAGCTGAAATGCCAAGTTCTCCACTCCTCTGAAAGATGGGAACATCCCGAGACAAAGCCATTGAAATGAAACAATGTCCTGAGGTTCATACAGACAGACAGCAGCAGAGGGGACAGGCTGCAGGAATCATTTCTATACCTTGATCAATGCCACCCTGT
This sequence comes from Camarhynchus parvulus, assembly GCF_901933205.1. Classification (NCBI taxonomy): domain Eukaryota; kingdom Metazoa; phylum Chordata; class Aves; order Passeriformes; family Thraupidae; genus Camarhynchus; species Camarhynchus parvulus. The sequence continues at coordinate 26,696,449 of NC_044578.1, read as the reverse complement.
GGTATTTTCAGGGTCCCCTGTGGCAGGAAGGAAATGATGAATCTGACTCCATGTTCTTAGAAGGCTATTATATTATATTATATTATATTATATTATATTATATTATATTATATTATATTATATTATATTATATTATATTATATTATATTATATTATATTATATTATATTATATTATATTATATTATATTATGCTATACTAAAGAATAGAGAAAGGATACAGACAGAAGGCTTAACAAGATACTAATGAAAAACTTGTGACTCCTTCCAGAGTCCCAACACAGCTGGCTGTGATTGGTCATTAAGTTAAAACAATTCACATGTTGGAGAAACAATCTCCAACCACATTCCAAAGTAGCAAAACACAGGAGAAGCAAACGAGATAATATTGTTTTCCTTTTTCTCTGAGGCTTCTCAGTGTCCCAGGAGAAGAATCCTGGGCAAAGAGGATTTTTCAGAAAATATGAATGTGGCACCTCCCTCCTCCTCCTGCTCCACAGCAGAGGCAATTACATGGGCTGTGTGAATGGTACAGCAGTGACATTTTCAATACAGCCTGGAGTTAATGTACTCCTGCTTGTAAAGTCAGTATCAAACACAGGTCCTTGCTTAGCAGAACGTTTCACTTCACTGCATCAAAGCTTTGTGCTGGGGAGAGGGGAAGGGATGGGGCTCCTTTCTGTAGAGGTCTTCCTTGGGTGGTAGCATCCAGCACATCCCTGATGGCAGGGGGGTTCCCATGGCCTGGAAACACTGCACCTTTCAGAAATCAGCAATGTGTTTTTTGCACTGTGCATATACACATTTAAATATATACAGAGAAAGAGTTGGTCACAGCCCAGCTTCCCATTTGCTTGAAAAACCTCCTGTGTGCAGCCTGAGGTTCTCTGAGCAGAGCAGCTCTTGCACAGGGTGCTGGCTGTTCCTTCAGTCTCAGGGCACAGGGGCAGGGGAATGACCCCAAATGTGGAATGGCTCTGGAGGGCAGCACAAGCCACAGCAGGAACTGCAGCTGGAGCAGAGAGGAGCTGAAATGCTCCCACAGCCATCGAGGCCTGTGGTGTTTGCTGGGTGCCCAGGACAAAGGAGGAATTGAGAATCTGACTCCATGTTCTTAGAAAGCTTATATTATATTATTACATTACATTACATTATGCTATACTAAAACTATTCTAAAGGATAGAGAAAGGATACTTACAGAAGGCTTAACAAGATACTAATTAGAAACTCCTGACTCCTTCCAGAGTCCCAACACAGCTGGACAGTGATTGGTCATTAAGTCAAAACAATTCACATGGAACCAATCAAACAACCACCTGTTGGATAAACAATCTCCAGCCACATTCCAAAGCAGCAAAACACAGGAGAAGGAATCAGATAATGATTGTTTTCATTCTTCTCTGAGGCTTCTCACTTCCCAGGAGAAGAAATCCTGGTGAAGGGATTTTTCAGAAAATATGACAGTGACGGAGGCCATCAGTGGGGACAGAATCACAGAAAGGGTTGGGAGGCACCTTAAAGCTCATCTCATTCCAACTCCTTTCTTTTTTTCTTTTTTTTAGAAACAGAGTTTTGTGGGCATTTAGGCCCCTGGCGCAGGAACTCCAGAGTCCTGGTTCTCTAAGAAGCAAAAATATTAAATCAAGAAATCCCATTTTCCCCTCATCCTTTTAAATCTCCTTTCATCGGGTTGGAGCCAGAGAGTCATTAACTCCTGGTTGGGTACTGCAAGGCCAGAATTGTGATGTGCTTAGTGGCAATGCCATAAAAACCCACTCATTCCCATACCAAAGGGCTTGTGTTCTTAAAGAATAATGTGTTGGGATAATGCCTTAGAAGTGGATTAGTGGATCCTGATGCTCCTTCATTTGCATTTCCCCCCCGGAGCACATTTGAAGGTGTTAAAATAATTTTTTAACTTATTCAATGGCATTTTAATCCTTGGGTAATGGCTGAGCTCCACAGAAATATTTACATAGCCACCATCCAGCACACTCAAGGATGTAGAGCAGAGGGATAGCCAGGAGCTGCTCTGGTCCTGCATTGTTTCAATCCCAGGAGTGGAAAGCCCAGACTCAGCTGCAGACTTCTTCACACACCCCATTCTGCCCCTTCCTTCCCTGCAAAGCCTCATGGCCATCACCACAAACACCTCTGACTGAATTTGCAGCTAAGTGAAGCCTTCAACCACCTGCTCCAGCACAGGGCCACAGGAAAGGCCATCATCTCTAGGTGTAAGCTGGCTCCTCACACTGCTTATCCAGGTGTAAGCTGGCTCCTCACACTGCTTATCCAGCCCCATCACACAAGGCTGGGGGCCACTTTTCCCCCCTGACAGCAGCTCAGTTCTGTGTCTGGGCTGCAGTTAGTGGCTATGACAGCAGAGCAACACAGCTGACTTCTAGCTGCTTCTTCCAGTTTGAGCTGTACAAAGAGCAGCTGAGGCTAATCAGGGTCCCACTGGTGCCCCTTTGGGAGCCACTGCCATGGAGGGTGAGGCACAGGGTGCCCAGACAAGCTGTGGCTACCCCTGGATCCCTGGAAGTGTCCAAGGCCAGGTTGGACAGGGCTTGGAGCAAGCTGGGACAGTGGAAGGTGTCCCTGCCCATGGCAGAGGGGTAGGACAAGATGAGCCTTAAGGTCCCTTCTGAGCCAAACCACTCTGTGGTTGTGTATCAGAGCAGAGATACAGCTCCATCAGCAGCTGCACAGAAAGGTCTGGGCTGAAGTGAGGCCCAAAGAAAGGTGGCAGGGCACAGGTTTGTGTGCTTTGAACAGGGAATGAAATCCATCCAGCCACCAGCAGTGACCAGCAAGGGAGGGACAGTGCTCTCCTGCCCTCCCTGCACACAGCCTGCCACATTCCCAGGCATTTTTGCCTGGGGAGAGTGAATGTGCTCCTGACCCTGCATCAGCCCAGCCTGGTCCCAGGAGGGGCCATTACAGACTCTGTTACCTCTGAAAGAGCCGCTGCAAACAAAGGGACCCTGAGATGCCACTAACGAGCTGGCTGTTACTCTTTGAAGCTTAACGAGAGAGACCTGAGCTACAAGGGGCTGTGGAGTCACAACAGTCAGACCATTTCCTCTGTCAATGCTTCAATTTGTCTGTGCTGTGCCCTGCTGTTCCTGCATCACAGCAGCTCTAGCTCAGTGAGCTGCTCCAGCACTGCCTGTGCTGCAATACCCCTCCCAGCTTCCTTTTGCAACTCCAGTCCTGCTTGGCAGTGCCTTAGACCCTGGAGGAAGTTTTTTAACTCCCATCCATCCTTTAAAAGCTTTGCAAATTCATCACATCATGCACAGCTTCTCATTGTGGAAGAAAAGAAGTGGGTGTTTAGCTTATTTCACTGGTAATAGCAGAAAATGGTCTATTGCAGCAAAGAATTTGTCCAAATAAGCTGTGAGCCATAGCCTTCCTGCAGATAAAATCCAGCTCATTTTAGTGCCCTGGAAGCACTCTACAGGTATCCACTATTGAAGCATCATTGTACTTTAGATAAATGTGCTGCTTAAAGATAGCTGTCAGCACAGGCTGCTGAATAATGCCTTCATTTTATACACTCAAATTGCTCCCCAAGTTATTGGCAACACCTAAAGTTGGTAGTCTGACAGCAGAAAAATAGCCAGCATGATGGTGGAAGAGCAGGACCCTGACCCTGTGGCACCCACTGAGCTTCCAGCAGTGTTAAAGGGCTTTAATAGGCTACACCCAAGTTACTGCATCTATTAGTTGTCAGTCATCACCCTTCCATCAATCTGCTCTGGTGGAGTCCTGTCTCTGCTGTGCTCAGGTCACACCACAGGAGGTTCCATGCTTCAGTTACACACTGTACATACAGAAATCCCAAATAAGCAGATTTTAAGCCTACCTAATAGCATATATTCTTATATAGTATTGGAGTTACAACAAGTATTTATCACAGAGGGAAGGAATGCTGTTTCCCTCTGCCATTTTTCCTTTTGCTCTTCCTTTACTCACCTAAAAGAGTCTTTTAGCCTTGAGAGACTACTGCATGTTATAGCCTTACCTCTTCAAGATAGAGAAGCATTTCTAAGGCTCCCATTCCTCTTTCACACATATTTATTTAAATTAAAGTTATAAGCGCCTTTATTGGCTCATAACTCTTGATTATTTTTTCAGGTTTTAGCCCCTACTTCTTCATCTGATATATAACTTCAATAATAATTTCAGTTCAGCTCTTTCCTCAACAGCACAGCAGCCTTTAGCTGCTCTACCTCTCCCTAAGTGCCTCTGGTGCGTCCCCACCCTTGGGCTGGGGCTCTAAATAAGCTCAGCCTGGGGGCTTTGCTGCTCTCTAAGCCTTGAGTAGCAACACTCATCTCTAGCTCAGCTCAGCAGTGAGCCTGGCCTTAGACCCTGCTGCTCTGGGTCTGGCCAAGCCTGTTTGCTTCCCTGGAGCTGATCCCAGCCTGGGGACAGACTGACCACCTGGACTTGAGACCTGTTTCATCCCTACAGAAGAGTGCTCAGCACTCTCTCCTCCAGCTCCAAGAGGAGGTAAAACCTTGGCTACTTATTTTATATTCCAATGCCAGCAATTTATCACAATTTGCTGCTCTTGCTGAATATTTTCCACCATCCAGGTGGTTCCTGGGTAGAATCTTTCCTGGAGCAGAGCTGTTTGTCCCACTGAGGGCAGCAGGGGCTGTGGCAGAGCTGGGGGGCTTTTGGGGGGACTCTGTGGGATCTGATGCTCCTCTTCCCCCACATCTGGATGGCAGGAGGCACCCTTGGGATCTGTTTCCCATTTGAGCCCCTGCAGCTGAGCCCTGGCACCCCAGTGGAGGCTCCTGAGGGCTGTGGGAAGGCTGTGCCTCCCAGCCAGGCTTCCTGCAGCACATCAGGGGTGCACTCAGCTCTGGGGGGCAGTGCTGGGTGGCTGGTCCTGCCTGCTGAGCACTTTGTTGTTGCTCCTCCTCAACAGCTGCTCCTCAGCCTCACGCTGGGGTCGCTGAGCAATTTGGGAAAGGAGGGGGCATTGTTGGCCCGGGTGTTTCACACCCCTGCTAGGTAGAGTTAACTGAGGGGGGGAACATTGTGACTACCCACAGGGTGTTGGCTTTTTCAGCAACTGTGAAGGATTTCTTTAGTTGCTCAAAATGTCTGGAGTTTTAGTACTTACAATCAGCAAAAATTGGTGTGGAATATCAACGGAGCACAGCTTTCAGAAACTCATTTTCTTTTTCCTTTCAAACTGACAATGGGATTTTAAGAAAAACTTTGAATAATGGATATACTTTTGAATAATGGATGTTTCACAGCCAAAGTCCCTTGACTTTTCTTTGTGTGCCTGAATGAGAAGCCTTTTAATTGCACAACACGTGGCGAGGAGGTACAAAACGCTTTGTGTCTTGTGCTGCTGATTAACTGATGCATACACTCCCATTAAACATTCAGAGAGGGCTGAGTGTATCCCAGCCTGAAGCTGTGTGCTATGCACGTTGGGTTTTTATCAGCTGAGACTCTGGCATGAGATGTTTTGTGATTTTCCCTGTCTCTGTCATGGCTGCTCATTATTTTCCCTCTTTTGTGTGTGTGTGTATACTTTGGATCTTTTCTCTTTCTGGGGAGGCATTTTTCTACCTGGAGAGCTTGTAGCTCGTGCAATGGGCTTGTGCAATGGGCTGTGAGGTCACCTTGTGAAGAGAAGAAGGCTGCTGAGCTGAGACTGTGGAATAAACTCTGGTTTCCAAAATAGCAGTGATTTGGGGTTGTGGTTTTTTTGGTTTTCTTTTTTGGTTTTGTTTTTGTTTTGTTTTGTTGGTTTTTTTTTTTCAAGGGTTTTCCTGAGAAATTGTGAAAGAGGTGCCTGGTGCCTTTGCCAGGCTGGATGTTCTGTCATGGTGAGATGGAGAGGCTGCAGAGCAAGGAGCAATTTGAGCCCCCTGGAAATTACTAATGTGGGATGCAGGCAGGGGAATTAGCAGGAGCAGCAGTGGTCTGGGTCTTTGTTGCTCTCATTCCATCATGTTGCTGTCTGTCCCTGGAGCTGGCTCTCCTCCAAGTTAATTCAGCTTTCATGAAAGTTTAACTCTGCTGCAGAAGGGAAAAGACAAGTCACTGTGCCCCTGAAAAATGTAAAGGGTGGTTTGGGGTGAAGATTTTTTTGTCCTCAGTTTCCCCAGGTCTTGGTGCAGTGCCCAGCGCTTTGAGCCCAGATGGGCTCAGCAGAGTGAAACCCTGCTGTGTTAGTACATCTCTAACTTCTGGTTGCACAAAAAACCCCCCCAAACAAACCCCAAAATTTTAAATAATGACCCCATCAGCTTCCCAGTTTTGTTTCCAAGCCCAAATTCAGGCTGAGGACCAAGCCTCAATGAATAAATGCTGCTGGAGCCTGGCTCTGTCCTGCTCCCAGCCCTCTGTGTCCTGGCTGTGAGGGACTTCAGCTCAGTCTACAGAGTGAAATCCTCTGAGTCTGGACTATTTAAACTCTTGGGATTATCCCACAGAAGACCTACAGAGGCAGCCTGGGGTGGCCCAGAGGGCTCCCTGCTACCAGGATTTTCTCTCTCACTGAGGGGTTTTTGTGGTCCTTGCCTCTTCAAGCCACGGGAGGCTGCCAGTAGGGTTTCTGGCTTTAAACAGAGCTTATTCTCTCTCAATTTTGCAGCTTCTTGCTTCGAGTACAACTGCAATTTAGCTTTATTTCACAAAATCTGACATGACTTGAGACCGTGATTTACTGGCCTTGGAGGATACGGTGTATGTAACTGTGCAAGGCATAAGTGGCTTTTCATGGCAGAGGAGTCATAAATTGAGATAAAAAAACCGAGGGAAATGGGTTAGTGTCCAACTTTACAAGGCAGCAGCAGGAACAGGACACAGGCAGGTGATCTGTAACTGTCACGGGGCTTTATTGCCCCTGATTGCCTGCAATAAAGCTCCTCGAGCAGGGTTCAGGTGTCTGGAGAGACACAAGATGGCAATGTTTTCAAAAGGACACCCTGCAGCTTCCTGGGGCTGAGGGTGCCCAGCTGATCAGCTTTCCCTGCTCTGGCACTTGATGGGGACCTTGGGAAGGGTCTGTGGCTGGTCCCCCCCTCCATGGCCACTAGGAAGGGAACCTGGGGGTGGGTGGGGCGATGTGGAAGTCTCTGGGGGCACCAGCTCGAGGAGGGCTGGTGTTGCCCTGGCCTCAATCCAGAGCTGGGCATCCCTGCCCTGCTTCTCCATGGCACACACACCAGGAGGTGTTGTGGCAGCAGTTGTGGCCACTGGGGTTCCTTTGTTTGACATCTGCATCCCCTCTTTGCCTTCTGTGCCCTCCACACCTTCCAAGAAGACCCAGATCAAGAAGGACATTTAAGAACAAGGAGATTTTAGACAAGGAATAACAACCTTCTCTTGGCTTATTTTTTGCCTTGGTTTTACTTAATGCCACAAGAATAGCTGCAGGATTTGTCCCACTTAAAAATTAATTTTCCCTGGTTAAGCAGGGGGTGGTGTGGGGCAGGTGGAAGAATTGCCTCTGCTTTGTTGTTTTTTTTTTTTTTTTTTTGCATTTGCCTGACAAATATTTCTGGGTCCCTTGGTATTATATGTTAATTTTCAGCTTAAAGGTTGTAAGGCATTGCAATGTGGCACAGGAAGGGGTGGTGTGACAGTCTCCAGGCTGCCTGTGCTCATTTTATCCGCAAATGGCTGCATTTGCAATGTGTAATGATCTCTGTAAGGCAGTTAGAAGTGAGATAAACATCAATTTTATGGCTGGGAAAACATAAGGGGTGTTGCACAGGAAAACGAGAGGACCTGAATACTGAAAACTCTCCGGCCTCCTCACTGCTGTTGGGTTTGGCTCTTGTCTCTCCACGGATCCCTGTGCATCCCAGTCTCTCCCCGTGCTGGGTCCAGGCTGGTGAGGTGCTGCAAGCCATCCTTGAAGGGATGCAGGAGCTGCACAGCCTCTCCTTTAAGGGTGGGGGATGCAGGTAGCAGGACTTAGTATTCCCAGCCAGGTGTTAAGGACGGTTGGCTGAAGTGGGAATGAAGTAAGACCAAGATTAGGAAGTTTTTTGGGATTTGTTTTGTAACAGGAGCTCCCACACAAGGCTGAGGTCACGGTTCTGGTGCATCCAGACTGGGGATGTGTTTTGAGTTTCACAAATAACAGCTTTCTGCAGCTCTGTTTCTTCACCAGATACAATGCAGGGTACAAAATGCTTTTTCTAATATGCTGAATGCCTCAGGAATGCAATTAATATTCTTGCCTAAATCTCCAAAAATTAACAGGCGTGTCTGGAAGCTGCTGAACATGGCTCTGTGTGTGCAGGGGGGTGCTGGGGAGGGACAGCTGAGTCCATCCAAGCTGGAAACGACCTCACGTGGGGAAGGAAGGTGCAAAACCATGGGTGGGAACTGGAGCTCCCAGAGTGGCTGCAGGAGAACAGGGAGAGTCCCACCATGGCCAGATCACAGCCACAGGGTGGTGCTGAGGCTTGTAGGTGGGAGCAGAGCCCATCTCAGCTGCTTTAGGTGACACCACCTTCCTCCCAGCAGCATGCCCGTGGCCTGGGAAGCTCCAAACGCCACCCCCTAGCTGGAGCAAGGGCTCTCCCAGCTCCTTCCCTTTGAGCCTGACAGGGGTGATCAAGCTAATTATTAATTAGCTGCCGTTGAGACTGATTGGGGATGAGGGCTCTCCCCATGTGGTGCTGGTGCTCAGCCTGTCTGGGAACCTGAGCCTGGGTAGTTTTTGTTTTCTTGCTCTGTGTGACATAGGCTGCCAAAAGCTGGCAGCACATTCAGGGCTGGTGTTTTTTGCTGTGCAGAATGTTTAAGATGAATTTTCACATTTTATGTAGCTCATCTGCTACTTCCATTTCTGCCCTGCGTGATGCTCAAGACATCTCCGCCAAAAAAAAAAGCATTTGTTTACATATATATTTTTCACATTTATAAGGGGCTGAAGCTCAGAGATTAACAAAGCTTCCTATCAATTCTGCTTAAAAAAAAAATAAACCTCATCTCAGAACCAAGTAGAAACAACATAAATCACCTCAAAATAGCTTCAGGTACTGAAGCCACCTGAATTTCTTCTCTTGGGTTACAAAGGTTTCAGATGAGGTTGGGTTCTCTGTGGGGGACTGACCTGAGAGCCTGGGGCTGGCTGTGATCAGGGCCCCAAGGAGCTGCACAAACACACTGAGGGCATGAAGAAAAATGTTTTCCACCTAATCTTGTTACTGTAACAACAGCAGTGAAATCTTTTAAAGGAGAAAAATTGATGTTTTAACGTGATAGCTGTGTCCCTTCAGCTCTGTGACAAATGCTATCTGCTGCCTGCATTGCAAGAGTCCTGTAAGCTTGATGGCAGTCCTAGGGCACAGGGCTTCCATTCCCAAGAAAGCTGTGACTCCTTTAAAATAGTCAATTTTTGGCTGGATGTGATGACGTTGAAAGGTTGTCCTTTTCTTCCCCTCTTTCTAGCTCATCTGAGCTGTTTTTCTGGTTTTTTCTTGTCACTTTTCATTCCCCAGCTCCTTTCCTTGGCTCTTTCTTTTTCCAGCACACTTTCCTGCTTTTGCATTAAAGTTGGTGTTCTCCATCCATTTCAGACCACTTCTGCTCAAAGCTTTGTGTTGGTGGTAAGAGTTTCTCACCTCTTCTTCCCCTAGCAAGAACAGAATTGAGTTTCCACACATCTCAAACACAAGCATCACAAGCTGCAGCTGTTTTTATGCAAGACAAGTCCCAAATCTTCCTTGTAATGCAAACCTCCCAGGTTAGGCTGGCAACAGCAGCCTGAGGATGACAGAGATGGAGTAGTTTGGGTTGGAAAGGTCTTTTAAAGGTCATCCAGTCCAACTGCCCTTGCAGTGAGCAGGGACATCTTCAACCAGATCAGCTTGCTCAGAGCCCCATCCAACCTGACATTCAACACTTCAGGGATCCAGAGGCAGCCACAGCTTCTGTGGGCAGCCTGTGCCAGGGCCTCACCACCCTCACTGTAAAAAACTCCTTCCTTATATCTCATTTAAATTGACTCCCCTTTCAGCATCTTTATGTGATGCTGATTGAGCCCTGCAGGCTCCCAGTATAGATTTGTGTTGTTGCTAGAAAACAGGCTGCAAACATCCAGCAGTCACCTCTTGGCTAAAAAACCCTAAAATTATTAGCCAGAAACCAAGTGAAATTATGTTATTTATATTTATGAAATATCCTACCAATTTGTGTATTTTTAAGTGTGACTCTTGTAGTTCCTAGGGATCCTTTCTTGCTTCCCCTGAGCCCTGATCTGTCTATGACAGACCTTTTACTTCAAACCCTCCTGAAGTTTTGAAGGGGAGCTGTGAAATGAAGAGAGATGCTTAATTTCATTCTACTGCAGCAGCTCAGCAGCATGAAGACAGCTCTGCCCTGGTTTGTGTTTCTCCCAGTCAGATTTCTGTGTGGCTGAGTGATAAGGATATTTTTTTACTTGAAATCTTGAATTCTGCAGAGACTGAGTGCTTATTTCTCAGGATCACCAGGGAAAATTTCTTACTCTCCCAACAGGGTGGAAATTTCAGGGTCTGAAGCTATAATATATGTAGTCTTTCAACATCATTAAAGGAGGGGGTTTCTGACAGTGCCACCATGATGCAAAGCAAACTCTCCTCCCTGTGAATCCCAAATCAGACAGTGCTGTGATGTTCCAGTGGAGGTAATTTGGAGGCTCTGGCAACAGGGGAGAAGGTGAGACATCACTAAACTGCTGGGTGGTAGATGATGGACCTTATATCTGGCTTTAAATGTGGTTTTCTGTGACATCATTTGCCTTAATTTCCTCATTTTCTCAGTTTTTAAGGAGCCATGGAGTGTTCAGGAAGGGGTCTCCAGGCAGGAATCTCTGGTCACTTAGAGAACAAGGCCATTATTGTGTTGTAATGACTGAGATGAGGCAGTGCTGGGGTGGGGCCCAGCTCCATCCTGCCCAAATTCTGCCCTGGGCAGGACATGGTGGGATGGACCTTATTTGCTTGACTTGTGGCTGGGTCTGAATGAAACCAATCAGGTTTTATTAATTTATTAATTTATTAATATATTAGTTTATTGTTTATTTATTTATTTATTTAGGAGATGAGAGGATGTATCAAGGAAGACACTTCATAGTATCCTGGAATGGTTGGGTTTGGAAGGGACCTTAAACCCCATCTTATTCCACCCCCTGTCATGGGCACGGACAACTTCCACTGGAACAGGCTGCTCCAAGCCCCCTCCAGCCTGGCCATGGACATTTCCAGGGATCCAGTGGCAGCCACAGCTTCTCTGGGCACCCCGTGCCAGGGCCTCCCCACCCTCACAGGGAAGAATTCCCTCCTAACATCTAATCTAAATCTCTGCTCTTACAGCTTAAAGCTGTTCACCTTTGTCCTTTTACTATCAGCCCCTACTCACTTCACAGCATTAAAAAACTCCCCAGGAGAAATATTTGGCTTTTTCTGAACTTGGAGGGCTGCATGCTCCTTACCTGGGGTGGGAGGAGACCCAAGAGATGGGAGAGGTGACCCTCAGGATGCAGAGAGCAGCAGGAATCCCCCGGGAGCCGAGTGCGCGGCCGGCGTGGGGCGGAGGAGCAGGGGCTGCCCTTTGCCCCCTGGCCCATGTGGAATTGGACTTTGGAAGTGGCAACAGGGAGCAGAGGAAGGGCCCTGACAGCCTCTGAGCAGGTGTGTGTGGCTGCTGAGGGGGGAGGATGGTGGTGGGAACCCCCGGCCAAGAATTGGGTGGGCCCTCAGTGGGACTGGAATAATGAGTGGCTGGATGTTTGTGGCTGGGGCTGTTTAGGGCAAGGGTTTACCTGGATGTCACCTAGAGAGCCACAAACTGAGCCACCTCTGTTCAGACCTGTGTGTTTTCCAGTCCTGAAAGGACCCCATAGTGCCCTAAACTTTGAGGGGGAGGAGTGAGGAGGGGTTCAGACAGCATCTGGCCATCTCCCTGCGTTGAGGAGGCCTGGAGTGGTGGGGGCACTTTGGGTACTGATGCTGCAAAAGGAGACGTGGGGGGCTTGAGGGTGACATCCCCCTGGCAGCTGGGCCTTCACCCATGTGCTGCCCTGGGCTCTCCTCAGGATTTCCTCTTCTGCATGGCACTGCTATAACCAAATCTGGTGCCCACTTGGAATTCTGAAAGGCAGGAGGAAATCCCTGTTTCCACCCCATCCCATAGCTCACAAGAACAAAGCTCCATTTCTCCCTGCTTGCTCTTTTCTTTGAGCAAAACTCCTTGTCCTGCCCAAAGCTTTGCCAATGTCCCCTCCCTTAGTACATATCAGATGGGATTTCACTGCCTGTCACAGAGGGGAGGGGGATTCCTCACCCTCTCACAGCTTGAGGGGGCTGTGAGTGCTGGTGCTTTGCAGCTGGGGGTGCAGGAGGATCCTACCTGGCTATAAGAGCGCTTTTTGAGGTAAGGACAAATTTTATAGCAGGGCCTGTAAGAGAGGTGATGTTTTTAAACAGAAAGAGGAGAGATTTAGGTTAGGTATAGGAAGAAATTCTTTCCTGTAAGGGTGGTGAGGCCCTGGCACAGGTTGCCCAGAGAAACTCCTCATCTCTGGAAGTGCTCAACATCAGGTTGGATGGGGCTTTGGGCAACCTGGTCTAATGGAAGGTGTCCATGCCCATGGTAGTGGTTTGGAACTAGATGATTTTTAAGGTCACTTTCAACCCAAACCATTCTGAGATTCTTGTTCTGGGAAGAGATGAATGTGTGTTGCTTTCAAAGGCAGACCATTTCATCCTGGTGTTTTAAGGGGAGCTTCAAGTTAAAGAAGATGTAGAGATGACTTTTCCTTGCCTCTGGGTATTTTGGAAAGGTTCCTGGGTTTCCAGGATGCTCCCAAAAAGCAGAGAGTAGCTGGCAACGGGCTTCAAAGGGGGCTTTGAGGGCGTTCAAAAGCTGCTGATCAAACACTCTGTGACTTATCATTTGCAGGCCACTAAAGCCATTTGTGGCTCAGACTCCCCAAACCCAGAGAGGATTTGGCTGGCAAGCTGGTGATGGAGCCCTGGGCCCCAGCCCAGCCCCGGGAGAGGCCGGCAGCGCGAGGCTCATGGGCAGAGGGGCTCCCCGGCCCCCCGGCCCCGCTGCGGCGGCACCTCCTGCAGGCAGGGCAGGCTCCGAGGCCCGGCTCCTGGCACGGGAGACACGGCTCTGGTCTCCCCTGGGATGAGGGCCACCACCCCCGTGGTGACACCCGCCGGCCGGCTTCCCGCGCTGACAGCACCTACCCCAGCCAGCCCCACGCCAGGTGAGAGCCCTCTGGTCCCTCTTCATGGAAAGCTTCTTAAAATAAGAGCTGCCCATTGCGCTGCTCACAGGTCCTGCCCTTGTGACTGCACAGGGACACAGAGGGTCAGGAGGTGATGTCCAGCTATTCAAGCAGCCCCATGACTTCTATATTAAGGCTGTATAGCATTTGTAGCTCTTCTTAAAACTGTGGCTTCTGTGGTTGCTGTTTGACAAGCTCAGTCTCAGCCCCGAGGTGCATTTTTCTTACAGGTTTGATTAAATGCAGTTCTTTTTTCCTAAGTGCAAGGTGAACAATAAAAATACAAGCGGTAATATAGGAGCAAGAGGCAGCCTGCAAGCTCAGCTGCTGAAACAGTGAAGAGTGGACAGATAAAATGTGGGCTGGAGGATGTTCTCAGTGCTGAGAAAGAGCTTCCAGCAAATCTGGGTTGATTTGCCTGAGTTATTGCCCTCAGTGAGTTATGGAGTCGGTACGTGGGGTTTTGTGCTGAGGTCGTGTGATGCAGATGGGATATTAGGAAGTAAATTTTCTCTCTGAGGGTGGTGAGGCTCTGGCACAGGCTGCCCAGAGGAGCTGTGCTCCATTCCTGGAAGTATTCAAGGCCAGGTTGGACAGGGCTTGGCGCACCCTGGTGTAGTGGAAGGTGTCCCTGCCCAAGGCAGGGGTTGAAATGAGATGATCTTAAAGGTCCCTTGGAAGCCAAACCATTCTTGGATTCTATAACACTGGGCATCACCTGAAACTGCAGTGCACAGCTTTCTCCTAGCTGGGGGCAGCAAAGCATCCAAACCTCCTCCTGCTGCTTCCAGGTGTGATGCTGGACCAGTTCCTGGCCCTGCCAGAGCCAGGGGCCTGGCTTTATTTCCATCCCCTTTGCTGCCTCCAAAGGTCCCAAGCAGGAGGGACCCTAGATGTGACCCTGGAACCCTTTCTCCCCCTGATCAGTGTGTTGTGCTTTTCCAGGCAGGGCTATGAAGATCCCCACTGGCAGTATCCTGCAGCTGGCAACAGGGATGGCTACTCCTACCAAAGCCACCAGTGGCAGCCAGTGGCGTGGCAGGATGACAGAGGTATGGGCTCATCCTTTGGGTCTGGGCATGGAGGCAGCTTGCAGGAGAAGTGATGCTTTCCCCAGGAGGGGTTCTTCTCCCAAGGCTTGCACACATGCAGGGCTCTCTCCTGCCCACACTCCTGGGTGCTGGTGGGTGCTCTGTGCAGCACTGGCTCCCTGTCTGCATTTAGGAAATGTGAGCAGGAGCTAGGTGCACCCAAGGGATGCTTGATCTTCACTACCACAGCTAAAAACCATTCCTGGTTCCAGCCTGAGTTTGATGATGCTGTGTGATCAGGATGGCCAGGGCCTCTTCTTTGCTGTTTCTGGATTGAACAGAAGAGGAGGGAGGAAAGAGAAAAGGACATCAGTACTGTGTTGGCAAATGTGCACAAGGCATTATTATCATATCTCCAATGTGTTGGGACCATTTGGAAGCAAAATGAGTGGGCCTGGCAAATTGCCTGACTCATGGATTGTCTCCTGCAACTTCACTGCTGCTCTGGAGGGGTAATGCTGACTCTTGATTCTCTCTAGACCTGAGGCAGGGAGAGTCTTATGGCAAGAGTTACCGGGATCAGCACTACTACAGGGGCTACCACCCCAACCTGGCCACGGGCCCCCCAGGGCACGACAGGTAAAGCTGGGGACATGTGCAGCCTTGTGAAACCACCTGCTGCAAAATGAGTGGGTCTGTGGGTGGTTCAAAAATCTCAGACCTTCAGTGTGTCTCCCTTTGCTCCCACCTGCAGGACCTACAACTCCTATGAGGAGAGCTACACCTCGACTGCCAGGAGGGAAGGAACCCTCAGCAGTGATTCAGGGGAGGCTGGTGGCTGGTCCAAAGAGGTAACCTCAGGATGGGCAGGGGTGGAGGACAAGAATCTTGGGAAAAATTCATGTGTCCCCCTCCAGCTGAGAAAAGGGCCCCTTTGCTATGTTGCACTCAGTGCCTGACAGTCCCTGGGGACTACTGCAGTGGGTTTTTAGTGTTTGTGTTCTCTCCATCTGCTGGGCTGTCACTCCCCCAGGTGCAGGGCTGTATGCTCAGGTCAGGAGCAGCACAGAAATCCAGGCTTAGTGGGATGTTCTGTAACAGAGCTGGGGAAAGGTCTGGTGTGGTGGTGTTCACAGGGGTCTGGGGATGAGGGAAGAGACGAGGATCTGACTCCATGTTTCAGAAGGCTTGATTTATTATTTTATGATATATATTATATTAAAACTATACTAAAAGAATAGAAGAAAGGATTTCATCAGAAGGCTAGCTAAGAATAGAAAAATAATGAAACAATAACAAAGGCTTGTGTCCCGGACAGAGAGTCCGAGCCAGCTGACTGTGATTGGCCATTAATTATAAACAACCAACATGGGCCAATCACAGATGCACCTGTTGCATTCCACAGCAGCAAATAATCATTGTTTACATTTTGTTCCTGAGGCCTCTCGGCTTCTCAGGAGAAAAGAATCCTAAGGAAAGGATTTTTCATAAAAGATGTCTGTGACAGTCTGGAGCACAAGCCTGATGAGGAGAGGCAGAGAGGACTGTGGGGGCTCAGCCTGGAGGAAAGGAGGCTCAGGGGTGACCTTGTCGCTCTCTACAACTCCCTGAAAGGAAGCTGTAGCCAGGTGGGGATCAGGCTCCTCTCCCACAGAACAGGTGACAGAACATAAGGAAACAGCCTTCAGTTGTGCCAGGAAAGGTTTAGGTTGGATACTAGGAAAAAAAAATTCTTCAACAAAAGGGTTGTCAAACCGTGGCATAGGCTGCCCAGGGATGTAGTAGAGGCACCATCCCTGGAGGAAGTTTAAAGACATGTAGATGTGGCACCTGGGACATGGTTTAGGGGTGAACATGGCAGTGCTGGATTAATGGTAGGACTCAATCTTAGAGGGCTTTTCCAACCTTAATGATTCCATGATTCTAGCCCTCCAGGTAGCTGACAGCTGTGTGTCATTGTCAGCTCTGTCCACCAAATCATGCTCCATCACACTTGTGTCCTGACTGCTGGGTTTTGCCAAGAGAAAATTAAAAGATCAAATCAAAGCTGCTCTGGTGATTTTGCTCCTGGGTGGTTTTGGTTTTTTTTGGTTTCCAAGCGCCATCTCCTTGGCTGTGGTGATGAGCTCATGTTAGGGCTAGGAAAGCTGTCAGACTACAGCTGTGGCTGATGTAAACTCCTTTTCTAAGCTGTTGGGTGAACCCAAGCTGGTGTAGGGTGTGAGCTCCTTGGATGGGAATTGGCTGTGCTGCTCCTGCTGGGCACTTCCCTGCAGCAGCAGAGCCTCCCTCACTTCCTGGGAGCAGGAAATCAGCAGTGTCCCTAGCTTTTGAGCCAGGTTTGTGTGCTCTTCCTCCCTCCCAGCCCTCAGGCCAGCCCAGCCTGCTCCTGCAGTACCAAGAGTCAGGACTCAGCTCCAGCAGCCATGAGCTCAGCCAGTACATCCGTGATGGTGCTGATGACTACAGCCCTGGAGTGGAGTCCTGGAACGTGGGACCAACAGGTGAGCTGGAATGGGGGGCTCTGACAAGGGGGAAGCAAGGGAATAAATGGCTGGTGGTAGGATAATGGCTGTCTCTCAGCTGGGTCCTCTCCTGGAGGAGGTTGTGCAGGCGCAAGGCATGACTGGGGGGCTGCAGGGTGGGTGAGCGGTCCAGGGTAGGTTTAGGAGCTGCTGTGCACATCTGCTGCTTTGGGGGACAATTCTTGCTCAGAGGGGTCAGTGAAGGGCCACTTAGTTGGGGGACAAGTTTGGGACTGCTCAAGTTTGGGACTGGTCAAATCCTCCACAGTGGAAGTGGTGTGTGATCAGTGTGAGTGGCTCACAGTGGCCTGTGTGTCATTGCAGGGGAGCCCTCGGTGTCCACCCCACCCCCAGCAGTCCCCCTCAAGTTCCCACAGCTGCACACAGCCCTGTGCTTTGGAGCTGGGGGCCACCTGGTGCTGGTGTGTCCCCACCACCCTGCTGAGGGACAGCTGCCCCGTGTTGAGCTGCACAGCCTGGAGGTAGGACACAGCTGGCCCTCCAGGCCCCCCTTCCCCTCCCTGGAGTGGCTCCTGTCACCCTAAGGGATGCAAACATGGTCCATAACCCCAGCAGCCTCCTCAGCAGCCTTCCCATTCCTTGCTCCCATCTTCTGTCCCTTCTACGTGGACTTTCGAGTCTCCCTCGTGCCAGCTTTTGCCTGGGTGTTGTTTTCAGCCCTCAGCTCTGTAACCCTTGGTACCTGTGACCTGCTCAGAGTGATCCCTTCCCATGGGGACAGATGTGGTTTGTACCTCTCCAAAGGACAACTCCACTCATCTTGCCAAGGTGCTCCAATACAGGGGCCTTGTCCCCAAGTCTACCACAGCATTCCAGTCTCCTATTTCACCTCCAGAAGGAGGCAGATTTTCAGACATTTCTTTACTGGACCTTAGCACTGGAGTCCATGTGATAGCTCAGGCTCTGTGCTCTGTGGTTACCCTAAGACAGCACAGGGTTCACTGGCACTGTTGAATCTTTGGCCAAGGCACTGGCTTCCCAATAGCCCAGCTGGGGCTGGTCTGACTGCTGGAGGCCAGCTGCTGAATTTGCTTTTGTTTTTTAGGCAATCCTTCATGGCACAGAAGAGCTGGAGGAGCTGCAAGCCTTCCCTGGGCCCCTGGCCAGGTATAGCAGCACAGGCAGGTTCAGGAGCTGTGTCCTCCTGGCTGTCTCCTTTATGAGGAGACGTGGGCTCAAGGCAGACTCAGAGGGTCCCTGTGGTTTTGAGTTATTCACAAAGGCCATGTCTAAGTTCAGGCTGGGAGCCTGGCCCCTTTGATGCAGTCTGGGTTGGTTTGCCTTGTGGGATATGGTATTTTGAATATTCATAGGATGTGGGTTTAGTGTGGTTTGTACATCTGACCTTACTTTGTACTCATTTTGTCTCAGAAAAATGATTTTTTTGGGTTTCTTTGGACATCTGAAGCCCTGGGTCAACCTGTGGCTTAGCTTTTCCTAAAGTTTTTGTCCCCTGAGATGGCTGAGCCACAGCAGGGTCAATATGTTCCTTCATCCAGTGTGAGCCTGGGGATGAATCAGGGGTGCTGCATCAGGTTGTCTCTATTTCTGGCCACTCCCAACCAAAGCAGGGAGAGAAAAGGAAAAAGCATTTACCAAGCAAAAAGGCTGTGCATACACAGAAGCTGGGGGGAATATCTGGAATATCTGGAGCTTCCCCTGTGAGCTCTTGTGAGACCCACCTGGAGTGCTGCAAACAGGTCTGGTGCCACCAGCACAGGAAGGACATGGAACTGCTGGAGCAAGTCCAGAGGAGGATAAAGGGACTGGAGAAACCTCCCTATGCAGACAGGCTGAGGAAGTTGGGGCTGGAGAAGAGAAGGTTGTGTGGAGACATCACAGCACCTTCCAGCATCTGAAATGGCTACAAGGAAGCCAGAGAGGGTCTCATTGTCAGGAACTGTAGAGACATGACAAAGGGCAGCAAGTGCAAATTGTAAGAGGGGAACTTAAGGTTGGATATATGGAAGAAATTCTTCCCTCTGAGGGTAGTAAGGCCTCAGGTTGCCCAGAGAAGTGATGAATGCTCTGTCCCTGGAAGAGTTCAAGGCCAAATTGGACAGGGCTTGGTCTAGTGGAAGGTCCCATGGCAGGGAGGGTCAGACTAGGTGAGCTTTAAGCTCCCTTTCAACCCCCAGACCATTCTGTGATTCTGGGTTACCACTTGTTCCAAAGGGTACCTCAGGAATCTCCATATAATATGCTGGAATGACTCAGTCAGGATCAACATCTCCACCTGCAGTTTCTCTCTCCTGTTTTATCCACTCTTTCTTTCTAACTGAATGGTTATTTTATTGTATGGCAGCACTTCTGCCTGGCTTGCACATAGCTGAAGGGTTTCTGTGGTCACACAAGTGACCCTCCACTCTGCCTCCACAACAGATTGTGCCTGCTTCTGCAGCCTTGGACATCCATGGATGTAATGGCAGCACAGCAAATCCAAACTGTCTTTTTGCAGATGGATGGAGGAAAATATTATCAGGAGGGCAAAGAGTGGGTTTGAAATGTACTTTGCATCCTGAAATGCAGAGATCTGCTAGGTGTCACAATAAATTTGAGTGTGTTTGAACTTAAAAGTAGTCATTGGTACTGGGGATCTTCTTTCCTCCAGCTCTTGCTTGGAATCTTTGGCATCCCCATCAGTGAACCTGGGGACTGAGCCTGAATGATGCCCTAGGTTGCTTTGCCTTGGGTTTCTTTGATGTTTCTTTCTGCTGCTGTAGGGAAGATCTGCACAAGGTGGATGTGATGACCTTTTGCCAGCAGAAGATAAGTACAGGCTGTGATCTCTCAACACAGAGGGGCAGAGATTCCTCTCTCCTCTGGAAACTCCTGGTCCTCCTCTGCCGGCAGAATGGGGTAGGTATCCCATGGAAGGGGCTGACCCTTTTGATCTTGGACATGAGACAAGTAATATGTCCCTTAGGTGCCTCTTGATCCAGTTGCTATTTTGGGGGAGGGAAGGGGTGTACCTTAAGAGGATCTGATGTTCATTCCTCAGTTTGATGCTGCCTGGATATTTGTAGCAAATCCTTCTCCGTGATTGCTTTTTGTCCTTGGGAACTGCCAACAGCCCAGTGAAGGGGACTGGTGCCACCTTCATGGAGGAGCCAGCACTTACACTTAAAAGGGGCCTGTTCCCTTAATCCAGTGAAATCCACCCAATCCAGTCTGCAGCTGCTTGTTGGAAGCAGGTCAGAGGGAGTGTTGTGAAGGTCTTGCTAATTGTGCTGAGTCCTTTTCCTTCCAACTCCCTGTGCTGTTGGCCAAAGCTGATCTTGTTTGGGGCACGTGCTGGGACGAGGATGCAGGTGTAAGAGTGGGGCAGACTGGAAGTGCCGTCAGCCTTTGCTCGTGGGGTTTCAGGTTTCTGTGGTTGAGATGACTCCCGAGGTATTAGAGTGTCTTTTTTCCCAGCTCGCGACCGAAGAAGTTGAGATTTGTTGGTTATGCTTTTCAAGGTTGTTTATTTTCTCTTATCTATGACATTCTTTCTCTGACCTGCTGAGATCTGTCCAGCAGGTCGGGTTGTGGCACAGTGGCAGCCCTTGGGGTGGTGACAATTTTTATACTACGAACTATGTGTACTTTATTTACAATAATTTTCCAATACCTATCACCTATGTTAGACAGTCTGTCTCTATTCTAAACCAATCAAAAAGTGTCACTATCCCAGCAGAAGATGGAGGACAAGAAGAAGGAGAAGAAGGACAGGACATGCTCAGATTCCTCCATCTTGCCTCTTGAACCCCCATTCTAAATCACCAAAATTCTACTTTTTCGCCTTGTGACAAATTCACTATCATCCTACTCAAACTCTTGTGGCTTGTAAATCTTCACACAAAGTTGGTAACTTTTTCCATGGGCTAAAATTGAAGGCCCAGCTGTTTTTGACTCCGTGCCAAGGTCTCTGAGCCCCTTGCCAGGGTCTTGAATCACCCAGGGCAGCCAGGGGAATGTCCTGGGTCCCAACCCTGGGGCAGCCTCCAGGTAGCTCCTTCCTTCCCTTTGGCAGTCCATGGTGGGCTCAGACACGGCGGAGCTGCTGATGCAGGACTGCAGGCGCCAGGACAGGTACAGGAGGCAGGAGCCTGCAGCCAACCTGCTGGGCATGGCCGATGACGAGTGGGCGCAGCGGCAGCCGCTGGACCTCATCACCGGGGAGCTCCCACCCGTCGTGGAGACACAGGCACAGATCGTGGAGAAGTTCACCAAGCTCCTCTACTATGGCAGGAAGAAAGTAAGTGGTGAGTGGGATCCAGGATGTGGGGCTGGAGGTTTTGTCCTTCTTGGGCCTGTTGGCCTCTTCAGGCAGGTTTTAAAGGGAAGGGTGGTCATGAAGTGACTTGTGGTTGTGGGATCAACCCTCCAAGCTGTGTTTGTACAACGGAGCTTTGGCAGTGATTTCCCACCCCTGGGAATTGGGATGGGAGACCCAAGTGAAGATGAGATGCAGAGGCTTTTACCAGCATTTCCACCACATTTAGTTTCATAGAGTCCCAGAATGATTTGCTTTGGAAGGGACCTTAAAGGTCGTCTTGTTCCAAACCCATTTGCAGCTATGTGATCTCACAGGATACCTAAGGTCCAAGGAGAAGAGAGAGGAGGGCTACAGATTGGGTGCCCAGACTGGGATCCCACAGCTTTGAGGGCTAACAGGCAGCACAGACCTGGAAATCTAGGGGACACAACGTTGCTTTGAAGGTCCAAGTTCTTGTAAATTTTCAGGGTAGAAAGACAAAGGGACCTGGAAGAGATTTTTGGAGGATGCTAACTAAAGCCAGAGCAGTTATTGTGACTCTCCTCTGAGCTGGGGGAGCAGAGGAGGGAGGAACCAGAGTTGGGTGCAAACCTTCTTTCTTCTCCCCCTCACGTGCAGGAGGCTCTGGTCTGGGCCATGAGAAACCAGCTGTGGGGCCATGCCCTGTTCCTCTCTAGCAAGATGGACCCTCGGACATACAGCTGGGTCCTCACTGGGTAAGTTGGAGAAGCTCAAGCAGGGTATGATGTTCCATGGCTGGCTTTCCAAGCCCGCTGTCCCTTCAGTGCCCCCTGAATTGGAAAAGAGCATTGATTCCAGCTGGAGCCTTTCCAGAGGGGGCAAAGGGGACAGAGGGCATCCATCCAAACAGGCCTGAGTCCTTCAGGCTTCCCAATGGACAGGAGAAACCAGGTGGGGGGCTGGAAAGCAGGAGAAAAGCCATTCCCTGGAGATGGAGGGTGAATTTATTCTGAGTCTCTGACTTTGCCCATGCTGCTCTTGCAAAGACAGCCATGGGGCAGGGGGAGCTGAGCCATTTTCACTGTGATCCAGTCTAGTCCCAGCTGTTCATCCCACTTGTATGAGCATTTTCTGGTGGAATTTAATGTACTTAGTCTGGATTGGGTTGATCCCTTCAGGGAGAGTTAAGCAGAAATTTTCTGTCTTGTGGAACCCAAACCCTTTTAAGGAGGTTTTATGCAGTGTTGTCCTGGAGACCTGCCTTCTCTGAAGGTAATACAGATCATCACCCCCAGAGGCTGGTGATCCTCTCTGCCTCCTATTTACAAGGGCATGGAGTGAAAGGATAGGGAGGAATGGCTTGAGCTGAAGGAGGGTAGATTTAGATTAGATGTTATAAAGAAATCCTTCCCTGTGAGGATGGGGAGGCCCTGGCACAGGTTGCCCAGAGAAGCTGTGGCTGCCCCATCTCTGGAAGTGTCCAAGGCCAGGTTGGACTGGGTTTGAAGCACCCTGGTCCAGTGGAAGGTGTCCCTGCCTATGACAGGAGGGTTGGACTAGAAGGTGCCCTCCGACTCAATCCCTTCTTGGATTCTCTGGGAAGCCCCTCAAGACATCAGTTTCCTGGGGCACTTGGGCTGTGCTCTGGGAGGTGAATGAAGGTTTGGGGTCCTGGGGTGCTGCCCTTCTCTGCTCTCTCCTCACAGGTTCACCAGCACACTGGCCACCAACGACCCACTGCAGACCCTCTTCCAGCTGATGTCAGGAAGGATCCCTCAGGCAGCTCTGGTCCGTGAGCAAGAGGCTGGCCCTGGCATGTGTTCCCCTGTGCTGAACCTGCCTGTGACACCCACCTTTGGTGACCATCTCTGCTCACCTCTGCTCTCCTCCTGTCCCTCCAGTGCTGCGGGGATGCCACGTGGGGGGACTGGAGGCCCCACCTGGCTGTGATGTTGTCCAACAAGGTTGGAGACACAGAGCTGAACCACCGAGCCATTGTCACCATGGGGGACGCTTTGGGTGAGCTGGGATCAGTGGGAGCAGCCACAACAGGGGTGGGCACTGCAGTGTCAGCGTGCACGTCCACACTGAGATGGTTGTGCCTGTACCCCTGGAGCTGCAGTGCCTGTGTGGTGGAAGGGGTGAGGTGCCAGTGGATCCTCAGGTGAATCAGGCCCAGGCACATCCATGAGATGCTCTTGTGGAGACACCTGGAGCAGTTGGGCCCAGGGAAGGTGCAGGTAACTGCAGGGACTGAGCCTTGCCCTGAGTGGTGGGATTCTATGCACCCTGCAAGTGTTGGAGCTGGCCTTGCTCAGGGTCACCCAGCTCTACCATTGAACAGAAACCTCCTGAAACAAAAAGCAGCAATTTGGGCAAACAGACAAACAACAGGAACAAGGGAGAGGAGGGATCAGGGTCTGCACGGCCAGGAAAGTGAGGCAGTTGGGTTTGCGTTTTTGCGTGAGCTTGGGGACCTCCAAAGCGAAGCTGACCATGTGGTGATGTCTCAGACTAATTATTTGTCTTTTTCCATGCAGCCAGCAAGGGAGCAGTGGAAGCAGCTCATTTCTGCTACCTGATGGCAGATGTTCCCTTTGGTTACTTTGGAGCAAAGGCAGATCGCATGGCCCTGCTGGGCAGCAGCCACCGGTGAGCAAGAACTGCAGGCTGGCGTTCTTGCCAGAGTCACCTGCCCCACGTTTTCCCCCTCGCTGGGATCTCACTCCGATGCAGAAGCAATCCCCGGTCGGGGCTTTTCCTGCTGCTAATGTGCGCCCTGTGTGGGGCTGTTTGGGGAGGAGCCCTGCTCCTGCTCGCTGACCCCGCCCCTCTCCCCGCAGCCAGGCGTTCTCCCGGTTCGCCCGGACTGAGGCCATCCAGAGAATGGAAATCTTGGAGTACTGCCGGCAGCTGCGGCAGCCCGAATCCTTCCTGCTCCCCTTCCAGGTAGTGCATGTGCTCAACTACATCTCGTGCAGATGCTCAGACTTGCCCCAAAACACGGACCCATCTCCCTGAAGCCTGGAATTCAAGCTGTTCCTGAGACTTGTCCCCTTACTGGGCTTTGGGAATGATGGGGAGGTTGCCTTGGCCAAGGGACTCATTCAGAGCAGGTTTTGGGGTGCACAGTTTGTCTGATCAGTGCTTGCTCAGCTCTCATTGCCTTCCTGCTCTGGGTAACAGGTGAGCATTTCCTATTGCAAAGCAGCACCCAGCTGTTGCTGCCTGGAAGTGTTCAAGGCCAGGCTGGATGGGGCTTGGAGCAACCTGGTCTAGTGGGAGGTGTCCCTGGCCATGGCAGGGGGCTGGAACTAGATAAGCTCTGATGTCCCTTCCAACCCAAACCATTCTAGGATTCTGTGAAGCTCCCTGCTTCAAGGAGAGGGGCCTGGATGCCTCCATGGGGATGGGTGGAAGTGACCTCTGGGTGCAGGATCCAGGGCAGAGGATTCTGTGAAGCTCCCTGCTTCAAGGAGAGCAGGCTGGATGCCTCCATGGGGAGGGGTGGAAGTTGCAAGTGACCTCTGGGTGCGCGATCCAGGGCACTGTGAGCCACGCTGGGGCGATGTGCCCAGCACAGGGCACCCACAGGCCTGTCCATCTCCCTGTTCCCACCCCTGGCTGCTTTGCCTCCCTCTCCCAAGGTGTACAAGCTGCTCTACGCCTCCCGCCTGGCTGACCACGGGCTGCCAGCCCAGGCCCTGCAGTACTGCGAGCTCGTGGCCACCACGCTCCTGCGCTGCGACCCCGCCGCGCACCCCGTCCTGGCTCAGCAAGTGGTGAGGGTGAGTCTGCAGCTCCTGCATCCCAACCTGGGTGTGATACCTGCTCAGGAACTGCTGGGGTGGGAGTGGTTGGCAGCTCTGAGCAGCCCCCTGGGGTTTGCTGCTGAGTACAGCAAAGCCAGCGCTTCCACAGGGTTTCTAATCCCAGTGGATTTCGGGCAGAAAACAAAGGTGTTATGTTGACTGCCAAGTAGGAGCAGAGTTATTTGGAAACAAAGGAGGTTTTTAAGTCTGGTGGGGTTTTCTGAACTTCTAAATGTCACAGGCTTAAGAAATGAAGTCTAAGTGCACATTTCCCCTCCAGCACATCTTCTACAATTCTCTTTACCTCCCGAGGGATGTGTTCTGGGGTGACACTGAGAGGGAGCATGGTCCAACGTGTAGCACCAAGTGAAGCCCCTCTACTTCCTGAGCAGGGGGCTGGGGTAGAGAGGGGCAAGGCCAAGTGTCCCAGGTCCCCTTGGGGCTCTCGCAACACCTGGGCAGTGCTGAGGCTGCTTGTCACCTTCCTCCAGCCTTTAGAACCAGGTTGAATGAGGCTTTGGTGGGTTTAGTGGAAGGTGTCCCTGCAAATGGCAGGGGGGTGGAACAAGATGAGCTTTAAGGTCCCTTCCAACCCCAAATCATTCTGCGATTCTATGAAAGGCACTAAAGCCGTGGTGCTGTGAGGTGAGGGGCAGCAAGATGCCTGTCTGAAGTGGGTGCTGCTGAGTTTACCCAAAATTTGGCTGGCACTGCTTCCTCACCCCATCTTCGAAGCCTATTTGCCGTCTAACAGCCTTTTAGATCTGCCATTCTGCTGGGGATAATGCTTCTCCTGGGAGAAAACACTTTCATCTGAAAAACTAGTGCATTCGTAGATGCTCTTGTCTTTGATGTTCTAGACTGTGTTACAAATTATGATACACATTAGTCTTTGATTAAGACTTCCCCTCTTTTGAAGCTGGGGACGATACACAACCAGGTGCTGGTTCATTAATACTGGATCAAAGTGCACATAAGCTTTTGGATTAAACATTCCCCCCGTTTAGGAGTAATCACGCTTATAATTTCCTTTTTCCTGTGATTGATTTAGGATGAGCATAGGTGTGTTTGTAAAGAGATGGGACAGTGGGTAGTGCAGGCTCCTGGTTGGCTGCAGGGTTACTTTGCTCTCCTGGCCAGTCCCAGTCCCAAGCTGGGGTCTGGTTGGGCAGGTCCTGCCTTGCTGTAAACTCCCAGACCTGGGAAGTGTGCTTTGTGCTGGTTTAGAGGTTGTGTTTTAAAAGTTCAGGAGTAGAAAGAAATGGTTGCTAGGACTGGTGCAGGAAGGAGCAGCTGATTCCTGTGTGGCTGTGGAGGGTGGCTGAGCTGTAAAGTCACCTCTGGGTGGCTTTTGGTGGCCCTCAAGGTGGCAGCCTTGTAGCAAAGCATTGAAGATAAGGCAGCATGAGGTAGCCAGAGGAAACTTGAGAAATCCCCAAGAATCCTAGAATGGTTTGGGTTGGAAGGGACCTTAGAGATCACCTAGTTCCAACTCCCCTGCCATGAGGGACACCTTCCACTGGATCAGGGGCTGATATCAGAGAGAGAAAATTCAGTGAAGATGTGGATGAACAGCGGTGCTTTGAGTGCCATCTCCCCTCACCCAGCTGTCTTAAAACTGGATCCTTGTCTAAGCAACTCCTTCAAACAGGGGATGAGCTCTGCAGGGAGCCCTCCATCTCACCTTGGACTCCTGGGTCACCCTGGAAGAGCCTTTTGCTCCACTGATGGGAGCTGGAGCCCCAAGTCACTGAGATGGCTGTGGCCAGGGCAGCACAGACCCCTGTTCTGCAGGAGAAATTAAACACACAGCAGCAATACTGCAGAGAGGGACCTGGGGGAGATAGTGGAGCATGGAAAAAATACTGAGCAGCAGCATAACAGGATGCTGTTACAAAAGAAAAAAAAAAAAACTCACCATGTTATAGTGTTATTCTGGGTTGTGAGAGTACAACTGTCATATCTGAGACAAGGAGGTGATAATCCCCCTGTGCTGGGGTCTCAGGGGTCTTGGCTGGGGCCTGTTTGGGCTGCTGTATGTGGAGACAGGGCTAAATTGGAGTGAGTGTGGGACTGGAGAGCTGGGGTGATAAGAGATTGAGGGGAAAATGACCTCTGAAGAAGGGCTGAGGGTTATTTCTTCTAGGCAAGATATGGTGGGGGAGAAAGGGGCATGAGGGATGTGATAACAGCCCTCCAGCACACAGGAGGCTGCTCGTGGGGGATGCTGGCTGGCTCCTCTCACAGCTTCCATGGGAGCAGGGATAGAGAGGCTTAATTTGCAGTAGGGAAGATTTCACTTAGATATTAAGAAAATACTCTTTAGCTCTAAGGACATCAAGCATCAGGACAAGTCTGGGAGGCTGTGAAATCTTCTCAGAGATTTGTAAATGCAGATCAGAAAAACACCAGCTCCCATCCATCCTCATGGGCTAGGTGAGGAGCTTATGAGCTGCCCTGGGAGCTGGGCTCTTTCCAGGGCTTCTGGTGGGGTGTCCTGTAAACCTGCCAGTGCCCCAGGATGCCTGTTAGGGGGTTGATTAAAGCCACTCGTTTTCCTCAGGGGGGGGAAGGGGATGGTGATATTTACCTGTCTCTTTGATGCAAGGAGCATCTTTGACACAGTATTTTGGCATCTCTGTGGAGGTGCTGAGCCAGCTCTGCTGAGTCTGTGGGGCATGGGATGGGCCAGCACCTCTGTGGGGGTGCTGGGAGAAGGAATAAATCCTGCACAAGAGGCTGGTGTTATTTTACCCTCATATTATGAAGTGACGCTGTTTTCCTGAGCCCCTGTGTGATGGATCCCTGTGGATCTGACCCGTGTGCTAATCCCTGCTGTGCCCCTGGCCCTGCAGCTGGCTGAGAGGCTGAAGCTCTGTGACCCTCTGCTCCTGGAGATGCCAGAGCAGGAGCAGGCACTGGAGCCTGACTGGCTGGAGCAGCTCCGAGCCTGCTGCCAGGAGTGGGAGGTAAGGAGAGGCAGTGGGACAGCTGCTCTGTGCTGTGGTCTGTCTGCAGGAGCATCTCCTCCTCTTCCCTGAGTCTGAGGGGATGGAGGGTCAAAAGCTGCTGTTCTTTGGCTTGTGGGCTCTGAGATGTGGTCTGTGCTCTGGGTGCTGCAGATTCAGTGGGAGCAAGGGGCTTGCAGTGCCTGAGGGCTGCAGAGCTTCACACAGGGCAAAATTCTCTCTGTTTTGGCTCAAGGAGGGCAGGCAAAGACTGGTGGGTGAGTGATGGTCTCCCTTTGCAGGGAGGACATTGCAGAGGTCACTGGTGGGTTGTCACCTTGTGGGTGTACTCCGGGGTCTTTTAACTATGGTCTGGTGTTTGGATTAATGCTCTTCATTCAGATTTCACACCTGCTTTTGGTTTTTTGGCCTTTTCCATCTTGTTTCCCCTCCTGCCTGCTCTCAGGGGTGCTGCAGCTGCTCTTGCTTGCTGGGAAAGAGCTGGTGTGGGTCTCTCCTGCAGCCTGGGGTGGGCTATGAGCCCCAGATCCACGAGCACTGTGCTTTCCTTTGCATTGGCCTCATGGTTTCCTTAGTTTTTGTCCCATGCCACCCTTTTCCCTATCCATTTTACCATGTTTCCCCTCTGCAGGTGGAAGATGATCTTCCTCCAGAGGTGGCACCCGCTCAGCTGGAACTGCCCTGTGCTGTTCTACCAACAGCAGGTAAATAGAACAAAGCAGCAGGTTGTGGTCTCCCCAGTGGGCTCCCCCTGCATGGAACTGCGCTGCCATGGGCTGGGAAGCAGCTTCCCAATCCCTGGAGTTTTTACCAGCAGCAGCTCCTTGCTGCTTGCATCCCCCCAGAGCTCAAAGGCTGCTCCTGCCTGGATGCATCCCTCAGGCACGGGCTGCAGAGTGAGGGCTCAATGCTTGGTGCTCATACAAAGTCAGAGTAATTGGGCCTAATTACCACAGCTGCAGGGTCCCTCTGGGTGCCGTGGGAGGAGGAGAGCAGCTGAGGGTGGGTGCTGGATGAGCCTCCCAGCTGAGCCTCAGGGGAGACAGCCCCATTCCCAGGCAGTCCTCTGAGGGTGCAAACTGGAGCTGAACTAAAGGGATTTCACACTTAGAGAGCAAAGGATTCAGGAAGGAGCTCATCCTGCTCTGTGCCAGGCTGCAGGATGCCTGTTGCTGAATACTCAGCATTTCTCCTTCCCTGCTGCCTCTTTGATCCCTTTGCTTCACCCTTTGGTGACCCCAAGAGTCTACTCTTGTGCCAGCCCACCCAGAGGGCCCAGAGACATCAAGAGGAGGGACACAACCATCCCCTGGTGTCAAGGGAAGAGCAGGGGGGCTTTTCTTTCCCAGCTGGGCAGCCATCCATTGGGATGTCCCATTGAGGAGAAGTCGGGGAGGTGTTGCTTCACATCCAGCTCCATCAGCAGGATGCTCCTGCACAGTCCCCTGCTCCTTGGATCTGCCTTTGACTGGGAGTGCTGGCACTGAAGTGTGGAGAGCAGAGGCTGGTGCAGACAGGATGAAACACAACTAATTCCTTCAAGCTGTTTCTTCCTATCAGCTTTTCCTGCTGCTGCCAAATTCCTTTTCAAAGAGCTCTCCCAGGCAGTAAAAAGGATCATCAATCCTGATTGACTTCTGCTGCTATCAGGGCTCAGACTATGATCTTCCTTCCCTGGAAGGAAATTGCAAGTGTGATGATCCCATTGGCTTGGCTTCTCTAAGCAGCCAGGTCTGCTCCATGTGGTCTCCACAGCTCACCTTCCCTGTGCTTGGCCCTTTCCTTCATGGTGAAGGCCATCCAGAGCCACCGCCTGAGGGACCTGCATGCAGAGAAAGCTGGCTTGGTGCTGAATTCAATCCATCTTGGAAAGACAAAGCCCAAACCAGGTGTCAAGCTGGGATCCACGTGGTCCTCCCCGACTTGTTCCAGCTGAGCTTGCCAGGCAGCATGAGTTTGAGCATCCATCCTCCTCCTTGTGGATCTCCAGGCCATGTGGGAGCCGCTCATGGCTGTGAAGCCAATCCTGAGTGGGCTGGAGGCGATGCTGGCAGCAAAGCAAAGGGTTTGATAGCATCAAGAGGTGCCCTAATCCTTCCCTATGGGATCTGGGTCCTGCCTGCCATGTCTCCCAGCAATGGGAGAGGAGTTTCCCAGTGCCCACTGTTTCTGGCAGGAGGCTGCTGAGCTGGAATGGGCAGGACACACACCTGGGACCAATGTGTGTGTGAAATAAAACCAATCCTGCTCGCTCAACTTGCCTTTCAAACAAAAAAATCCCAACCCTGAATAAATCTGCCTAAAGCAAGGAACTCATCCGTGGGTGCTGCTGTGGAACAGGAATGAAAACTACCTGCTGAATATTTCCTGCTCAGGGTGTGCAGCAGGAGTGGGGGAAAAGGCTGGAGACCTCAGGCTCCTTTGAGCTGCTGGTGCATGCTGCTTGTGGGCTCTTTGCTTCCATAGCATTCCCCTTCTGAGCTCATTTATAGCCTCAGGTACATTCCCAGCATTAAAAAATAATTCCCCCAGTGTTTCCCAGCCCACCTTCCTTGAAACCTCTGGAAGGTTCCTATTGCTGTGCTGTGTCCTACCTCCTCCCTTGCCTGGTCCCTGAAGCCTTTCCTCACTCCCCCAGTTCTGCTGATGTTTAATGGAAAAGGGAAGAAATCTGTGCAACAGCCCGACAGAATTATAAACATTACAAAAATTGTAAACTCCTGAGGTGTGGGATTTTTTTGGCAGATGAAGAGCCTGGCAATGAGATTCCTCAGAGTGAAAGCTACCAGTATGACCAGTGGTTTGAGCCTGTGCCATCCCAGGGACTGAGCTCCCAGGGGGACGTGTCCCTGAGGTCCCCAGCACCTGCTCAGGTCGTGGCATCTCCACTGCCCAGCGTTGGGAGAGACCTGCAGCCTCCTGTGATCAGCCAAGAGACACCTGCCCCTCTGGGAGGGGGTTGTGCTGAGCCCCCTCCACAGCCAGTGCTGCCAGCAGGTAAGTGCTGCAGCCTCGTTTCCCTGCAGAAATCACAGAATCCCAGAATGGTTTGTGTTGGGAAAGGACGTTAAAGATCATCTGGTTCCAACCTCCTGCTATGGGCAGGGACACTGTGATGGTGTTTGCAGGGGTCTTAGGATGAGGGAAGAGAAGAGAATGTTGACTCTATGTTTCAGCAGGCTTGATTTATTATTTTATGATATATATTATATTAAAACTGTACTAAAAGAATAGAAGAAAGGATTTCATCAGAAGGCTAGCTAAGAATAGAAAAAGAATGATAACAAAGGCTTGTGACTCAACAAGATAGTCTGGACAGCTGGACTGTGATTGGCCATTAATTAGAAATAACCATGAGACCAATCACAGATCCACCTGTTGCATTCCACAGCAGCAGATAATCAATGTTTACATTTTGTTTCTGAGGCCTCTCAGCTTCTCAGGAGAAAAAAATCCTAAGGAAATGATATTTCAGAAAATATCATGGCTACAGGACACCTTCCACCGAGGGACACCTTCCACTAGACCAGGTCCCATCCAGCCTGGGACCAGGTCCCATTCCAGAGATGGTGCAGCCACAGCTGCTCTGGGCAGCCTGTGCCAGGGCTTTACCACCCTCACAGCAAGGAATTTCTTCCTTAGAAGTTGCCTTTGAGATGCACCAGTTCAGCCTCACCACTTGCTCCCTGGTGCTGGCAGGGACAGGGACCAGAATGGCCTTTTGCATCTCTTGGGGGGACATCTTGGCCACCACGTGGTGGCTGTGCTCTGGAGAGGGGTATGGTAGAAGCTCTGGAAATACCTCTGATGGATAAATCCATAGCTCCACAGATCAAAACTTGACTGTGTCCTTTTCTCTGCTCCACAGGAGAAGCTGAGGAGCCCTGGGGTGCCTCAGGAGGGGTGCAGCCAGCCCTCCTCTCAGAGCAGGTGAGTCAGAGGAGCCAGAGAGACCATCCCACCGAGGGTCCTGGCTGCATCTGGGATGTGTTGACCCATCCTTCCATGCACTGAACTCACATGGAATCCCCCCATCATGGTGCCAGTTGTTGCCTTGGGTAAAAGCTGTGCCCTGCTGTGGGTGCTCTTGCTGTGTAAGGGCATGTGGGGGTCCCTGGGGGTGCTTCCCAGTAATCTGGGTGTGGAGCAGTCCCAGGGGGCTCTGACCATGCTCGGTGCAGCTCCTGTGGGAGCAGCACGTGGCAGCTTCCATGTCTGATGGCAGGAGGAATTACCAGCCAGGACTCGGACTCTCTCAGAGACCTCCACTGTCTCCCTGGGGGACAGCCAGCCCTCCTCGGACAGCGCAGCTGAGGACACTGCTGAGGAGCAGGCAGAGGCCATGAAGCCAGAGGAGGACAAGGTGAGCATGCCAGAGCCATCATGAGCCTCATGCCCTGAGCTTACCTGGCCCTGATGCGAGCCCTGCCCCTGGAAAAATGGTGCCCACTCCCAGCAGGCACCTGGAGGACCTGGCATCCACCCCTTCTTATCCCTTTCCATTCTTTTCCTTCATTTTCCAGAGCTCTGGATTCAGGTGGTTTGGCTGGTTTCGGTCAAAACCCACCAAGGAAACTTCTCCCAAAGCTGAGTCTGACACAGGCTCAGACTCTCCCACATCAGGACCACAGGTAGGGGACAAAAAGCCATCCTGTCCCTGGTGACATGTGGGGTGCAGCTGTGAGAATGGGTGACACATCTCCCCATTTCTCCCTGTCCTCATGCAGGGACCATGGCCATTCCATGTGGGGGCAGATGGGCACTGGGAGCCCTTTTAGCCTGGAAGTGAATCCTTGATTAATAATAAGTGTAAATTCATATAGCCTCTTTCATATATATATAATATAAATTCATATAGCCTATTTCACCCATGAGGTCATCCAAGCCCTTGGCAAACTCTGCAGGGATCCCTCGCCCTCCGCTGGAGCGGAACACAGCAGCTGTGAGCAGCACTGCTCTGGCAGGTTTTAGGAGATGCAGGGAAGGGAAAACCTCTTTAATTGGCAATGCAGCAGTGAGGGGGAAGCAGCCATGCGTGGTTATCCCAGATCTAGCCAGATCCTAAGGGCATCACATCCCTGATGGCTTGGAGCTTGGAGTGAGAACCTCCCCTGGAAGTTTCTTCCTGGTAGAGAATGATCTACAGTCCCAGAGCAAAAAAATGTTGGGATATTCTTCTCAAACTAGCAGGAGATGAAGAACAGAAGGGGACCCATGGACCTTGGCCCCTCACACTGTACCCAGGCTTGGTGTCCAGCCTCCTGCCTGATTTTGAGCCCTCAGGCTGGTTTAGCTTTGTGCCTGAGTTGCTAGCCCTGACCCTGTAGCCCCTCCTTAGCCATGATTCCTGCAGTTCCTGGGGTACCTCTGCAGCAGGAGGGGTGCGGAATGGGTACCCCAAAAGCCTGGTGTGCTGTCTGGTGCAGAGGTCTTCTCCCAGCTCAAGGAGCTTCTGCTCTAAACGGGTGGATGTGATTTCAGGAGCGGGCGTCACCATCCCCACCCATTGCCCCTCTGGCAGCTGGGACAAACCCTTTGGCTCAGCCTGTCTCCAGAAATCCTGGTAAATACCTCACTGTTCCTCTCACCTCTCTCCCCCATCACCCTTTTAAAAGTTTCTCCTCTTAATTTAAAGTTGGCTTTTGTTTTTGGTTGCTGGCCCTAGGAGGAATGGAGGGTGAAAACACCTTTGCTGTTAATCCAGTGTCTGCAGAGGTGAAAGGCTCATGGGAGAAGGACGGAAGGCAGTCAGCAGGACAGCAGGTGAGGAGGGGAGGGAAGTGTACCTGTGTGTGATGGGGTGTCCAGGACACCTCTCTGCTCGGGGTGTCTGTTAAGTTTCTCTCTCTTGGGTCGTTCCAGGCTGTCTACCGTGGACCTCTCCCACCAGTGGCTTCAGTTCCTCTCTTCAACCCTGCCCAGGTCGCTCAGGTGAGAGTATTTTTATGAGGGTGGTGCTGTATGAGACCTGGGGTGGCTCCTGATTTTGGGGTGGTGCCAGATTTCAGGTGATCTGCTATGGTCAGGGGGGTTTAGGTGATACCAGTTTTGGGAATAAGAGTTTTTTATAAGTAAATCTATGCTGGGAGGACAGCAATGGGAGGGTGTGATGAATGAGCAAAACGTAGGGAGGATGGTTGTGGTTGCCTCCTGATGATGGCAAAGCAACATTTTGGGGTACAGCCCATTACTCACACCACCTCTCTCTCTCTCTGTGTTTCCCAGCTTCCTGCCCGACCCACCCAACCCAGGCTGCTGTCCCGGCATCGCTACCCCAACCCACTGTGAGGTGGTGGGTGGGGATGGCAGAGACCAATTACACAAAGTTTTTTTAACCAAAATGATGTTTGTGGTTGTTTTGGATGGGTAGGAATGGTTGGGCTTGCTTGATGGAGGGTGTTGTGAAATAAGGGGGAGGTTTCTGGGTTTAAAAGTCAGTAACTGGGGGGTGTGAGGCTGGTGGATAATTTGGTGATTCAGGTGGGAACACAGGCCTCTACCTTCCTCTTTCACAAAATTTCAGTCTGGTTTGCCTAACTCATTGTTCATCATCCCTTATGCGTGGTTCCTGAAGTCCACTTCAGTATTTCTTTTTACCTTTCGTTGCTAACATTTAGGTATTTACACATGGATATTTAAATGAAGCCCTCTCTCTTCACTCACTCACCCTTTCTTCACAAGCGAGATGCTCCTTAATGATCTTTGTTGCCCTCTGCTGGGCTCCAGGTTTGGGGGGGTTGAAGTCAGTAATAAGTAGGGGGTGGTTGAAGTCAGTAATAAGTAGCATGGAACACTGAGGTGGTGTGGGGAAGGAAAGGAGGGTGGAAGGATGGCGATAAAGTGAAAGTAAAAAGGTGTCCGGGGGAGAGTAGTCTGAATTGGGTTATGGGGCGCTGCCCCACCTCACCCATTGGACTCAGCACGCCGGCCGTGAGTCTGTCTCAAAGCACCGCGGGGCCATGAGCATCCGCCGGGGCTCCGCGCAGGAACCGCCGCGGCTTCTCCTGCCCGGGCCGACCCGCGCGGCGCCCCCCCTTGCTGGTGGCTCACCCGCCCGTCGCGGGCGGGGCCCTGCTGGGGCCGCGGGCGGCCCTTCCCTCAGACCTTCCCCGAGGCGGGGCGCGGGTGACGCGCACCCCGTGGGTGGCCTCGGCAGTGAGCTTCCCCCGGACGCTGCTCCGCGCATTTCCGCCGGTATATAAAGGCTCCTGAGGCGGTTTCTCCTAGCTTAGGGTGAGACGTTGGTTTTTCCCAGCCTGCATTGTGATTATATGGTGATTTAGAGTCGCCCATTGGTCGGAAGGGGGCTGAGGGCGTGTCGCGGTGTGAGGGTTAAAGCGCAGGCTCATGGGGGGGGGGGAGCTGCCGCCTGAGGGGCTGTGTGGGGAGCTGCGGGCACGAACCTTTGGAGTGGGTTATGGGGCTGAAACCTGCCCCTGAGGGGCTGTGTTGGGGGCTGCGGGCACGAACCTGTGGGGTTGATGTGGTTATGCCAGACCTAGCCAGCTGCTAAGGGCGTCACATCCCTGATGGCCTGGAGTAAGAGCCCCTCCCCCCCGGAAATTTCTTCCTGGTAGAGAATGATCTACAGTCCTAGAGCAAAAAAATATTGGGATATTCTTCTCAAACTAGCAGGAGATGAAGAACAGAAGGGGATCCATGGAGCTTAGCCCCTCACACTGTACCCAGGCTTGGTATCCAGCCTCCCGCCTGATTTTGAGCCCTCAGGCTGTGCCTGAGGCGGGGCTGAAACCTGCCCGTGACGGGCTGTGGGGTCTCGGTCTCCATCTGAAGGACTGCGAGGTTCAAACTTGCCTGTGGTGCGCTGTGCGGTGGGGATCCCCTCGTGAAGGGATGTGGGGTTGTCTGTGGGGTTCGTGCCCCACTGATCCAAGCCTGGTTGGTAGCAGGCTGTGGGGCTGCAGCCCTCTGGGGATGGGCTGTGTGATGGAGTCCAGGCTCCCCTACAGGGAGAGGCTGTGAGGGCTGCAGGTGAATGGTTTTAACCCTCCCAGACCCACAGTGTAGGGACTGCTGGCTTTTAATCATATTAGAGTCTGAAGGCTGATGTAAACTTGGGGCCCCTGTATGGTTGGATCCAGGTGCTGTCACCTGGCTGTCCCTTCTTCCAGGGCTGCTTGGCTCCCAGGACCTGTGAATGACTGGCCTAGCCCAGGATACTGCCCCGGGGTGAGTCTGGCTGACTGCAGCACACACTCCAGTGGGTTTCCTGAGGATGGAAACCTAAATCTGGGATGTTTCTGTCTCTGTGGGTGCAGGGGGAGGGACCCCCAGGTTGCTTGGTGTCCTCACAGCTCTGTGTGCCGCAGCTGTGCACCCACACACCTTTATGTCCCTCAGTCTCAGCCA
Organism: Camarhynchus parvulus; assembly: GCF_901933205.1. Taxonomy (NCBI): domain Eukaryota; kingdom Metazoa; phylum Chordata; class Aves; order Passeriformes; family Thraupidae; genus Camarhynchus; species Camarhynchus parvulus. The sequence continues at coordinate 26,660,219 of NC_044578.1, read as the reverse complement.
GAGTATGCTTTGGGCAGCTCTTTCAGGGGTCAGTATGTTGCTTTTTGGCCTGGCAGAGGCTTTTTGCTGCCCTACGGTCCTTTGAGTTGGTTTAAAGGGGTGTGAGTGTGCAAATCTCTCAGCTCAGGGCTTAGACATCCTGCTCTTCCAAGTCTGAACATGGTCTATCCTGCTGCTTAGGCAATCACTTTTTCAGCAGAAAATTATAAATACAGGGGACTTCTTGCTTGTGGAAGTTGCAGATCTGGCAAATAATTTTAGAAATAAATCCTGTGATTTTAGATTTGTTCCTCAGATTTTTGGTTTCTGACTCTTCTATCCCATACACCTTGACCCTGGACTCTCGCTGCAGGAGCTACATAAGGATTCAGAGCAAGACCTGGGGCTGTCTCTGCCATTCAAGCACATATATATTAAATATTACTCTTCTTCTGCACTTCATCCCCCTGAAGTTGTAAGGAGTCAAATAGCAAACCTTTTCTGAAGTAGAGTGTGCTGCAAATCCCCTTAGACTCAGTGTGCAGCCATGCACGTGGGGTACAGGAGCTTCTTTTCTTGCCTGTGGCTCTCTTGATACCACATTTGGACATTTGGAGATCAAGGCTCACAGAAGAGTTTAGAGGCTGAATTAGCCTTAACTGATGCACCTGAGTTGGGTATCAAAAGAGTCTGTGTCATCTTCCACCCAAGGTTGTCTCTTTTTTGGTGAGGGGTGATTTTCCATTAGCTATTTTCTTTATGTGGGAATGTGGAGGTAGGAGGGCAGCTGTCTGCTTGGATTAGGAGGGCTGAAGGAGCTGATTTTTTCCTATGGGGCTTTTTTAGAAGTTGGGAATATCCCAAGGAACCTGGGTATGTGGAAAGTTTGCCTGTGAGTTGCTTTCTTGTGGCCTCCCAGTGAACTCGAGGTAAACTGGGACTAAGACTCCCTTTTCCTTCTCCATCCTCCCCTGAGAGCAGTGGAAATGCATTAACATGATGCTAATTGTTAATGTGATGGATGGCAGCAATTAGGGTCTGTAATCCAGTCTCTGCATGTGGAGTGCTGTAGTGCAGCCTGGGGAAGCTCTCTGCTAAACACCCTGAGCTGGGATGCAGCATTCCAGGAAGCCCTGGGGTGCTCCTAAATGCTGCTGCCCTTGGAGGGAGTTGTGTGTGTTCCCTGCAGTGGGATAACTGTGCCTGAAACAGCAATTTAATTCAGATTTACAGCCCTGTTTTGGTGGATGTTGCTTTCTCTAACAGCATCCCCCTGGTCAGGGTTGCTGAGTGGAGGCACAATGGAGTTTGGGCATCTTTGTCCCTGATGCTTCCAGTCTCACGTGGCTCCCGCTGGGCATGGCAAGGCCATGCTCATTTAGAGCTGTTATTTATTAAAAGAAGTGCTGGGTGATGACCCTGTCTCTGTCCCTTCAGCCCCTGGTGACATCAGTGACGCAGCTGGTCCTGCGAGGTCACTCTTTCCCTTTGTGTAATGATCTGCTGGTGCAAACGAGCTTCCAGTGCTCTCTGGAGTGTCACTGGGACATGAATATTGATGAAACCTCGGTGGTCCTGGTGCTGTCACAGCGTGGAGGGCTCATTTGGAGCTGCCAGACAGCTCGGGGAACTCTGTGTGGAGCAATAATAAAGTGGTGCTGAACTCTGCTCCGAGGTTCTGCTCAACACTTGGAACTTGCAGGCTCCTGGCACAGCAGCAAGAGGCTGGGCTGGTGTTTTCCAAAGCGGCATTAACAGGGGAGGGATTCTTCTCTCAAACATCCATGGAGGTGCTGCAGGTATAGGAGAATTTGTTGGTTGCAGCTTCAGGTGGCAAATAGTCTGGTTAATGAACCTAATATTTTCCTAACATAAATATTTTCCAAGGTGGAACTGGGGTGGGGGCAGATGCAATGCAGCATCTCTTGAAATGGTCTTTTTGGGCTGTTGGTATGGAAATCACGATAAGAAATGGGATGTGGCTGTTATAGATATGCAAAGGAAGTGCATGATTTTAAATTTGCAGACTGCATTAGTCCAGGTGAGTCCCTTCCAGATTCTGCTACCCTGTGTAGAAAAGTCAATGTGACAACTGAGTTCTTGTAAACAAACAGTTTTTTCTTTGAAAAATGAGGTATTTTACATGCTGATTTGAATAGATCCTGCAGTATGCTGTGCCTTTAAGAAGAGTGTATTTAATATATGTGCTTGAATGGCAGAGTCAACGCCAGGTCTTGCTGTGAACCCTGATGTAGCCCCTGCAGTGAGAGTCCAGGGTCAAGGTGTATGGGGCAGAAGGTTGGTGACCTTTATTTTTGTAACTGTGGAGAAGGTGTGCTTCACTCTTGGTCTAATGCAGATCTCACCTGCTTTGGCTTAGAGCAGTACCTTCCCTTCCTGCCTCAGCTGTTCTCTGTCTAGAGAGGTTGCAGGAGAACTCTTCTACAGGGATTTCTGCTGGGTTGAGACCATAGGATGTTGGCAGTGTCTGGTTTTAGTAATGGACACTAAAAGATACCCATTCTCCCTCAAAACCTTCATGTAACACTGCCTGTAGGAGCTGCCTCTTGATCAGGTTTTTGCACTGTGTTATTTTGCTGTACAGCCCCTTGCTACACTGAGGGACTGTCCCAAACTCCTCTGATCAAACAGAGCACTGCTGTTCTTGCAGGTCCTGACAGATGTGGCACAACTGAGCTCTTTTAAGTTTTTTTTTTTTTTTAAGAAAAGTAGATATTGGCTTGTGACCTCCAAGATATTGGTCAGTGCCAGCTGTTGTCTTAGCAGTGTGGAAAACCTGCTGTAGTGGGAAGACTACTGGGCTGCCTTTGGAAAGGGTGCACATGGAAACAGATACAGTTGGACTAGACAGTCTTAGAGGTCTTTTCCAAACTTAATGATTCCATTATTCATATTTCCTCATCTTTGCTAGGGCACATTGGACATCCTCAGCCCTCTAAGAGTTTTAGGAAAGACTGACCCATTAAATCCTTTCAGAGCTTGTGCCCATGCACCGGTGTTTCTGGAGCATAATCTGTATGAGTAATAAGTAGGAGGGGCTGTGAACCCTGAGGGATCTGTGCCACTGCTCTTGGAGATTTAAAGGTCTGAATAGTACCTTGAGGATGTGGATTATATTCATGCTGGGGGGAAGGAAGCAAAAAAAAAAAAAAAATTATTATTCTTTTGGCAGCGTAGGGCAGAAGCATCACCTTTCCTGACATGTTTGTCTTGAGAGGAGGTGGTATCCAGTGGTAGGATGAAGAGAAGTTGCATGCTGTCTGGTGTTAATTACAAAGGGAAAACCACAGGAAAATCAAACGAAATTGAATCCCACTGCATTTGATATTCCCAGAGTTGAAGGCCTCAGTACGTCTCATTAGTTTAAAACCCCTGATGGAGAGAGCTCAGCTTCGAACGGGAAAATTGATATGACATTGAGACCTGGGAGAGGATTAGCTGCCTGCCTCAGAACTTGTCCAGAGGAGTCGAACATGCAAATGTTCCCACAGAGCAGCTCCCTGCAAGAAGGATCCTGGATAATTAAGGCCCCTGGGACCACACAGTTGCAGCCAGGGAGGGATGAGGTCTGTGTGTCTGAAAAGTCCTTCCACTGCATTCTCTCTGTGGGGGAAATAATGCCTGGGCAAGGCAAGCCCAAAGCTTTGTGTGTGCTTGACTGCTGGTCACAGAGATGCTCTGTTCCACCCCTCAGTGAGATTTCCAGGTACTGGATTAGGATTGAACTATGCAGGGTACAGCATTCTTGGACTGATGAATTGCCTTATCTGGCAAAAAATGTCCGTGGAAGCTGTGTGGCTGAGACATACAGCCTGGGTTTGGCCCACTGTGCGACTTGAGCTTTTGTGGCAAAGAGTTTGGTTCCATTTTGTGGCCCTGCAGCAGTGCTGAAGGCCCAAATACACCACTGTCTTTAGTGGTATGAAAATCACAACACCGAGGCAATGCGTGTAGAAAGGTGTAACTGCTTTTCTGGGGCTTGAGCTGGTAGGAGGTGTTTGCTGGGGAATGCAGGCCACAGGGTGTACTGTGCCTGTCAATTTGTACCTGTGAGTCTCTGCCTTGGGCCCTGCTGTGTTCCCTGTTGTGATGAAGTGTTCTCTAACAGCTGTTTGTGGAGAGAGGATATTTCCCATTTTCTCCTGCAAACCCCAGTCGTGCTATGAGCACTCTTAGGCAAGGTGCTAATGATGAAGAATCCATGACTTGGCAGCACACCAGGGTTTTCAGCTTCTGAAAACAAAATGTGTTGGTGGACTGGCTGTGATCTCTGTGGCAGGTGGAGCTTGCAGACCATACCAGCATCACTGTGCTCCTTGTACTCAGAGGGTTTCTGGCTGGGACATTGCAGTCCTCAGGCAGGATTACTGGAGAAAGGCTGGTAGGACCCCCTTCTTCCAGCAGGCTGATGGAGGCTCTGGAAGCCTGCAGGAATTTGGCCATCAGCATATGCCTCTTCTCTGGGCAGAAACTCCTGCCCAAGTAGCCAGGAGGTGACAATCTGTGCATCCCTCTGGCACAGGCTTTCTCAGAGGGAAATCTTGTCTCTTGTTCAAGCAGTGACCTGAGGCAGGGATCCTCCTCACCCATCTTCTGCCTGTTCCTCTCTCTAGCCTGCTTAAAATAAACAGACCTTCAGATTCTCCACTGGAAGAGCAGCTCCAGGGAGGAGCCCCAGAGGAGAACACTCGTCCCAGGGCATCGCTCATGCTTGATGTTGCTGCTGGAGAAGATGTTGGCAAGAGCGAGGAGCTGTGTTTTATATAACTTGGTGTCACTGCTTCCATCTGAGGGTAGCTTAGGTCAGGACTCACCAGCTTGAGAAAAACATCAACAAGGAGGACTTGAGACATGGATAAAATCACCCAAAAAGATGATTAGAAGGTAATTGTTTCCTGCAGGGTAAGAAAATAATGGACTTCAGGTTTAAATCAAACAGCTTTACATCCTGTGTGTGTGTGTGGGGACCTAAGTCAGCCTTGGAAAGGTGTTGTCCTGGGATGTTGTGGCAGCCAAAAAATATCATGAACCTTTAAAAAGGAACTTGGCAATTTCATGGCAGATAACTCTTGATGATGGGCCTAAACACAGCCCTGAAGCAATTTACAGCTTGGGAGTTTGTAAGTGCTGGGCTGCTAGGAGCTGGAGAATCATCCTGGGAAAACACTTCCACCTTCTCTTTAGTTCTTGCCATTAGCACCAAGGCCAGTTCCTGTGGGAGACAAGGCTGAGTTAGGGGGACCTACAATCTCTTGGCTGATGGCTTTCACAAGTGGATAAAGGTGGGTGAGTGACCCTATCACACATCTTCTGAAGTGAGAGCCTCGTTTTTTCAGAGATTGGGATCAAAAAGGCCATTTTGGGTCTAACACTGGTGCCACGTGTTCCTCAGTACAGGCAGATGCTTGAGTGACTCCTGGGGTGCCGACGCCTGCCTGTGCAGAAGTGGAAGTTGTGTTTAGGGAGTTGCTTGGTGACAGTTCCCCTGGGAAGGTTTAGAGAACCAAACAGTTAAGTAGTCTTAATAAAAATGCATCAAAATTTGTAAACATATGTATCACATCTCTTCGATAATGAAGGAGCAGTTAATAAGTATTTGCAATCAATGTTCCTACCTGGAAGCTGTCTCTGAAAGCATTTCTGAGGCTGCTCAAACAACCCATTTATTTCTATCATTTTAACAACCTGTTTTCTCAAGGCAATTGAAATTACTTGCTTAAAGAGCTGTCTCCCCTCCTCTCCACCTACGACACGTTCTATTTTACAAAGCCTTGGCTCAGGCTCTGCCTTCTGGCTGTTTCTTGAACAGCTGGGGACGATCCTGGAACTGGTGCTGGCTGGGATCCTGCTCTGCTGGAGGTGTTGGCAGGGCAGGTGGGCAGCTTTGGGTGACAGTGATAAGCTGGGCTGTAATCACTCACGTGGAGATCCCTACCTAAAAACCAGCTTATGTGGGAAGTCAGGAGCTGCCTTGATGCACAGCTTGGGTATATGTGTGCACTAGAAATACTTGCACTGGCTGGAGGAGCATTGGTTTGGCAATGTGGGGACCAGGGCTCTTCTTCAGCTGTTCTTTAGAATAAAATGATGTGACATCCCACTGATGTGTTTTGAGGACTTGTAGTACAGTTCTTAGTCATCTGACCTCTGTGCCTGGTGCTTTCAGTGTCTTGATGAGCTGTTGTTGTGATATATGAAAACCACATATCCTGGTTTTCCTTTGGCACAGAGGTCCAGGGCCCTGCCTGCTGCTTCCAGCATGTGTGGATATCATGTAGGTTTGGGCTGTTGGATCAGTGTTTCTTTCTCTTCATAGCAGTGTGTGTGAGTGGGTGGCTGGCTCTCAGAGCAGGGATGTGCCTTCTTGAAGACTGCAGGATTAGTTGGGGTTGGTGCAGTAGTTTATGTCTCCCAGCCTGGGCACATCCCAGAACAAGGCTTAATAGGTCAGTGTTGAAAGTACCTGCTACAGAAGCAGCTTACTTTTGTCTAAGGAAAGATGGCAGGTAATGAGTGAGAGCTTCAGCTTCCAGGGTTCTTCCCCACACACTTCTTGCAAGGATTTAATTTCTCAGGCTGTACTGGTGCTTTGCCTTTCCCTGGGAAACTGGGAGCCATGTGGTTCTGACATTCTCTTATTCCCTGGGGTTATTCCCTGTCCTCCTCTCTGGGGCTGTGTTAGGGCTCTGCTTTGTGAGATAACTGATAGGGCTGTCAGCCCCCGTGTCCCCAGAACCTGAGAAGACAAATAGTCCAACATGTGTAGCCACCTTTGCAGGTCCTGGGGCCCCGGCAGGAGCCAGCAGGGTGACGGATGGGCTGACGAGCAGGGCTGACACAACTGGGTCAGCACCAATGTCAAAGGGGTGGAAGCTCTGCCTCCTTCTCCCCTCTGCTTGGCACCCCAGCGCCTCTGGGCCAGACAGTGGCCACTTATCACCCCTTCCTGCAGTGCCTGCTGTAAGCTGGCAGCACCAGAGCCTTGTCTAGAAGAAAGACACGAGTCATGGTCGTAATGCTCCGCTGTGGAGCTGCCATCTGTCCTCTCCTTGGATGCCGCTGCCAGGGCAGCCTGGGAACATAACCCAGTGCTGAGGCTCTGTCAGGCAAACATCTGGTTAGCCTGTGCTCGGTGCCTCTGCCTTCCCAGCACACTGTGGTGCTGTGTTCCCTCAAAATGGTGAGCTTCATGTACCTGCACATACAGATGTGGAAATATATCTATTTTTTTTAGGATTTCAACTCTGTGCTTTGCATCTTAATGTGGCTTTCCTTGCCCAGCCTCCTACAGCCTCTCCTCTCTCATCTGGAGCCAGCTTCTGTGCTGTGGGAAGGCTTGCTTGTTCAGAGAGGGCTGTGCAAATAATCTCATGAGTTTCTCCCTTTATGGACGGGTGAGGAAAATTTGGCAAAGTGGCTGCAAGTGAATCTTGTGAGCATTCTGGGGGGATGAGCTGAGAGCCCTGAACCAGTCTCAGTGTGCAAAATCCATTAGCCACGAGCAGAGCTGCTTCTGGACTCGGCATTCAGTACCTGTTACGGCCTGAATTAGTCCCTAATTTCTGTCCCTTACAGTTAAAATTACTCAGACATTTCTTTTTGAGACGGGATATTGCTTCTGACTAAATACCCTAAAGCCATGGCTCCACTGACTATTAAATTGTTCTCAGGAATGCACTGATCCTCTTGTCTCCGGGTCAGTGTAGGCTGGTGCTGTCATCTGCATGCTGCTGTGGGGTTGGAAGAGGTACTTTGCTTTGCTGTAGGCAAGCAAATGCTGAGACACATTTGAGGACTCGATGGCTGCAGGTTTAATAAGATCAATACTACCTCTGGAAAAGATTATATGGTATACTAGGCAGCAAATAGAGCACTTCTGCTGGATTTGGAACCGTTTATTGAGTCTATTAGGGATGGTGAGGTAGAGGAGGTGTATCTGGAGTGAATTGCACAGTCGCAGTAGTTGAGACTCCCACATTAAGGGTTTTGCAGTCTATTAAATAATGGAATTAAAATCAAAATGAATGAGGAAGTTTTGTCTGAGAAATCCTACCTACAGCCATATCATCAGCCAAAGAACGGAGGAGAAACATGCTGCCCAGAAGACGAGTGCTTGCTCTCCATTGGCCTGTGCCACCTTCCTGACGCCTTGAAAGATGTCAGGAAGAGGAGAGGAATGTCTGTCAGGCTTCTGTCAGGACAAAGAGCCAGTCAACGTGGAAGCTTGGAGATCCTCCTCTTCCCACCCAGCAGGCTGTTGGCTCTTCTACCCACAGCTGGCAGGTCAAAAGTTGTTTTGTGCTGTGGAACATCCCTTGTGCCACACTGTGTGCTCTACAGCCAGGGTTAATGCTGCTGCCTAACGCAGCCCACAGTGGGCTGGCTTGAGTTAAGGAGCAGTTTTTGGGATTTCTGTTGGTCTTGTCTCAGCTGCCCTTGCGCTGCCATCACCTCCTGCGGTGTGCCCTGGAATAATTAGCTCTAATCGGACATGAGCAATAGCCTGCTTGGTCACCCTCCCTGCTCCTGGGGAGCACGGCAGGGCACCTGACTCCTGTCATTTCTCTGGTGCTCTATCCAGTCTCATTTGAAATGCCTTGCAGGATGAATTTACGGTGCTCTAAGGGAATCTGCAAAATAGGATCATAGGCCAATTGAATCCATCTGCAAAATGCGAGAGGATGATGGATCACCCTACAGATGGATTCTGCTCACCCCTTAATATTTTTTTTTAAATTTTATCTTTAAACTCTTGGTGAGAGGAAGAACAACAAATGCTTTAGGAACGAGGAGCTGGATCAGGCCCTGCTGACTAAAGGTGGGTGATGCAGAAGGGAAGTAGGGAAGAAAGGAGAGATTCACACTGTCTGCTGGCCAGTCTGGTCCCTCTGAAAGCAGACTAATCTATGGGAGTGTTTCATGGCATAAAATGTGCTGGGACAGGCTGGAATTACTATCCATGGGGAGGCTTTAGGGACAAATAACAACCTGCCCAAGTCAATCAAAGCAGCTTCTAGTAGAAGCTGTGCAGGTGCTGTGACCCATGTGGATGTTGCAGGTACCCCAGGGCACAAGGGCAGCTGAATGCAGCCCTCAGGATCTGATTTAGCAATTCCTGGCTGGCTGGCCTGGCCATGCTCCCCCAGGAATGTGGCCAAGGTCACCCATCTTGGCCCTGGTGTGGTTGGACTGCCAAGGAAGACGTTACCCCCTTGCACTTTGGGTGGATTGAGGTTGGGCTGGTGTTACTGAGCTTCCTCCTCCTCCGGCTGGGATGCTCCAGCCATGGCCTGAGGGGGAAGGGAAATGAATTAAACCCATCTTCAGACACGTTTGTATTGATTCTGTCACTTTCTTGCTGCTTGCTGACAGGTGATGGATGGCTCATAATGCGACTGGCACAGTACATTACGTTTCCCATCCAGGGACTCCTAAATCATTTCAAATTTTCAAATTCCCTAATCAATATTTTATCAGTAGCAGAAGAAAGCGGAACAGACCCATTTCTCAAGAGGTAGAAGAATGAGTGTGTGTGGATGCGTGCCTGCACATACATAGGCATGGGAGTTTGGGTATTTATAATCACAACTAAGGCACCCTTAGTATAGCAATTATATCTGCAACCTGAAAAATAAATGCAGAAGTAGGACCAGGAGTGATGCTTACATTTAAGTGACTTCAGAATGAAGTAAATTAGAGATTTGGATTTCTGATATGAACATGGAGGATTAATGCCATGTGGGCTTTGCACTCATTGCTCAGCCGGTCGCTCCATCCTGGTGCAGGGGGGTCGAGGCCGGTGCAAACATGCCTTGTTTTTTGGGGAAGGAAATTGGATTTTCAACCACCTCTAATGCAGCAGGACTCAGATCTCTCACATGGCACTGAAGCAGTAATATCCCTAGCTAGCCTGTCTGGAGCTGGATTACGTGGCCTGGATGGTTGTTTGTCTGGCACTTTAACCAAGCATGGTGCTGCTTGCTTGGGACTGGGGTGGGCAGAGAAGCATCTTGTTGCTGCCATGGTGTGTTGGCTCCTGGGGTACTGTAAGACTAAATGGGAATGTGCCTGCAATGATGTGTGCTTAAACTGCTCCTGAGCAAACAGGGTGTGCCTTTCTATTCCAGTGCTGCTGCACTAGGGTGTGATTCAGGTGGGGCTGAGTGAGGATAGAGAAGGAAGGACTGGGGCATTTCAGAGGAGGTGCAGGTGGACTCCATGATGTTAGAATACTGTGTGGAGTGGCTGGCTCCAAACTGAGACCCAGATTCAGTGATTTTCCAGGTCTTCCACGCTGGGCTTCCTTCACCAGTAGCTCCCAGTTCCTGCCTGGCATCTGGCTTTCTGCTGAGTTTTGGGATGGAAGAGCCCAGGGAAGAATGGAGCTGGTTCCCCCTGTTGTAGGAGGGTGATCTGTGCAAAGTAAGGTTAGCACAGGGCTTTGTTCTTTCCCCTCCAAAAGATGATCCTGGTGAGAAAACTGGAGCATGCCTGTCTGCCCCAAAGATGGCTGCTTTCCCCAAACACTTCCTGTGCTGGTGGTCCTTCCTTTGCGTCCTTGCATGCCCTGACCTCACCTGCTCAACAATCTCTCTCCATCCAATTATTCATTCTCTTAGACTCTTGTTTTTTATTCCCAGGCTGGATGTTTTCCAAGTAAAAGATTTATTCTTAAGCTATTTTTTCCTTCCCTGTGAAGAGAGCTTCCAAACAGCACAGATGTGGAGCTAAACATAACCTTCCTTGTTACTGTCACCTCTCCTCAGCGTTTGCCTGGCTGATCTGGTGTTGCCTTCGCTTCCAAGTGTTGTTTCACAGCTCAGTTGTAGCTTGCTGCTGGAATACACAAGGTAAGCTTGCAGGAGGGAGCAGGGCTGCTGCTCTTGGGGGCACAAGGTGGAGCTCAAGGGTGGCACTTCAACCCATGCTGACCTCCTGGCCTTTTCAGGCTGCGTGGGGACCCTTAGCTCTTTGGGCTGGTGTGGTGGCTTGGGCTGAATAACAGGAGAGTCAGACTCTCCTTCTGGAGGTAGTTTAAAAAACTGCTTTTTACTCATAGAAAAAACTTCTGTGTCTTTCCACCCTGACCTCTCTGTAGTTTAGGGGAGACACACAATGCTCTTTTCCCAAGGCAAGAGTGGCCTCACCACCAGCAGGGAGGTCTTATGCTGCAACACTTCTATGCCAGCGTTTTTTCTCTATGTTCAAAGTTTTCTGTGGGCTTGGTTTCAGAGGCTTGATCCCTGCTGTGCCCATGTGGAGGTGAAGTTTGCAGCTGTAGCCTTGTCTCTCTGTTATCACATGCTCACGGTTTGTCAGGGATGGGGAGGCCTCTGCTTTGTGCTGTCCACATGGCTTCCTCCCCTGGAGGCACTATGTGTAACAGGAACCTGGTTGAGCAGTGCAAAAAAAAAGTGTGGAAATAACTGATTTTCTTCTTCTGAAAGCCTGTGCCTGATCTACAGGAGCAGGAATCCTTTTGAAGAGCTCCTGCATACTTCATGTGTACCTGAGGCAGGTTGCAAAGCTGTTTTCCTTTTTCCTTGGTTAAAGAAAAGATTTAATTGAACCAGGGAGAAGTCAGTGTTTGCAGTGTCATTTACTGATCTGATGGTTGTTTGGAGTTGGGTCTGAAAGCGTCTGGAATCAGAATTCCTTCAACCATGCTGCTCTGGGCTGTGTGTCCACGATTCCTGGAGCACAGTAAGAGAGAGGAAAGAAGCTACTGAGGTGCCTCCCAGAGAGACAAGGTATTTGTCATGTAGCTGTCACCAACCACTCTTCAAAGCAAACTTGGTCATCCAGACTGCCTGCTGCTTTCCCTCTTTTAAGTACAACAGCAGGAATTGCCTTTTCACTCCTGCTTTGGTGTTAGCCTCCTCTTGTTCTGGTGTTGTTTTTGAGGACACATCATGTGTTTCACTGTGAGCAGGACAAGAGTCAGACCCCGACTTTTGCAACACAAGTGTGAGTCCCTGTCAATGACTGCATTGGGCTGATAAACTCAGTCCCTCTGCACAAGAGGTGAAGCCCATTGTTTGGGCACAGATGGCCATAAATACTGTTTCTCTGGATGAGACATGTTCTGAAAAACTCTGTACCTGAGAGAGAAATGGGCCCTTACCACCTGAAAAAGTTTGCTGTGTTGCAGTTCTCATCTTTGTGGTTGCTGTGCCTAGGAAAGAGCAGAGAAACTGGGAAAGTGTCTCTGCAAGCAGTGTTAGGATTAGTTCATACAGGAGGGGATGGGGTGAACTGGCTCCCCAAAGGCAGTGCTTAAACCCCATTTGTCCTTAAGACTAGGAATGTGTTCAACCCTAAAGCTCCAGGATGCAGCTCCACCCTAGATCTTAAGAGGTCTTTTCCAACCTAAATGCTTCTGTGATTCTGTATCTTACATGCTTTAAAATATACTTGGATGTCCTGAAAGGATCTCAGGTTAGGAGCTGGGATTTATGTCCCTCAGGATAAAGAGCCTGTGGCAAACAGATCTCAGCTTGGCTTGTCACCTCTCTCAGCTGGCAGTGCCAGGGTCTCCTGCCCTTTTCCTGCCTTTTTGACAGAGCTGGACATGGTGGCACAGCTGCTGTAAGGACAAGGAGTTGCTTGGGCAAGGAGGATGTGGGCTGAAGATACCTTCAGACTTCAGAGCTGTCATTAGCCAGCCTGACCAGAATACCATGCAGGAAAGTGAAATTTGGGTAACTCAGCAAAACAACACAAAGGCTCTGCATGGTTTTCAAATGAGCTGTGGTGGCATGAAGGGGAAATGCCCAGCTGGTTTTAATATCCAGCTTAAGGGAAGTCCTTTTGTTCATTTAGTCTTGATTTAAAGTGGTCTGAGGAGGTGTAATCCTCTTGCCTCATCTGGGTCTAATCTAAGCTGGGTGCTGATAAGCAAGGAGCTGTTTTTCCCTGACAGCCGCTTCTGCCAAGCCAGAAATAGCCTGCCCAAGTAAGCTCACCATAGCAGCATTTCTCATTCAAAAGTTAATAGGCTTTGAAATTGGATTTTAATCAACTAATCTTTGATCCTAGGCACTAGAGCTTGATTAGGAGTGTCCAGTAAACCAAGTTACATCTCTCTTCCCTGATGTCTTCCCCCCTCCAAATCTAGCAAAGAAAAGGTTGAGAAATGTTTCAGCATTTGAGGACCTCTGCATTTTAGGATTTGTGTTTTCCCTGTTCTTTCAATCTGATCCATTCCATCGATGAATGGAAAAAACTGATCTATGGTGGACATTTGCTCTTCCAAGGCTGTAAATGTCTTTTATCAGCTCCTTTAGGGAAAAGGGATGGACCCCTTTTTTAACAAAGGTTTGGATTCAATCAGATGAGGTGGGATGAGGAATAGAAGATCTGCTGGGGCCCTAACCATATCCCTCCGATTCCCAGCATCAAAATAGAGTCCCATAAACTCTGCATCCCACAGAATCATGAAATAGCTGAGGTTGAAGGGACCTCTGGCATTTTTCCAGGCTGCAGAGGAAATCATAGCTGGACTTCATGGTTACACTTCCGCTCAAGGGATGGGATCAGTTCAGACCTCTCCAACTCACTCCCTGTCCCCATAAATCTGAGTAAACACTCCTGTCTCAATTTACCCTCCAAACACTTTTCTCTTGATCAGATAGAGGCTGCTTTTATTTTTTAAAGCTATATTTAGATTTGGAACAAGCTTCTGTTTCCTACAGAAACACTGGCTTAGTGAGCTCCCCAAGGACCACACAGTTCATCCCTGTGCTTGTGGAATGGTCAAGTCAAATGAGAGAGAGGATTTGTTTGGGCAGCAGAGTGAGCACACAGAGGCACTGCACTGCTCACATGCTGTAGTCTTGTTAACTTGAGTCACCCCTGACACTGCCATGGTGCCAGGGTTGGGGTGGGCTGTTACTAAACGACACGAAACAACACGATGTGAACTCACTGCTCTTTCTAAGGTAAAAAAGGGATTTTATTTTTCTAACGCTAACATTTATAGATTTCTAAAAGTGACAGTGGATTGGAGGGTGAAAGTGCCACCTCCCCAATGACACTGGACAAACTAACATTTCCATCAAATTTCTCCTCCTCCATAAAAGAATGTAATTCAACAAGTTATTTACATAAAGTGTGTGAGAAAGTTCATTACAAGAATGTAAACATCAGAAGACCTAGAAAATCTCAAAAAATCAGGGTGGGCTCTCTGAGGGGCACCTCTCTCCCTAACACCACACACTTGGGATGTTGGGAGAGTGGCACAGAGGCCCTGGAGTGGGCTTGCCATGGGTGGTTTGGGTTTGATGGGACACTGGGGAGCTGGTCATGCTGGCTCCAAGCAGAGTCTCTGCTCTCCAGTACTTCTCACTCTTCCAGAGGATGTTGTATTTCCCTTGCCCTGGGCTATGAACATCTCCTGGACATTTATCTTCTTTCCTCTGAGGAAAGGCAGCTGCGGGAGTGTAATGATCCTTCCGAACACACTTTACAACCTAGAATATCTATTCCATATAAAACGACCCTAATGGCCAGCTTTTACCGTTTCCAATGCTTTACAGGGATTTAAGTTCTGTGATGGTACTTGCCAGGAATATGAACTGTGGTGTGTCAGCTTTTGGGGGCCATCCAGCCTGTGCTGGGCTGACAGGTAGCTTGAAGGGAAGCTGGTCTATTGGGCAGGATTGGCTGAAAACTGTTCAGAAAACAGTGTGCTTAGGGTGAGTCAGCTTCCTCTGGAGGTGATGCTTCCAGCCAGCCACAGCCACATGATAAATGAAAAGTGACATTAATCTACTAACCCTCAGGCCAATACAGTTAGCAGAGCTGATTGTACCAAGGGAGGGATGAAGTTAGCCTGGTTAGGATCCTCTGAGGCCTCTGGATTTTAGAGACCTTGAAGGGTGCTGATCCCCAAACCTCCCCAAGCTGTGAGTGGAATTCAGAAGCCCTCAGTGGGCTGATCCTTAGAAGGAGTCCAGAGCAGGTCAGATGCCCCATAGAATGGCAGGTGGTGTCCCAGAAGCTTTTTCCAGGCAACACTGAAAATAGAGGAGGTCTTGCCTTGTGTAGCCCCAGCTGTGAAGAGATGATGTCCTTGTACAGGGAAATCTGCAGAGCCTTCAAGTTTTTCCTCAAATTTTCCATTCCTATTTGATATTTCTAGCTAGGGCTAGTTTTCTTCTTTCTAAGTTCAGATAAAGACCTTCCCCCCAATAAACCTCAGTCCTTTCTTGGGTAACCAAACACCAAACTGTTCTCACTCTGGTGGCATTTGGTGGTCAATTATTTTGTGCAGCTTTTTGGAGTGAAGTTGTCCAATCCCATAACAGAACAGCAAGTCTGGTGTAGGCAAACAGCACTGCAGGCCCAGCTTGTTCTCCAGGCTCCATGAAAAGTGTGAACAAGCTGCCAGCAGCCATGGTGGGTGTGAAGACCAGATCCTGCTTACTTTGGGATATGTGAATGTTTTGACCTTCTTAGGGCTTCCCATTGCAATGTTTTAGGGCCTGATTTCTGACAGGGCTCTGCATCTCCCAGCTTGTGTCCAGCTCTCTTGCCCAGTTGTCTCCAAATCTGAGCATGAGGTCAGGTTTGGGCACTTCTCCATGTGCTGTGGTATATGTTTGTGTGGCTGAAGAGAACAGGCATAGCTCAAAACATCTAGGAGAGAAAAACTCATCCTATTCCTTCCTCCTGACCATCTTTTCAAGGTGATTCTACCTTGTTGCTTCAAGCAAGCCACTGGAAGGACTAGAATCTCTGGAGATGTCCCTTCTGGAGAGCCACCCAAGTTAGAGCCAGGTGGTGAGCTGCAACTTTCACATTTGAGATTTTTTTTGATGGTGCCTGAATGGAAAAGTTGCATGTCCAGTGAGCTGTGCTTATGTTTGGTTTTGATTGGAGGTTTTTTTTTGGGTAAAAATGAAGGCTAAATGAATTATGTTGTACAGGTAGAAGTAAGCAGCTGATGGTCATGGAAGTTCAAGGTCTTGGGGACGTGCATGAGTTGAGAATTCAGGAGAACCAATTTTGAGTCTGTGTTCAGCTTGATTCAGAGCAGTGTTGAGCTTTTTCCTTCTCTTAGGCTCGTGGCCTAAGGAACCTCTCTTTTGATCTGTGCTTAAACTCACCTAACATTATGGATCCATCTCCTTGAAAAAGGTGGGAAATATTGAAATAGCACTTGTAACCATCTTTTTCATGGTTGTGTTGTGTTGGGGCAGGTTTGGTTATGACTGAGGGAATTAGTAGGGGGATGCCATGGAAATGCAAACCTGGGCAAGGAGAAAGAAGAGGAATGGAAGTTTATTGTAAAGTCATTGCTCCAATGGGAGGGGAGGGTATTTGCCTAGGAATGTTTTGAAGGACTGGTGCTCAGTGGGCTGACAGAAACCAGTCTGTGATGAACCACTTGGAAGATTTGATGGTTCTTAGAAGTTTAGACTGGGGACCCACCAGTTCCTTTTAATGAGGACAGAGTTTGTCTGTATCCTTAAGGAGGAGGACCAGCTCTTGGACTCGTGTTGGGATGGTAGTGCCCAGCTCTTCCCTGGGCTGGCCTGGATGAACTACAGAATTTACTTGTCTGCCCTTCTCCCTCTCCCAGCACACAGTGACCTCCAGCTCAGCCCAGGATGTGTGGCTCATCCCTTGTGAAGGACACAATGAAATCTTGCCCAGGTGAAAATCTCCAGGGACTGCTTTGCAAAGACTTGCCAGAGCTGTGGCAACCACAGACTCACTTAAATTCCAACAGCGAGCTAGTTGGTGCCAAATCCCATTTGTATCACTGAGAAAAATGGTAAAATCATTGTTAGGTGTTCACTAAAATACTCTAAATTTTAGAGAACACGAGACATGAGTCAGGCATTGAAACCAGCATCCAAAGGAGGGAGGGAGTGGCGAGAGGCAGCAGGAGTGCTTATGAAATATTTTGTTTCACTGGCAAGAGGACAAGAAATAATTGGGCCTTAAATCAAGGAAATGGGAGAATAGGAACAGCAAATCAAGGGAAATGGTGGAAAATTAGGTCTTAGAGTAGAGAAATGTGTACACATGATCACCTGGTGGTTCTGGCAGAGATATATGCCCATAAATCTTCCCTTTTAACCTCTTCCCTGTTGCTTTATGGGGAATAGTGTCAGGCTTGCTGGCCCCATCCATCTTTTCTAGAGACTACTGGTTTTGGTTTCAGCATGCTTGGTGGCCTGAATCTGCTTTAGAGCTGGAGAGGGAGCTCCCAGCCTGTCTGGACTCCTTGGGGCATGCTGGAGACTGTGACCCCCAAGAGAAGATCCATCCTCTATGTGGGATGGGGTTGGATGGTTGGGGTGAGCCATGGAGGACTCTCTCCCAGAGCTGTAGTGTATGGCTACACAATCACAGATGTTAAAACACAGAACTCACAGATGTTAAAACCTAGAAGAGCAAGGTAACCTCTCTGGAGACCCAGGCACCTCCCTGCTATTTAAGCACAGGACATCTCAGCAGGTTCTTCCAGCTGCAAAATCTCCTATTAAAAAAAAATAAATTAAAAATCCCCTTTACACCTCCCTTAAGGTCCCAGGCTTATTTTTCTTATAAAAATAATGAGATGTAAAACTAAAGCTTCCCCTGTTTGCTTTGTGCCAGCCATCCCTCCCTTTGCACAGTGCTCATTAACTCCCCTAACGCTCGAGTCAGACGCGGCCTCTGGTTAAAAACAGCAACCGCCCTCGTGCCGTGCCTGTTTCCCAGGAGCTGACAGCCAGACAATAACACCAATGGGATCATCTTCATCAGAAGATGTCAGCCCCTCTGTGAAATTTACATAACTTGAATTTGGAGTCGGTGGCGGGGGGGAGAGGAGGGAAGCAAATTGAAAAATAAATAAAGAATGTTGGAAAAAGAGGTGGAAAGAGGGAAGCTGCTGTTCGGGAGAGGCTGCTGGAGAAGCTGCCTCTCTGCATGTCCCTGCTGAGGGACCTTTTGGGCAGATGGAAATTTCTGCTTCAGGATCACAGGTGATGTGTTATGTTGCTGCATCAGTGGTTGGACTTGATCTTGGAGGTCTTTTTCAACCTTAATGATTCTGTGGTTTTCTCCAGCACAGCTTTTCTGATCCACTCTGGTACCTGGGGTGAGAGTACTCAGCAAGAGCAGGGTGTTAAATTATTCTGTCAGAAACAAAAGTCTCTGCTGAACGTTGTTCTAAAATAGCTAGCCTGGGCCACATGGTTTGAGGAGCTCTATTAGTCAGATAAAAACATTGTCTTCTGATATTTAGGCAGAATGGGGGTGTCCAAAAGTGTCTCAACACAAAAGCTGCTCCTGCAAAGCCTTTAATCTGATTTTGTTTGGCTGCTGGAACATCCTGGTGGGAGTTTGATGTTGGCCCACCTTTGGCTGCTCTAGGGCAGCTGTCCAAGGAAGGCAAGCCCAAGCCCAGGGTGTAGGGACTGTTAGGGTGACACTGCTGATCCAATTCCTGCTTGAAATGGCTGCATACCCAGGGACAGCCTTCCCCAGGGGGAAGGGGAGAAAGCCATCACTCACTGCATTGGTGTGGGAGGAATTCTATCTGATTTGGGCATCTGGGGTGAGGCTCCTGAGCTACCTGGAGGAAGCTCCTTCGCCTGTGGCTGTCAACATAGCCCAGTCTGGTGTTACATGGTTTTGGGGGTCAGTGCTTAATGCTATTGTGGATCCCCTTTCAAGGCCTGGATGTTGGGGGTTTTGTTTTGTTTTTTTAGTTATCATCACTCCAAAGTGATGCAGAGGAGTGACCATTTGTGTCAGCAGCAGCTGAGGATATCGGCAGCTGTCTGGGGCCATTATGCAGAAGTTCAAGTCCTGGCCAGTGTGCTGAGTCCTAACAATCCCTGACTGAAGGCACATCTGAGACATGTCAGGCAAAAACTTATTCTTTATTAGTGTATGCTTTTTTGAATGTGGGAGATGCTGTTTGAAATGAGTGTCTGGGCACAACAGCATTGCTGTTCCTGCCTGCTTTTCCATCACCTCGCTCTCTCTGCCTGTTTGTTTGCTATTGTGGCTGTACTATTTTATTCTCTCCCCCCTTGTTTCATCTCTGGCATAAGAAGTTATTCAGCCCCCGAGTGCGCGGGAGCCTATTGTGCACAGAGAGCTGCAGCACAAAGGATTCCTGAGACAATCTTGTTCCCTCTCGTCAGCACAAGCTGCCCAGCCAGATTCAGAAACACATCTGCAAGTCTTAAAAGGAGTTGTGCTCTGTTTGACTGCAGCTTAAAGCACAGGGAATAGGGGAGGGAGAGGCCTTTCAGGAGCCTGGTGGGTTTTATCAGCCCACTCATGGTCCTGTGGCAGAGCTGCAGCCCAGCCCGTGCAGCTGTTAGTGAATGCCCATGTTTGAGATGGAGATTTACTTTGCAGCTGGTCTGAAGATAAGCAGTGGACAATTTCCCCTTGAGAACCTCTGGTTTGTGGGGTATGGAGATACCCCCCCAGGCAGGCTGCAATTTTAGCACCAGAATGGCTGCCTTGGTGGTGTGGGAATGCTCATTAGTCCTGATGTTCAGCAGGGCTCAAATGTGGGTGCAGACCTCCTTAACTGCTCTCCTGCAGTGGCAGCTCTGAATGGCACTGTGCTGTAGACATGGATCTACTTCCTCAGCAGTAGCTTTGTGTTTTCCAGGGCTCCCAGAGAAGTGCCCGTGCAGGGACACCAGAGGGTGTGTTGCCAGCCCTGGCCCATGGTGGCTGTCAAGGGCACTGAAGCACAAGAGAAGAGTTCAGGAGACCTGGGTTCCTACGCCTCCCAGAGCTGTTCCAGGTAAGCCTGCTTGAATCTGTCTTGACACTTGGCATAGCCCCAGCTTCTATAGCAGGGATGGGAGAAGCTCTAAGCTTGGGTTCTGCAGGGCAGTTTAGTCACCGGTCTGTTTGAGTACAGCTCTGGTCCAGCTGGGGCAAAATGGGGTTTTTCTGACTACAGAATAACAGAATGGTTCGGATCGGAAGGGGCCTTACAGATCTTCCCATTCCATGGGAATTCCAGTGGGTAATTCCCATTGCAAAGACACCTCCCACTAGACCAAATTGCTCTGAATCCTGTCCTGACTGGCCTGGAACACTTTCAGGGAGAGGGCAGCCACAGCTTTTCTGGGAAACCTGTGCCAGGGCCTCACCACCCTCACAGGGAAGAATGTTTTGCCAATATCTAATCTAATCTAACCTCCTCTCTTTCAGTTTAGAGCCATTCCTCCTCTTCCTGTTGCTCCAGAATCTTGTCCAAAGTCCTTTTCCAGCTCTCCTGTAGCCTCCCCCAGCATGAGAAGGGGCTCTAAGGTCTCCTTGGGGCCTTTTCTTCAGGCTGGACAGCTCCAACTCTCCCAGCCTATCTCCACTGGAGAGGTGTTCATCCCTCTGAGCATATTTTTGGCCTTCCTCTGGAGTGGCTTCAAGAGGTTCACATAAACCTGTGTAAAACCAGGGAAACCCCTCATCTCTAGACCTGCACAGATGGGGGGATTGGTTAAACTCATGTCACTAATCTTTCTGTGCTCCAGTCTCATGAGACAAAGTATTCCCAAGCTCATGGATCAAAGACGTGCTCTGTGAAATGTCAGGATTTGGGTGACCTCTTCCATTTCACCTTGGATGCTGCTGGAGTTCAGCGCTGCACCGAAATAGGAGAAGAGGAGGTGTCCAAGCAAGTGGCAGGGACAAACAGCTTTTAAAAAGCCCTGTCTTTGCAGAGTGCTGTTTCTTTTAACCTTTAAAGACTCTGCCTTGCTTCTTTTCAAAGCCACCTGCTTTGATTTCCCGTTCACAGTTGTCTTTCTGGCAGCCCGTGGAAGAAAGGAGACACGGATGAGGGTTAAAGAACAGCTGCAGGAACATAATTAATGCTTTGCAACATTTCTGAAGGCCTTTAGCACCTTGCCGTGACCCAGCCTGTAACATCTGTGCATTGGCAGCAGCCAAGCTGTAAAACTCCCCTCCTCCAAGCACTGCACAGAGCGACTGTCGCCCGCCCGAGGCGTGCAATCAGGGCAAAAACGTAACAAATCAGTACAAAAGGCAGGCTGCAACACAGATGGCAGCTCCTTGGGTGCTGGGCTTGCCAGTGCTAAGGGGCCTCCAGCTGTTGATCCTTGTTAGGTGTCCAAGGGGGGAGGTGGAAGGATGCTGCTATTACAGAGATTTGATAGGAGAAATAGGACACAGCCAAGTGTGAGCATCCCTGCTCTCTCCTGTGTTGTCCCCCACAGGATGGGTGTGGGCCAGAGGCAGAGCCCCAGCTCTGTCAGGATGATTGCCTGTGCAGCTGGCACCTACCCCGAGGGATGCCAAGTGTGTCCCCATTTGGATGGTGTTTTATCAAGGTCTGTCTTTTGCAGCACTTTTCCCTTTATGTGGCTAAAGGGCACCTTCAGGGCTTGCCACCCTCATTTTTATGTGAGCTGTAACTCAGTACAAAGAAGACACACAAGTGACTTCTAACCCAATTCCCTAGGGTTCCAGCTGGCGTTCTCCTTTCAGTCCCAGACCCAAGGCACAGCTGGAGCTAACTTGGTGACCAAAGAGAAGATGAACAAAACCATTTTGTATTGAAGATTGACTTTTTTTTCTTCTTCCATATCTCCCTTTCCCTCCCTGTTTCGCTGCAGCCTGCCCTGCTGAGTTTCCAACCTTCAAAGCCTGTCGTCTCCAGCTGGACAGGGGCGAGCTTGCCAAGGGGAACTGTTCATCCTTTGCTCTTTTTGGTTCTCTGAGAGGCCTGGGACTGTAGTGGATGTCATGCAGCCCTGACCTTCACCTGACTGGAGTTCCCAGCTGCTGCAGTGTTATTACAGCATCTCTGCCTGATAAAAATTCAGCTTTGTTCCTTGTACCTGGAAATTTTATATGACAAATGTGTCTAATTTCTAATTCTAGCCTCCTTTAGGTGGACCAGAATGTCTGCTGCCTGGGAGAGGTTTGTTGATCTGAAAGGCTGGAAGGGAGCACTACATTTCTCTCCTTTGCCTCCTGTTAGAAATGTGCCAGAGACACTAATCCAGCATTTGAATTTCAGCCAGGTAGCTGGAAGGGAATGCATCTCCTCAGCACCTTCCTCTGATGGACTACCCAGCTTTGCTTCTCGTCATGCTTCCCTGTGCTTCTCTTCCTTGGGGCAGGAGGGAGGTGTTGCTGGAGAGACCGACTTTCCTTAAAGAAATCTCTTGCTTCACAAGTCAGATGAGGATGTTTTGCTGCATCTCTGATGAATTTTCTCCCCTTTGGAAGGAAAAGTGGCTGGGTTTGCAGCAGGCTCCCTCCTGGTAATAAAAATGATGGGATTACTTCAGGGACTTCAGCTGGGGAATTAGGCCTGGGTAACATCATATTCTAACATCTCAGACATCTTTGTTTATGCAGCTTAAACAATGCCTGAGCCACGACATCCCTGTGGGCTTGGTGAGCCCCATCAGCTCTGTGGGCACCTAGGGCACCTTGGAGGCAGATCTCTGCTTTTGCAGCAGCTGTGGGTTTAACTCTGTGTCTGTAGCTACATGCCTATGCACTACTTTCCTTGGTGGGGAGGAATACAAATTACTGCCTCGATGAGATGGCTTGGCTGTGTTTAGATTTCTGGTTCTGAATTATTCTTCTTTTGGCTGGCATTCATAAGGAGGTATTGTGGGGTTTTTTTCCTGGTGTTAGTGTCCCAGGGTCCTAATTCTTGACCAGCTCCTTTTGCTGGATGCTATGCAATCACCTGCTCACCCTGCAATCAGGGTGTTTTTTTAAGGGAACTGGAAGAAGCCACAGAGTATTATTTTCTTTTGGGAATTGCAGCTGAAATAGAAAGTGCCTTGCTCTGGTGGTCAGTCCAGTGTCCCATGTGTCCAGCTGTGCTGGTTGGAAAATGGTAAGCAAGTTGCTGCATGAAGGAGAAAAAGGAGAGAGAATAATCATGGAGGAGCAAAAGCTGAAATGCTCTGAAGATCTGGTATCAACAGTCAGGAGTATGAGGGAACACTTTGGGCTCTGCAGGCACATCAGAGGCGAAGAGGAAATAAATGGCATGCCAGAGAAGAAAGGGCAGTGGATTAATAAGTTACACAAATAGGATTGCCATCACTCCTGCTCTTGGTTTTATTCCTCTCAACTCCAAGACAGTGGTTTTAAAAAGAAAATTAATGCCAAGACTGCGTGTGGAACATACATGAAATCCCAAGCGTTTGGTTAGGAAGCTTCTTGTTTCTCTCAAGAATATTTTTTCTCTCTGTGCAAATGTATATGCTCTGGGCAAATCCCCTTAAAGTTACTCTGTGGTGAAGGCCCTTGAATACTGGTGGTTGAATGAGAGCATATTCACTTTTGCACTGGAATTTCTAATTGTATGGGGAAAAGCCTCATGTTTCTACCCAATTCTCCTGAAGCAAGGAAGCGTTACATTCTTCTGTTTTGCCTCTTATTAACAGAGCTTCTAGAGGTGCTGAGCTCCTGCAGTTCCCAGTGACGTGAGCAGGGCTAAAGCAACCTTGGAAACTAGATGTGAGAGCTCTCCAGAGAGAGCTTTCCTTGCAATCCCAGTGCATCCTGCAAGATCCCAGATGTGGGACGTGGTGTGTTTGCTGCATGTCAGTTTGCCTTAGGATTCTCACCTGCTTTATAGCCCTGTGTGGTGGGATACTCAAACCAGTGAGTCACTGCTCAGGCCAGACGATGGGACCTGATCTGAGCACTATTACTTTTGGGTGGTGGTTGTTTCCCTTTGATTGCTGGGCATAAATCTCCTGGGGGTTTATAATAAATATGTCAGTGAGACCCTGGCTGTAGAGTCAGAGTGAGTGTCTGAGGCAGTGCCCGTGTGTTTGTCCCCAGTCCTGTTGATGTGGCAGGGTGCAAAGGACTAGTTAATCAAACTGCAGAAATTAGGTGCCACCTGGCCATTTTTCAGTTGTCACCTGGTGATCAGACAGAGCAGCTGCTCCAACAGCCCCAAGCACTCAGCCTGTGGTGTTTGACAGTGAATTAAACAGCAGGACCATACTTTCTGCTCCTTTGCTCTTACAAATTGGGACTGAGTCCTCAAAGCAACTGTTCACCTGTGGAGGGGAGGAGGAAGAATGGGGATTGTAAACTAAAACAGACCGGTCAAGTAATTTAACTCTTAAATCTAGTCTCCCTTGGGCTAATGTACTCCAAGCCATTCTTTGCTCAGGTCAACTGCTTTTAATTAGCAAGCTTCATTGATCAGGGCAGGAGTGGGAGCTGGTGGGTTGCTGTCCAGGTCTTTTTAATTAGAAGGTTTTCTTCCTTGCTGGAGGAATGGTATTACCCAGAGAGGAACCTGGCAAGAAGGCCTGCAATTGTTTGAAGAAGGCTGACCTATGACTGCCTTCACAGCATCTCTCCTGGCAGTGTCAGGGGTTAGCAAATTTTCAAGTGGAGAAAGAGGGAGGAAAAACGAACCAAGCCTGAAAGAAAGTTGTGGTAGCACTGGGAATTACTGTAGAGAAATAGTTGCAGGCAGGAGTGTGGGAGTGTGTTTTTTGTCCTTCCTAGGGAAAAGCAGAAAAAACCAAAGGTCATTGCAGACACCTCCAGTTTCTCCAGCATCTTCAGTCTGCTTTCTGAAATGTTGCTGCCCAGCAACAGGAGCAGTGGAGCACCTTTGTGGGAAGGAGAGTAAAGAATACTTGCTCCCTTCCTTGGGGAGGAATGCCCTGCAGTCCAACAAGGTAGAGGTTGCTATCACAGTTTTTCCCTCTTGCAGTGGTTCTTTGGGGCACTAATAGTAGTGGGGTGGGTTTTTTTTTTTTTTTTTGCCCTCTTACAGTGGTGCTCTGGGGCATTAATAGTAGGGATGAGGCTCACCATGTAACTGCAGCTTTGGGCAGGGGTGGTGTTGCTGACTGGCTTCTCTAGCTGGTGTCCTCTTAGGGTACAAGACTGAAAGTGAACCCCTAAAATCTTCCAACCTCCTGAAGAATGACACTTTACTCCTCTTCCCTGTAAGTGGAAAACAACTGATATTACCTGATTTTAATCCTTCTTTACTCCATTACCAGGAGTGGTAATTTCTATTAAGTGTAGATGCCCACACTTCAAGGATGTGGATGCACCTGTATCTCTGTTCTCTGCCAGGTCCCCTCGTGGTGCAGTTGTCCTGAATTTTGGATGGATTCTGGCACAGGTAGTTGGCTGAGTGGTGACTGCAGGTGCAAATCTATGGGCTGTCATGATCTGGTTTCTGGGTGATAATGCTCTTGGTCTCTGGGCCTCTGCAATTCATGGTTAAGGAAAATACATCTAATATTAATTAATTAGCACAAATTTGCTATTTTATGTATTTGATCAACTCAGCCATGAAAATTCTGAAATGCAGTTAAATCAAATAGAAAGGAAGTGGCTTTGTATCAAATGACTGAATTAATATAATTATCTTATTGATTAAATCATCAAATCAACCTGCAGCTCCTTTATCTGCTTTACTTGGCCATTTGGGAAGGCATCAGCTCTCAGTCCCTGAAGCTCCATTCTCAGTGCCAATGCCTGCCTTTATATTCCAGTCAGAGAGCTGATCTGCAGGTGATGTCCAGCTGAATCTCCCCTGGAGAGCAAGGCTCTGATGTCCATTACAGCTGTCGACCAAAATTATATATATTTGAGCCAGAGGTGATCTCTTGTATACCCACTCTATTGTGAATCATAGAATGGTTTGTGTTTCAAGGGACCTTAAATATCATCTAGTTTGTTGTTCCAGGGGTGGAAAGGCTGGTGAGTCATGACTTTTTGGAGTTCCATAGGAACACATGTACCTGTCTTCAGGCCAAGGGCTACTTCAGGGGCTGCTTTTTAGAGCTGGGGAGGTGCCCTTGAAGTGTCTTCTCTAATACTTTGGGTTTCCTGTTCTGGCAATGGGTTTCCTGTTCTTGCATCTTGAGGGAAAAGTGCATGAGTGGAAAGATATTGGTATTATTTTAATAAATACCAACGTGGGCTAGCTTAGGGAGACCTCCCCACAGGACTGATGTTCTGCTGCAAGTAATTGTAGCCAGTGGGTTTAGTTGCTCAGCTATTTAATATATCACACTGGTTTCCTGGCTGGAGGTTGCTGTCTTAGTCCTGTCAACTACAAGACCTTGCTAATGGCCCTGATTCTTGGTGCCTCACCAGAAGTGTGACAGGAAACAGCAATGTCATAAAGAAGTTATGTCAGGGAGAGCCTGGCAGCTGCAACTTGGAGCTGTAAAATGTGGGCTGAAGTTTAAATGAGGGTCAGCTTCCCATTGGAGTAATCCAAGTTTTAACCAGGCAGCCAGCCAAGAGCTGGCAGTGATTAGTCAGAGCCATTATGATCTGTGAGCCCACTTCTGTTGACCCTGCAGGACTCCCAACTTGAAAACATTAAAAACTTGACACAATTTGGTCCTAAAATTATCATTGAGCCCCTCAAAGTTTTATCTTCCATAGACATGTGCAAGAGCCAGTTGCTGTCTCTGCAAGCAGATAAGTTTAAGTTGGTTTTAAGCTTTGAAGCAATGCTGAGCTTTGTGTAGGAGTTGGACAAAAGGTTAGGTCTTTTGAGAAAGAGCCCAGCTTTGGGCTCTGTTTCCTAGTCCCAGTCTGTGGCTGTCTCAGTGGTCCTGCAGCCACCTCATTGCTGATAAGCGATGCCATTTCATCCTTAATCATTGCAGCTGACAGCAGCGAGGATGACTCATGCACAGCCCTGTTGTTGGAGTGTGAGTTTAGCCTCCAATTGTGCTGCGAGGAGAGAACAAGCAGGAAGGGTTCCCAAAGAGGCTGTGTTGTTCCTGCCAGTCAGGGCTGCTGGCAGGGGGCTCAGGCACTGACAATATTGCTGGGCTCTCTGAAATCTCATTCCTGACATGCCTCAGTAGGGGGTGAAAGGGTAAAAAAAAGAAAGGGACACAATCCAGGTTTGGCTTTGTGCTGTGCTCAAACTTCTCCATGGTTCCTCCTTCTCCAGGAAACAGTCGCTCTGCAGGTGAGGCGTGAAATACATCCACTGAAGAAATTGAAAGAGACTGCCTCAGCAGGGGAGGGATTCGAATTCTGTCAGATTTGGGGGGGAGGTTTCCAGCCTTCCTTGGATGCAGATTTCCCAGGGGTGATGCTTTTTGTCCTGCATGTGATTTTTGCTTTTGGCGAGCTGCCCTTTGGCGCTGTGTGTTGCTTGAGATGAAAGGCTGGAGCGAAGCATGTTCTTAACACTTAGGAAACCAGCTGTGTTGTCAGATTCACCTTGAAATACTGATGAACAGCTTTGCAGGGGCCAGCCCTTGTGTTACCCTGCCTTGTCCAGGCTGCTGCCTTGGCTGGAATCCATAGATCTGAGGAAGACCATGGCCTCCCTTTCTGGCAGAGACAGCAGCAGGAGAGACAAGTTGATTCAAGACACAGAGAAGGAATGGTTTGGTTCTAGCCTCTGATTCTGGAAGTCTGGTTCAGCCTTTGAGCTTGCACCCTGTGCTGATGTGCCCTCTGTGATAAGCCAGTCCTACCTGGGCTGTCCCTGAGCAACACCATTTCTCCTGGTTCCCTCCTGGAGAACTGTCCCATTCACCCATCGGTGTCAACTGATGGGACCTTCCTCTTGTTGTCAGGATTTGCTTTCCTCTGATAATGTTGAGCCATGGGAGCTTCACCTTGGGGAGATGCTTTCAAGTGGATGGGATTAATAATTTCTAGGTGGATGGAAATAGCTGAACAAACATCACTTGGAAATGGTGTGTGCAGGTCAGGCACTGAGAGCATCCTTGGCCTGGCATTAAAGTCAACATTTCTGGCTGTGTACAGCAAAGTGATGATGGGTTGTTATTACAAGTATCTGCAGTGCAAGGGAGACCCCTCTGCTAGAGAAGGTCACTCTGTAGCCGGTGTGTTTGGTTCTGATGGTGCCTGGTGTGATCCATACAGTCAGTCTGGTGTCAGTGCTCTGATTTTTAACCCTTACAGTGCCATGGTGCCTGCACTTCAGTGTCAGAGACCTCACCTCCCCTTCTCCAATGCCTTACTTGCTTTGTGCTGGTAAATTTTAGGAGCAGCTCCTGTAGATTTGTGTAAGATCAGATGCCTTCTCTTCTTCCTCCTTCCTTCCAGTATGCCTGAACAGTGTGCATCTGACAGGTTGATGTGCCCCAGAAAGATCTGTCTGTTCCCCGTTGGACATCACAACCCTTTTCCCTCTTTGCTTCTCTCAACCAGTCAAGGTTTGTGACAGGAGAACGCTCTGACCGCTGGACCGTGCTGGACTCATGCACTGGGCTATGCATGAGTTGCAGGTGGGAGGGTGCCCCAGGTGCTTGATGCTTTTGTTTTCCTTGCTTATCCAAGGAGGGTGCCATGGGGGTTTTCTCTCCTTCCCTATCTGAATTCCCTCACCTGAAAGTAGACGCTCCAGCACAGGATTTGGTGTCCGTGCTGGCACGGTTCATGACACTGCACATGGTAGCAATTCCAAAGTGTTCCAGCCCTGCAGCATCTCCCTCCTCTCCTCTTTCCCTTCCTTGCCCTCCTTGGGCTGCCCACATGTCTGCCTAGGGCCATGGCCATTCACCCTGTGGACAACTCTGAGTGTGGACTACTCTTTTTTGGCAGAACAACAATCTGTGCTTAGGTCAGCAGTAAATTTAATTGAGTGGCACAAAGGATTTAGAGCACCTTGTGGATAAAAACTGCCTTGGGCTGGACAAAAGAAACACATGTGGCATTCCCTTTCTCTCTTCCCATGACTGCTTAGGCTGTGGTTGTTTTTTCCCCTTTTGTCTCCCACTCCATGACATACAACACAGATGTTATTTGCATCTTGGTGTGTCTCAAAACACTATGAGGCTTCCTACTAGCAATGATGAATTCAGTGTATGCAGCATAGAGCTGTGATTTCCCTCAGGGTCCTTTGTAGTAATAATTTCTGTAAATAAAGGCTGGAATTGGGATCTCTGTTGTAATAGTATTTTATTTGTGCAAGGGCTGGTAGGCATGTCCCCCTGATGCTGCCCTGTATTAGGATTGTAGAGTTTATGACAACTTTGTGTGTGGGATGGGAAGGGTGGGCTGGCACAGAACACCCTTGAAGAGAGGGAGAGGAGTAGGATTAATCTGTTGGAAGTGCTGGGAAGTCTGTGGGCCAGAAACACAGTGCTGATGGGCACCTCCACTGTGTCTTGAATTGCTGGATCTTGCCAGACTGGTCTGTATTCCTGACAGGGGGCTGGCTTTCTGTAGAGACCCCATGGCCAAGGTAAAGTCCCTATCCTGCATAAGGTGTGAGTCTTGGAGGAGAAGGAAGAGCTGGAGAGGATAAGGTCTGAACAGGCTCCAGCAGCTCTTGCTGCTGCTGCTGTGGCTGCATTGATGTGTGGAGGAAAGCTGCAGCCTCTCAATTTGTCTCTGGACTTGCAGAACTGGCGGTTCCGTGAGCCGGTGACGGCGGTGACCCGCATCCCGAGGCAGCTGCCTTTCTGAGAAGCTCACCTCCATAAAACACACACCACTGCTGAGAGAGCAGTTTGTCAGCCCCCTGGAATGAAGAGTGCAAGGAAAGGGTGCCTTTAATTATGGCTGCTTGGGAGGGAGGTGAGCGAGGAGCGCGTGCGATCGAAAGCCTTGGGGGCTGCTAGATTTTCTTCTCACCTGTTCTGTCAGTAAGAGGCGCATGGGGGAAGCACATGCCTGTTCACACATTCACTCTGCTACCCCTGCAGGGTGCAGTAACTCTTCCTGTGCTGCTGAAAGGATGCTGATGGAAACTTCTCTTCAGTGGGAGGACCGGTGGCTGTGCTGGAAGTGATGGGGGCTTTTGTGCCTGGGCTGCTGCAGCATTGCAGAACACCATTGTTGCAGGATCCTGAGCAGCTGTGGGTGAATGCAACATGCTTTAAACATACCTCAGACATGTTGGTAAATAAAGATTTCTATTCTTGTGCTGGCTGCATCTCATCCTGAATTGATCCTGTACCCAGTTTAGGTGGGCTCAGTACCACCCAGTGATGTGAAGCTGAACTGTAGCTCTACTGCACTATGGAGGTGAGAGGCTTTTCCTCAGGCAATGATGGCAAAGGACGTGTGCCAGGTTCTGTGTCAGCAGCACAGAGTTGTGCTGTTCTCAGAAATAACCAGGTGCCAGAATTGTTTGTCACGTGCAAAGGTCTGCTGGCACTTCATCCCTCCCTGGCATCACCCAGAAGGCTCAAGTGAGCTCTGACAAAGCCTGCACACCATTCACAGTGTAATTAGCACCACAAGTCTTGCTTATTGCTAAGGTTTTTTTCACTTCCCCCTCCCTTTTTCCAGCACAAAATTTTTCTAGTTATCTTGGGTTATCATCATGGCAGACAGTGTGCTAAGCCTGGATGCTCCTTCTGAGGGCTGGTGTCAGGAATAATTACTGCCATAGTAAGCTGATCAGCCCTTCCTTATTAGCTGCTGTTGTTGTTACTCGACATTGATTAGTAATTTGTAGCTGCCAGTGCTTTCCTCTGCCCTCAAAGCCCAGGGTTTGCTGGTGCTGTTCTGTCAAGGAAAAATGAACGTTTTCCCCCCTTGCCACCCCGGAGCCTTCCTGTCTAGAGTGTGGTTTTTAAATCTCCAGCTCATGGCTGGGAGAGCAGCAGCAGCCCTGTCTGAATGCTGACTTTGCAGGTGAAAATTGCTGAGGGTCCCAGCTGGCTGCGATGGTGGAAGATCCTGTGGTGAGTGACCCAGTGGTAGGACACTGTTTGTAGTTTTAGGCTGAGAGCTTTGCAGTGATACCCTCAAGTCCCACATCATCCTGCTGGTTGGAGAGGTCAGTGGTGATGCCACCTTAAATATCAAATGGCTCCAGAGAGATCTGTGATGTTGTAGGTGGCTGCTCACACGTGTTCATGTCTGAGCTGGTGAGCAGTGGTGAAGGCAGGTTTTGGAGGGGAACAGGGAGAAAACACACCTGTAGCCTCTATCCTGTTGTGAGGTGTTCAGTTTGTTTTGAAGTGAGGCCACTTAGCAACTTGCAACTGCAAATGCTGGGAGAGGGAGAGCCTCCCAGCCAAGACCTGGGGTCAGGGGTCCTTGATCACAGTGCTGACTCTCTCTGTGGTTGGGTCTGTCTCTTATGTCTTTCAGCTGTTCCTAGCTAGCTCTGAGAGCCATGTGCCATCCCTTGTTTGTCTGACCTGCTGCTCTGTGGGCCAGCTGTGCCTGTCAAAGCAGGCTCAGAGAGCAGGAGGCAGGCTTGCAAGCCTTTGCTGGGATGGAGAGGGAAGTTTGGAGATAGGAATAAAGGAATGCAGGTGCCTTTTGTGTAATCTGTGTCTCTTGTGTCAGCATGGAGCCATCTTACATATTGTCTCAGGACCTCAGCAGCAAATCTTCTGAGCATTTTGGCTTGTCCAGCGTGGCTCCTTGCAGAGTGACATCCCAGGAGATGCTCTCCCATGCAAACAGTAATCTACCCTGGGCAAGCCCCCTGTGGAAGGGACGTGGAGGAAGTCTGGGGCTGGCCTGGAGCAGAGCAGTGTCCCCATCCATCTCTGCCAGCCGTGCCGCCCACGCTGGGAGGCAGCGTGTGCCATCGCTGTCCGTCTGTCCGTCTGACACAGCAGGTATAAATCACACACGGGCAGCGGAGACGGCGGGGAACGCGCCTCCTCTCACCCCTACTCTGCCTAGCATCCCTGTGATGCCAGGGCGGTGGCAGGGGGCAAAGCCTGATGTCACTTCTTGGCACCGTACGAGACGTTATTCAAAGAGACGCTGACCTCTCCTGGCACGCCGAGCGCTGCCGGGGACCTCCGGCCCCGCGTCTGCGGCAAATCAAATGATGTGCTGTGGGAGAGGAGGGCCGGCACTCAGACATCCATCACCAGCCTCCTGACCGTGCAGGAGAGGAAGAGAGCTGCCAGAAGCCTCCCCTCCATCAGTCCTCGGAGGCGCCGGCAGCTTAAATCCCGGGGTGTCTTCTTACTCATCCATTAGTGGGCACTAACCACAGCTCCCTGTTGCAAGCACCTTAATGGCTGTCTCATCTGGACAAGCCCTAATTAAGACTGAGGAGTGGTTTCTTTTCAAAACCTGTGCTCAAGTGTGTTTTGCTAGTTTCTCACCTTCCCAGATGAGATTTCCAGGGCTCAGGCTAGGTGATTTTTTTTTTCTTTAGTAGTTCCAGTGATTCGCCAGTTTAAAAACGTGAGAGGACTGCAGGACACCCGATCAGGCTTCCTTTCTGATCACACATTCAGGGGATTTTATTATCTTTTCTTTTCCTCCCCAGAGAGCTCAAGCTCTGAGGTAGCTCAGGTAGAAACCTGCAAACCACAGAAATTAATCTTTGCTGACAAAAGCTTTCTGACTAAGCACTGGTCTGGATTTGAGGATGTGCTTGATGCTCCCAGGTGAGCTTGCAAAGGTGGAGGGAGCACTGGCATGTGGCAGTGGATCACCACAGGGTGTGCACTCACCATGGGGCAGAGTTAGGGGGTCCAGGCCACTCTCTGTATGTGACAGTGGCTGTGTAGTGCTATTGCTGGGGGTCTTGGAGGGTGAGACCAGTGAAGTGCTAGAGATCTGCATCTTGCTTGCAGGCTGCTCTTTAGGGCTGAGAGGTTTCTTCAGCTTGGAGGCTGCATGTTCCAGCTCCTGTTCTTCACTGGTACAACCCAGTCTACACCAGTATGGCCAGCCTCAGTTTACCTAGCATGAGGATGTTACCTTTCACCTCAGCTGCATTCCTTGGCTCATTCTCTCCCCTGTGATCTACCCAGCTTGTCCCTGCTGTAGAGGCCACCATCTCAGCCACAGGAGCAATGCTGGGCCTTGGCTGCTGGTTCATGGAAAGGGTTGGGGCTGCTGTGCTCTCCCCCTTCCTTGTGCTTTGGGGTAGGTGTGGTTTCACAGCACTGAACACCCCAGTGGGGGACACTGCAGGCAACCCCGTGAGTGTCCCATGTGTTCATGGCCTGAACCCTGGCTCTCTGTGGAGGACCTGCCTCCCTCTGCTGATGAGGAGGGAGGTGATGCGCCACTCTGGTCCTGTGTGATAGAGGCAGCAGCATGTGAGAGGCTGTCGACTGGGAGAGCAGCATGGGCCAAAAAATGTGGTGGAGAATGTCTCTGGTTTGAAGTGGTGTCTGCTGGGATCTGAGCCTGGCTTTACAGAGCTCTTTGGGTGGTTGGACTTTCTTGTGTGCAGAAAGAGTTTGAGATGCTCAGCTGAGCCGGATGCTTTCACACCCTTTTCCGTTTCTCAGGCACTGCAGTGGTGCTGCCTTGGTGTCTCCCCACAGCACAGTTCAGTCCCCTCAGCAAGGGTGCCCAAGGGTGTAGAGAACCTTCCCCAGCTCACATCTCTCCAAGTGGGTTGCTGAGGGCAAGACAAGCTTTCAAACACCCCATAGCAGAAGGAACAATTGTTACCCAAGCCCTGGCCAAGTTCTCCTAAGGAGAAAAGAAAGACCCAAGTGTAGCAACATCCCTTAAAGCCCTCTGAGCAATGGTGACTGCAATCTGGAGCCTGGCCCACGCTGTGCTCCCAAACGTCAGGTTCCCTGTCCCTTCTGACAGCTCTCTGCCGCACAGGTGCCTGGGGAGTGTGGAAATTCCTGCCAGGTTTTCCCAAGCCCTGTGGCAGGCCAGGCAATGGGCTCTAGATGGCAGTGTTTCTGTTCAGGAGCCCAGCAGCGGCTCCCAGGCCAGCTCCACGGATCCCTTTCGTGCCAGGCTTTGGAGAAGCTCCGAGATTAACGCTGGGCTGAAGTGGGCAGCTTAGCACCCCGCTGCCTCTTATCGCTGCCTCAGTGAGAGTGGCTGGAATTCTGTGACCTTAGGGGACCAGCGGCTTTAGCAGGCTGGACAGCACTTCCTGGCTGTCCTTCCCCACCACCTGATGAAATTGGCTCAGGATTGATTGCTTGGACAATTGCCTGTTGGTCAGGGAGGTAGCAGGGATTTTGGTGGTGGTGAGTGTCCTTTGCTGTGACAAAGCCCAGGTAGTTCCTGTATGTGCTTGAGGATGCAGACAGGGGGTCTGCTCTTCCCAATGTTTGTGGGGCTGCCTGTGTTTGACTGGGGCCTTGTCTTTGGCTGGAGGAGAGCTGGGAGCTTAGGGAAGGAAGATGTTGCTGGAGAGAGGACTGTAATTGCTCCTGCACACTTGGAGCTGTCACTTGCTGTCACCTCCTCCCTGCGCTTGTCTGTGCTCACTGTCTGAGTGATGGGGATGCTGGGCTCAGTACCCTCCTCCTTTCCTTTCCCTGTGATGCTGAATGGAGACCACACCTCAGAGGCTGTGCCTGTGTTTATCTTCTCTCCTGGATGCCAAGGTGACAGGTACTTTCTTTGTCCATTTAAGTGTCAAGGGAGAAAGATGGAGGGAGCCTGGAGGCTGCTGTCCCTCGCCGGCTGCACTTGATAGCTTTGCTTCAAGCTTGGGGCTGATCTCACTTGGCTTCTGACCATGTTTTATCATGGACTCAACCCATTTGGGGCCAAGAAGAGGAGAGGAAGACTCAGAAGACCAGGGATGTATTCCTGCCCCTGGGCACTGAAATGCAGCACATGTAGATTGGGGTTCTGTAACTCTTCCCTATTACAGTCCTCCTGTAGCTGCCAGCAAAACCCAGTCCCTTGCCAAGGCCCCCAGAGAGCTGAGCAGGGGGAAGGCAAGCACCATGTTCAGCAAAGGTCTGGGCCATTTTACTCATGGTGCTCCTTGGGGCTTTGTGAATCTAAGTGTACCCTCATCGTGGGACAACTGGGTTTACTCTGTGGGCCAGAAATAGAGGCTAGACCCAGATCTGCTTGAACTTGGCTGGTGTGGTGACAAAGCTGACCTGGCATCTAGGGCAGTCTCCTCTTCAGCTAATTCCTACCATTTCCACTAAGCGAAGCGTTGAGATGGGTGTGACAGCATTTCCCTCCTGTATGGCAACGATGAGAGGAGCAAGCCCTGCTCCTGAAGCTCTCCTCTTGTACTCCATCCCCTCCTTATCCCCTCTGCCTGCCTGGCCTGGCTGCTCATGCTCCCCTTCAGCACTGTGGAGGAGCCTGGAGCTGCTCCTGAGCAGCAGAACGGTGCTGGTGCTGCTAAGTGTGGAAGATATACTGAATTTTAGGGGCTGCAGGAGATGCCAATCGTTTCCTAGCTCTGCCACAGCAGAGGAGAAATCATTCCTATCTCCCTGTGCATCATTTCCCTCTGCATAAAACAGTCAGTGATCCTTTTCTTGCCTCCTTGAGTCGATGCCAAAGGAGGGAGACAGGTTCCTCCTTGTTTTTCCCCAGCACAGATGATAGTCTCTTTGGGGTTGGTGTGGTCATGCCTGGGCTTTCCAACCCCCCAGGAGACATTTGCAGGAGTGTGGCAGCACAGATGAGCTGCCTGGCTGTCCCTCAGCCTCTCAAGGCCATGAGACAGCTCCTCCCAGCCCCTGCAGGAGCTTTCTCTGCCAGTCCTGCAGCTGCAGCCTGGGAAAATGGCTCCAGTCATGCTGCAGCGGGCATGGACAATTGATTATAAGTGGTCATAGATTACCTGGAGCAATGCTATTAAATTTAATACACTTCTCCACCGGCTCTTGGGGCTCAGCCTTGGGTTGTGTAACTGACGTCTTGTTGCAAAGCATTTTGGGCACATTGCAAGGGGCGGGAGGCAAAGAGATTCGACTGCAAAAAGAGTGAGAAGAAGATGAGTTTCTGTTGAGATTTATTTCCTGCCCTATAATTGCCCAGAAAAGCTGTGTAAACCTTCTCTGTTTGTGGAACAAATACTGCAAGAGTTACTGCTCTGACCTTTTTTTTTCTTTTCCACTGGACAATTGTCTGTGCCCTTGCTATTCTGAAGCCTTGATATGCTGCTGGCAGATTTATGCCATGTTGAAACCCACTTCTTATTGCCTCAGAGTTGATTGGAAGAAAGGAAACTTGCTTGCTGGAAAAATAAACCTGCTACCATGTGCCCTGCATGCCAAGCTGGGGTTGAAGTTTAGAAGTCCTTTTTTCCTTGTCAGCTCCTTGTCTCCTGTCACTGTGTCATCTTTGAAAGGTGAGGAACCACCTCCAAAGAGGATCACCACTGGATTTAGGCAAGAGCGAGGTACCTAATGAGCAACCCACACTGTGATGCAGCGAGGCCACTGCTTCCTCTCGAGGGAAGGGTTGTTCAGCGTGCAAGTCCTGCCCTGGCTTAACAAAAGCTTGTGGCAAATCCCCATGTGAACTCTCACACTGATTTGGCAGCTGCTAAATTTGGGAATAAATCCACCTTCCATGGCAGTGATAGTAAATCAGATGAGCCATGTCCAGAGAAGGTTTGGAGTCCACTGCAAAAATGCACTGCAGTCAGTTTGTGTGTGGTTCAGAGCTTGCCTGTGCTGAAGAGGACTTGGTGCTAAAGCTCTCTGGAACAAACCTTGGAGTTTTAATCCTGTCCTGGGTGAGATCCCAGGTGAGATCTCAGTTAGTGCTTTTTGGAATCTTAATCACTCTTCAAGCCTCTGATATTGATGTTCAGAGCCCCTTTTCCCTCTGTATCAACACAGAACTGACAAGCCAACAGGGTTGTACAGTAGCCAGACAGGCTAGGGAGGCTGTACAACAAAGGCCACTTGGAGTCATCAATCCTCCCCTGGAATGCCACACAAGAGCAGATGCCAC
Organism: Camarhynchus parvulus; assembly: GCF_901933205.1. Lineage (NCBI taxonomy): Eukaryota > Metazoa > Chordata > Aves > Passeriformes > Thraupidae > Camarhynchus > Camarhynchus parvulus. The sequence continues at coordinate 26,623,628 of NC_044578.1, read as the reverse complement.
TTGCCAACCTCAGCTCCTAAGTGTTGGATGAGTTTGAGGTCTATTGCTACTGGCCCTGTCCAAGCAGGGGTTGCTCTGTCTGTAAGTTTTATTCTGGGTAATACAGGCTCTGGTGGGAGCTGGTAAATGTCAGCCCTCATTAGGAAGTGTATCTTCTCGGGGGTGTGCTTCTCCTTGTGTTGGAGGCTACTGGTGTGTCACTGTCTGAGTGGAGAATCGGTGTGTATCTGTATGTCCCTGTGCAGTGCCTCCTGCAGGTGACAGGAGAGCAGAGGGTGTGGGGTTTAATCCGTGTGTCTGTGTGGGCAGCTCTGTTTGTCAGCTGGGATCCCAGCACAGGGCTCTGCAGCATCAGTCCTGGCTTTCTTTTTGCCTTCTGTCACATTTGGAAGGAGGGAAGATGTAGCTGAGTCTTGCAATAGTAGGTCAAAACATACTGCAGCACTAAAGATCAGAGCAAAAGCTTTCTTGTACAAACACATGGTTTTATTCATCCTGTTATTTTCTTTATCAAATGCTTACTTGCCTTTATGGAGCAGCTTTCAGCCCCAGGGGAAAAAAGTGTCTCTGGGAGGGAAGCTGGGCTAGTGACTGGAGTGGGTGACAGTTATGGAAAATGGGCAATCTGGACTTTTATTCCTGATTCCTGTCCTCCAGATCTCTGTGAAAAACTGTAAAAATGAAGTGCAGGGGCTGTCACTGCATGTGTGCATGGCACAGAGTGTGGTGGCACCCCCAGAGCACCCTGGGCACAGCAAGAAATGCCAGTCATGCTTGCAGCTGTTTCTGGCTGGGGAGCAGCCTGGTTAGGGTACAGCCTGGTTAGGGTGCTGGAACGAGCTCTTTTATCCAGGCAGAGCTTTGCCTGGGATTCTTCCATGTCCAGACATGCAGACAGCTTCTTTTTAAGGTCTCATTTGAAAGATGTCAGCTCCCCCTCCCTACTCTTCCCCAGGCAGCGAGAGCAGAAAACTAAATTTATCTGCATTGGGACAGAGAGTGCTGGAGTAAACCAGCCAGGCGCTGCTCCAGATCTGCTGGGTGGAACAACTGGCGCAGAGCTGTCTGTCTGTCCAGAGCCAGAGGTGCTGGGGTGCAGCTGATGCTGGGCTGACTGGGACACCTGCACAGCGTTTTCCGTTCCTGTCCCTGGGGTTCAGAATTTGCTGGAAAGTTTGCCTTGTTGAGTGATGTTTTATCAGTCTCTGGGATAAAATATTTCTTCTATAGATGAGGCAAAGCAGCCCCTCTGCTTGTTGGGAGACAGATGAGGAGCTACATTCCTTGTCTTGCTTCCCAAGACCTTGTGAGAACCCCAGGGTGGAAACAGTGCTGGACAAGAGGTGAAGCCCTTGTTGCTCAGGGACTTTTGACTATCCTGTAGGTAGTGCATAGGGATGGGAGCTCTGAAGGACTCAAATATTTTCAGTTTGAGGGTAGCTGCCCACAGGGCCCTTTTTGGGGCCATTCTTGATTGGTGGAAGGGAACACAGGGCAGATGTTTGAATGGGTGTGTGCTGCACACTGCTGTGTGCCTGAGGTGAAGAAGAGACTCTTTACTGTGTTCCTTCCTGAGGCTGGCTGGGGCATGGGCAGGTGGGGAATCAGCGGGATCTGTTTTTTCTTTTCCCCTTCCTAAAACTGGAGCATCCTTCTCTGTCAGGCTGCTGCTAATGAGTTAGTTAAACAGCATCTCCTTACTGGAAACTCTTCAGTCCAATTAAGATCTTGCAATATGTCAGTTGTGACAATAAAAGTGAATTAAGGCTCATTTCTCCTTTTTTACGGTGTTTATTAGGAGATGGGAACGCTCATTTAGAGGAGCTAATCGTAGTTATTTATTTGTCAGTGGTACCAAGAAGCCCCTGCTCAGGCTAGAGACCCAGTGCCAGATGCTGTGTGTGCTCATGGAAGGAGTGGGAGCCAGCCTTGGAGAAACATGCAGGAGGAGCCCAGGTGAGGGAGGGAGAATCCTGTGAGCATTTAGCCCCAGCTGCAGGACTTGCTGCTGCCTGGAGGTGCTGTGAGAGCCACTGGGGTCACAGAAGGCAAGAGGAGAATGTGTAATTCATCTTCCCTCTCAAGCTGCTTTGATTCAGTGGCTTGGCCAAGACTTAAAGCAAGCTCTTAAAGCAAGCAAGTTGGGCTGCTAGTGAAGATGCTTTCCAGCACACCTAACAGGGAAAAGGAGTTATTTTATTGCTGTGAGGAAGCCAGGCAGGTGGATGTAATAGAAGAGGCCTGTAGGAAGTTTCAGTGCTTCACTTTGTTTTCAAGGGGAGCTTGGTTTGTGCTTCTCAAACTCTTAACCAATAAAATTAAAAGATCTAGTAATTAGCAGCAAAAATCCAAGGACATGGAGGCACAGAGACTGAGAAGTTGGCCAGGAAGGAAAAAGCCAAACTAATGATCCTCCCCTGCTGCCTGTCCTGCAGAGAACCAAGAACAGCCAACCCTCAGTGCCTCTCCCTGTGAGGGTGACCCTGTGCTGGAGAAAGGGATAAGGGTCTGGCCTCCCTTCCCTGAGGCTGCCACGTGGGGAGGGGCAGAATTTACTGAAGGCAGAGGCATTGAGCACAATCAGACAAATTGTCCTGTGGGTACTGCAGTCCCAAGCTGGCAGCAATAGTCACTGAGCTGTGGGCTGCTGAGCTCTGTCCCTAGCCTGTGTTTGGGCTTCCAGATTCTGTCCTTCAGTCTGCACTCCTGCCTGGCTTGTGGGCTCTTTCCTCAGGACTTTTTGCTTTGCTTTGTGCTGTTATGCTTATGCGTGCCATCCACACCCTGGGCACAGCCTTGATGCCAGCCTCACATAAACATGGGCTGGGGCTCTGGAGGCTGCTGTGGGTAGGACAGAAGCTGAGGGCTTTGAAGATCATACTGGACACAAGAATGGAGAAAGCTGAGGTAAATGAGGCTGCAGGATGTGCTGACTTGGTCCCAACCTCCTCGTCAGGATTGCCAGGCTGGGGTGAGCCACAGCAGCCTGTGGGGGACTGAGGCTTCCAGGCTGGGCTGCTGCTTGTGGCCACATGAGTACAACACACTGGGGCTCTTCCCTGTCTATGAACCCATCCTGATGTGTTGTAGCAGGCTGAATCTCTGTCTTTACTGCTGTAAAAACGTCACTCTGCTTCTTTCAGTCCTGCAGCTGTTGATGTTTTGAAGTTACAAAAACATTTAAATGATGAAAAAAAATTACCCAGCCTTGGTTTATCAAGGGAACTTCTAATGAGGAGAAAGGGAGGGGGAACAGACACGGGAAGGGCAGCAGAGACTAACAGCCTGGCAGAGCACTTGTCATCTTGACAACACAGAGAGTTTCAAACTGGGCTGGCTCCCGACGTTTGCCTGAAGGTACATTTAACTAGTGCGGAGCACGAGTGTGCACCTCTGAGCCCAAGGAGGCCTCTACGGGCTGAGCCGGCTTTAGGAAGGGGGGAGATGGACTCCAAGTGGAAAACGTGCTCCTTGCCTGCCTGTGTGTGTGTGTGTAGCCAGACTGCAAGGCTGAGCTCGCAGCTTGGAGAGAGAGGATGCTAATGAGGCGTGAACCGGCTGCGCTCAGTGGCGGCTCCGTGCTCGCTGCCACCGGCCCACCTCTTCCTCTCACTGCTTCTCTATCTGCATCTTGTATTTGACGAATGGAAATGCGGGCTTCTCTTTGAAGCACGAGGGATGACAAGCAAACAGGATGGGAGCTCAAATGCTGCTCTCTCAGGGCTAGGCTAAATTGTCAGAGGATACACACAGCTTCTAGGAGGGATTTGCAGCCTTTGGGACTGATGGGAGACTCTGGGTTTTGCAGGTTCAGTGAGGTGCAAAGGCTCTTTCAGTGGCTCTGTACTGTGGCCAGAAATCTTTTACTGTAGTTTTTTGTCTTTTTTTTTTCAGGCCCTGACTTGGAGTGCTCTGTGCTCCAGGGCTGCTGCTCCTCTGTGTGGAGTTCCAAACCCCCAACCCTTTTATTCCAGAACTTTCAAAGTGCACTTCCCACCTCCCTCAAATGCCTTTCAGCTCTCCCTGCTGCAGCAGGACCTGCTCCATCTCTCCTGTCCAGGTATTCCTGCCCTCTTCCCCACTGCCCCTGGCTCTTACCTCCCGTTCTTCCCTCAGTTTTCCCTGTTTTAGCCAGGCCTTTGCTCACTTTCTGTCCCCAGAACCTTTGCTATGGGATTTCAGAAACAGAGACATGAACTGTGCCTCCAGAAATCCTAAGATGATGCTACAGACCATAGGCTTGTGTTGAATCTGCATTACCTGCCCATGGGACTGAAAAGTATCATCTCTCCTCAAACATGCCTGCAACCAAAATAATTGAATTTCTAAGGCTGGAAAAGGCCTCTAAGATCATTGAGTCTGACTGGTAACCCAGCACTGCTGTGCTCATCTCTAAGCCATGTCCCCAAAATAATCCAGCCAGCCACAGGAGAGCAGGAGGCTTTATGTCTGCTCCTGTGTTGTGAGAAGGTTCTGTGGCACAGCTTAAGGCTCATACATTGACACTGGATGCTGCTGAAAAGGAATGTGATTTGTTTTTTCATAGTGAATGACTTTTGGGCATTTCTGAGAAGCAAACTCCCAACTAGGAGGCAGAAAAAGCTGGGCATGTGAGATGGGAATTTTGCCATGAGCCAGAGCATCTGCTGTATTGGAGGGTCTGAGCTGTCCTGTTGCTTTCATCACATCCCCAGGCATCCCATGGCACCTCCCTGCATGCAGAGAAACATCTGGAAGGGTGCAAATGCCAGTCTGTGTTTGTGCTGGCCCTCTGTAACAAAGCCAGCCACATCCCAGAATCAGTTGTACCAGGAAGAGATGGAAACACAGTGTTAGACACTGGAGTGTGGGCCCTGCCTGGGAGCCTTGCCTGGAAACGGGCTAAAATCAGGGATGTTAGTCCATGCTCTCTCTTGCAGCTGTATGGTTTTATCTTCCTTTCTAGATTGGCTTTAAGATATGAGAAAGCGTTGAGATTCTTCCCACAGGAGAGATTTCCTGAGGTCCTTAGCTAGTACAAATCAATCAAGCTCTAACTCACAAAGCACCCTATGGGGACACAACTTCGATAGGAGCCTTCCCTCTGAAGTTTGATGTGATTTCCTTTTCTTCCAGCCACACATTTTCCTCTTTTCATTGCAAAAATAAAAGCTGTGACCAAGCCTGGCACAGCTCCAGAGCTGGTCCCCACCTCCCCTGTCCCAGCCTTCGTGCCCTCCATCAGAAAACTCTGAGTCAACACCTCTTGGCTCCACCAGCTTTGTAATGTTTTTTTTTTCCTCCTCCCTGTTCCCCCATCCCAGCTGGGGTGAAGAAGCAAGAAAGCAAATAGGAATAAATACCTCCAGCCATAAAAGTGAAATAAATCAATACCTCTTCTCTGAAGCCAGAGATGCTTAATAGGCAAGGATCACTGCCAGATTGTAAAAAAATGTGTTTAGTGTGCGGCTGGGGCAAGTTTAACCCTTGGACATAAACAGTGAGCAGCTTCTCTCACCTCTGAATTAAATAACTTTAACTGCAGAGGGCTGTGATTAATGGAGGCTCCTCTGCTTGGGATGCTGCAGGTATTTGGTGCCTATGGATTGTCTGGGAGAGTGGGATGGAGAAGTTGTTGCCAGGTCCCTTCTGCAGGCTCAATGATGCTTTTTTCCATGAAGGTATGGCTCTATTCATGGGTAAGAGAGCTCCTGGGCACTGGGCTGAGTTGGTGAGACTTCAGCTGCCTTTCCCAGGAATTAAGGACTTTTCCAGCTCTCTGTGGTGGGAAAGCAGAGGGGCAAAGCTTGGCTGAGACAGTGATAGGACCTGAAGGAATGGCATGAATCTGTGTCAGGGGGGGTTTAGGCTGGATATTAGGAAAATGTTCCTCATCCAGAGGGTGGTTGGGCACTGGAACAGGCTTCCCAGGGAAGTGGTCTCAGCCTCATGGCTGCCAGAATTCAAGGAGTATTTGGACATGCCCCCTGAAGTCTGACAGCTGTGGTGGGGTTGTTGGGGATGTCCTGTGCAGGACCAGGAGCTGAACTGGATGATCCTGGAGGCTCCCTGCTAACTCAGAATATTCTGATTCACTAGGATGACAAGGCACAGCCAAGGCTGGAGTAACAGGGATCATTGGAAGCCCCAGTGAGATGCTGCTGGGGAAATGCTAGCCTTACTGTCAGCTAGGCTGGTGAGACCACATCAGGAATAATGGAGATACTGTGGCCAGTCTTTCTGAAGACCAATGATGTCAAATGGGAGCAGGTAAATTCAGTATCACACAAGTCCTATCACGCCCTGAGTTTGGCTTCACAAAATCAAAATTAAGAGGTGATGCACTCTGGGAGAAGAATTGTTTAGGGTAAACAGATGTTGGCGCAAGGACAGGTATTTATGGGCTGTCCATGATCTTGGGAGACTGGCAACAAGCAGAAAGACAGTGATCCCTTCCAGCAGTCATGGAGCAGGGAAGCAGTGGGGCTGGTTTAAAGTGAAGCTGAGCAGAAGTGATTATTTGACATAACTCCAGCACTGCTCAGAGGCTGGATGTAGGGTGTGGATTTCTTACAACTCTTATTTATGATGGTGTGTGTGCCTTTTGTTGGGGCTAGGAGCTCAAAGATAGCCAAGGCATTTCAGGAGAGGATTAGGGTCAGTTTCCCACAAAGCCTTTGTGCACCTGGATAAACTCTTTGTTCCCCTGGCACACAGTCTCACACTCAGTTAAGTGCTGCCTGACACACATATGTTTTCCTGAACTGCTGAGGAGAGCCACACGATGGAAGTTAACTTGGTGTTGAGGAGCTGGCAGCATCTGGCACAACTCTCAAAGCCAGCTGGTTTCTGTGCAAAAGGAAGGCAGGTTCTACTGAGGTGATCCTAGAAATACACTTGTATTGTTTTGATGTTTATTTTCATGGGTAGAGGAAATTGCATATCTTGTTAACATAAGCTTGCCACAGGTGTGGGAGTTATTAAAGTAGCAGTGGAACAGGCTATTCCAAATATGCCTTGAGTTTGCTCTTCTCCCATGGAGAGTATTGCTGTTAGTTGGGGCAGAACAAACAGTTGAGGTCATGGTTGGCATAAAATGGGCAGGAGCTGTCCCATCACTTGTGCCAGACTTTCGTTATGGGAAGCAACAGAGAAACCTGGGTCATACACAGAAAAAAATGGCTTTGCTGACTTTTGATGCATTGCCTCTTCTTTGCTCTGCAGTCTGTCAGGCAGCTTCTACTCCTCCCTGCCAGATTCCAGGTGTTCCAGCTTGGACCTGAAAGTCTTTGTGGTTAGACCAGATGCTGTCACAGGTAGCTCTCTACACCTAAATCCACTTAATTAAGGCCAGAAAAGATATCCAAGTTCATCAAGTCCAACCATTAACCTAGCACTGTGGCTTTTTTCAGTCTCTTGATCCCTTCAAATATGAAGAGATGTGGACAGCAGTGCCTGTAAGAGTCTACTGCCTCCAGGACCCCAGTGTTTTGGATGAGGTGGTGTCCTGTGGGCATCCAACATCCCTGTGGCTTTGTGTGCGTCATTCCTTGCCTGCTCGTCCAAATGTGGGAGAAAATCCTCTTGGTGGTGCCTGCAGAGTTGTCTGTGAAAGGCCAGCCATGGAAGAGCTGGTGAATTGTTTTTCCGCCCGAAGCAAAGGAAGTGCTCCTGGTGGGATAATCAATCTTCACAAGAGCTCCCCCAGCCGAAGGAGAACGCCCTGACTTTATGGAGTGTGGAGCAGCTCCCCTGCAATGGCCAGGAGTGCCCCTCCCAGGCAGGAGCTCACCTGTGGGATGGGGAGAGAGTGTGTATGTGTGTTTTAAGGTCATAAAAGGCTCTGTGGAGGAAGGCTCTGGCTGTTACACGTGCTGACAGCAGAGCTCCCGGCACTTCAGCTTCCTTGGCATAAAATCACAGCGGCGGATAAATCCTGGAGAAATAAAACCAACCCAATCGAATTAGCCCAGAACCGTGTGCAGGAGGTGGGAAATGTTTTCACAGGGTTTCATCCTCTCTTGCGGGTACTGAATCACCGAGGGTAATTTCTCAGCTCAGCGCAGTTCAAACCAGCCAGGGCTCCTTGTTGCTTAATCCTGATGAGGGAGAGAGACCCCTCTGTTGGTCTGACAGTACCACACTGCTCTTGTGCTCCCCAAAATGGTAAGGAAAGGCACTGACAGTGGGTTTTTTGGGTGCCCTTTTCCTTTCTCCTTAGACTTTCTGATGCTGTGCATTGGGTTGGAGGGAAGGATGCTCCCTAGTCTCAGCCAGCATTGGGCTGGGTATGGTCTGCCCTGCTGGCTGCCCCGGGGTGGGAGACATCACCCAGGCTGGGATTCCTCCAGAGGCTGGGAAGTAGCTGCCAGGCTGGATCTGGGATGGGGGAAGGGAAAGACTTGGTTTCTTTCAGTATCTGAGGGTGGATTAAGTGGAGCGTTCCTTGTTAGCTAATTGAAACAGTCAAAATGTCAAATGAGGCATTTCAATAATAGTGATGTTAGGAGCTTTACGTTTTTATTTCCTTCCCTCTCTCCTTTGTATCATGCCTTCAAGACATGAGGACCTAAGTCTGCTTTTACAGAAACCCTCTTAAAGAGGGGCTTCAGGGGGATGGGGCAAGGACTGAAGCTGTTTTAATCCCCTCCAATTCCAACATTATTGTGTTTCAGCAAATATTTTGCAAAAGGATTTTCAGGCTGAACTTCAAACAGGCAAATTCCTCACTTCAGTGACTCGGGTAGCTTTGCAAATTTAGAAAAGAAAATGAAGATTGTTTTAGCTGACATTTAAACCTCTCCTCTTTTCCCAGCCTGTCAGGAAGCTTCATACACTTTGGGTCAGACGCTCTTTCCCTGAAGAAGAAAAGGATATTTATAGCTGGGTAGGACCTTAAAGGGGAAATCTCTAGGCTGCAGTACCTGTCAGATGGAGTTACACATAGCCCCAATAGGAACAGTCAACCTGGAACCCACTAGATGGAAGCAAAAAGGTGACGGTCCAGCCCTGGGCCACACAGGAGGCTCTAGCCCAGGTAATTTGGCCAAATTCCAGGAGGGTAAAAGTAGGTTTGGCTGGAGTGTGGTATTTTTTGGGTTTTCTTTATGGCTCACTGTGTTTTGTTGCCCTTCTGAATCTTGGAGACTGTTGACACACAGAGACGTTGAAATGTGGTTTGGATCATTCCTACTCCTTGGGGAAGTAGGAAAGGGATTGGTGAGAGAGGCAAACCCAAAGAAAGCCAGTTTGTCACACAGTGAGGCTGTGGCTTGCTTGCCCTGGTTGGCTAGGAGCTCCTGAGGGGCTGATGGAGCACCTGGCTGCAGGTCTTGGTTCCTCCTTGCTCCTTCAGGCAGGGCTGAATCCAGGCTGGCAGTGCCAGGCAGTGAGCAGCTGTCTGGGCTGTGCGTGGAGCAATTTACTCCCAGGGATTAGAGTGATTGGGGTTTCTTAAGGTAAAGACAGCTTGCAAAGAAAAGCAGCATGTCTGGGGACAGCAGAGCTCTGCCACAGCCTGCTCTTACCCACAGCTTGTTCTGCGCAAGGAGTTTCTTTTGGCACGTCACCTCTCCTCCAGAAGTGGTCAGGAAGGAGGGGAGCTCACCCTTTGGGGCTGGGGAGTGGGTTGGGGTTGTCTTCTGCAGCTGATGGAGCTGCACAGGAGGTTTAGGCATAAGCTTTTCTGCAACCTGAGCCCTGGAGCTTGCTCTGAGGCCCCAGGTAGGACACCAAGGACATTTTGGTGTAGCCCAAGGTAGCCGGAATCTGGTTGAAGTTGAGTCATGCTAATGTAGCTCTGGGGCTGTTATTTCTGTGTGGTATTGGCTTATTGGACTATAGTGTGGAAATCTCTGGTAAGCTTCAACTAGACATGGGATCATCTCCTACAGTGTAGGTCCCAGTGTTCTGCTTTTGGCCAGCATGGGCTGGGTGTTCTGTGCACTCTGGGATATTTTCCCATATCTCTCCAGATTTTAAGGGGAAGAAATCCAGGTGCAATGTCTGGAGAGGGAATTGTGATGTGTTCTGGCCAAGAATGCTGATTCAGCCATAAGGGTGTGGTGACCCATTCTCCATGGAATGGGCATGTAGGTACCACCCAGCGCTGTGTGGGGTGCTGCAGGCAGGCTTTCCTTGTAGGAAAACCACCTGGGCTGCAGTAATAACAAAACCCCTTTTACAGACCACATCTCATGGAGATGAGACCCAGAGGGATCTTCTCTGGAGCTCACAGGTGACTCAGCTGGTGCTGCTCCTCTGGGCTCTGCAGGATTGGGAGAGCCCAGGGCACTGTGCAGGATGTTCTGTGGGGTATCAGGTTTGCTCTGGCCACCCTTGGTTCTGCTTCCATGCTCCTTCAGATACCAGCCCCAGCAGTGCCATCCTGGAGCTGAGCTGCCCAGGCTTTCATGATCCCATAAAGAAAAGGAACAAATCTCTTACACACGGAGCTCTCCAACGGGGTTTTCCCACCTTCTGCCCACCCTGGTGGATGTTAACAAGCTAGTAGATCTAGACCTGCTGTGCCTTGATAGAAAGATTTATTTTTAGGGCCTTGATATTTAAAATGATCTGTTATAATTTCATGCTTAAATAACACTAAATAATGTTCCCTGTTTGCACAGTGTAATTGGAAGAGGCAAATAAACCAAACAAACCAGCTATGACTGAGCTTCCTTAGTATTTTCAGACTGAAACAAACAGCAAAAAACAAGACCTTAGCCAATTTAACACTTTGGGGGTATTTTCTAGTTGGCATTTCACTTTTTCATTTTCACAGGCCAAGAAACATGAGAGTTCTAAAGAGCCAGTGGCTTCTTGCCAAAGAAAACTCAGTTGATCTTAGATTGCAAAAAAAAGGAAAAAAATCAGAAGTGAACTTATTGTTTGTTTTTTAGGAACTGGCAGGGCTAATGACTCTGCAAGTGCCATGGGATTTTATGCAAGTGCAGAAAAGACTTAGAAAATATTCAGCAAGTTCATTTAGGCTCCTTTCATGCTTCTCAAATCCTGAGGCTTCTTTATTGCTTCTTTATGTCAATTTGGCACTGCTTGATTTCGCTGCCGCCCTCAATGTTATTGCAATGGCATTGCTGTGCTCCATGTGGAGCAGGTCCTGCTCTGATCACATCCCATGTAACCTGCCTGGGCTTTTAAGGGATTGAATTAAAACTCCAGCCTTTGGTTGACCCTTTTTGGGGGTAGGGATTTCAGGCCAAGCTGTCACTCCCTGTGTGAAAAGTCCTTAGCGTCATAATTTAGGCAAAGAGATTTTGTGATTAGTCATGAATAGGTTGTGTTCCCTTCTGGAAAACTGCCATTGGAGGGGGAATATAGCCTGGGCTGATGAAGCTGCTGCACATCAGCTCATTGGTGTGTCTTTATCTGGCAGGATCCCTCTCTGCCAGTGTTCAGTAAGTGTTAGGACAACATTCTTAGGGCAGGGCCAGGAGCTGGACATGATGGTCCTTGTGGGTCGCTATGATTTTATGATTCTCCTGTTAGAAGGGTGTGAGTAAGTTTTCCCTCTGTGTCCGTGTGCTGAGATGCCCCATGGAGCAAAGCTCCTGCAGGCTCAGGCTGTGGCAGTGGTGATGCTGACACTCCTGATGAGCCCTGCATCCTCCTCTTGGTTCTTCCCTTTCCTTGCAGTGCCCCGTCCTCCCTCTGCCCCGCCTATCCTGGGGTGAGCAGGCTTCCCCCAGTGCCTCCCCTCCTTCCTGGCTGGTGAAATCCTTCTCCCTCCTCCCCTCCCTGTGCTCCACACAAGCCTCAGCTCTGTTTGTGCCCACATTAGCATTTCTGCTGACTGCAAGGATCGGTTTAATTTCATGGGTGTCATTTCCTTCAAGAAATCTCTCTCTGAGCAGCAGCCCGACGAATGCCTGATAAAACATATTTTCCTACGGTAATGATTTTATGGACCCATAAGTCATGAATTTATTATGATCTCAGCCCCTGCTGCTGATTGCTGTAAAATGCAAAGTAATTAACAGTGAGCAGTAGCAGCTATTCCCACCTGGTAGCGTGTTCTTGGGCACGCTGATGGCTTTGATTAAAGTAATGGCTAAAGTGTACAGCCTGGCTGTAAAATATTAGCATGATTAATGCACTATCCTAAATAAGAAACAAAACTCATGGGCATGGTTTAAGGAATTAAATATATATATGTATATATACATATATATATACACATTCCTCTCCCACCCTCTAGCTATTGTTCTGGCTCATTTGTGCTTTCTTTTCTGTTAAATAATGTATGGGCTGGAGGACCGGGGGCCAGGCTACAGATGCATATTGCAGTTTCATAACATCTTAAGTGCTTGTGTTAATTTTTCACTCCTTCCTCCTCTTTCCCCTCAACTTGCCATCTCCCATTGTGTAGGGGGAGAAAGATAATTGAGTTTCCTGAACTTGGCCTGAAGTCAGATGTGATTTGATTTGGATTGCAGACAGCCTGGGGAAGTGGCTCCGAGGCTACCTGGAGAGTTGGACGTGGTTTGTGGCCTCTCAGAAGAGAAGTTCTGGTGCTGTGTTCACATTCCTGTGGCTGGGGGTGATCTCTGGGCTGTCTCAACAGCCGGGAGCCCAGAAGTTTCTCACACATGAAGAATAACCGCATCTGTCCAAAAAGCTGCAGTGCTTCTGCTGGGAAAAGAATGCTTCTGCTTTTCTTTTTCTGAACAGCCTAAAAAAGTCAATGACTGGATTTTAGTGGAAAATAAGACCCAAGTCAGATTTCTCCCTGCCACCCTTCCCAAAACCGTGATGAATTTGGTTTCTGGCATTTTCCAATGGGAAATTTTCCAATCAGAAATTACTTCGGCTTGGGTGTGAGACAAGGAAATACACTTTTTTAAAAGACCAGCACTTGGAAAATTTTATTTGGAAATGGAGAAAATATCTGATTGGGAAAAAAAAAGAAGAAGAAAAAAAATGCTTTCTGACCCATGCATTTTGATCAGCTCTTCTCTTCCTATTTCTAAAGATGTGTACACCAATGTCATTTAATTCCCTCTGATCAGCCTCTACCTTTTCAGGTCTATTGATCTGCTCTAGTTTATGAAGCTCCCAACTATTGGAAAGAAGAGCTTATAAATAACTACAGAGAAACGGGATTCTGTATCACAGGAGTTCCAGCTGTGCTGCTTTTGTTTATCGCACAACACACATTTTTTGGAACTTTTCTTAACCAGGAGGTTGCAAAAGGAAGCTCAGCATGCCAATGTCCCCGAGAACCGTTGTGTTGTATTGTACTGTGCAAATGGTGTTTTCTCCCTCTTGGGATGGAAAGGTTTCTGGGTTTGTTTTTGTAGATAAGATATAAACTCAGTAGTGGTTCTGCTAGTAAATACAAGTAGCCTCCAGCTCTGGAATGTGTCTTGTTGGTCCCTCCAGTAATTTGACAAAGTACCCTTCCAACAACTTCCTGAAAAGTACAATATGAACAATTTTGTTCAGTGTCCTCAGTATCTGGAATAGTAGGAAGGGACACTTTGCCAGCGTTGGTGTGAGGTTTGGATGTCTCACCCACGTTCAGTGGTGGTCCATCCCAGGAATCAGATGTGTTACCAGGAGGGTGAGGAAAATTCTCTCTCTAAAACTGCCACTTCTGGAATTGTGACTACCTTTTGTGGGGAAAGGGGTAGGAAACCTCAAAGAGGTAGAGTCTGTGATTTAAAGTACAGGGGAGCTTCCACACAAGGAGAGATTCATCAAACTGAGATGTGTTGTTTGAATAGAGAGGCAGCTGGGAGAGGGGCATGATCAAGCACAGTCCAGAGAGGAGTAGGATGGTTTGCTGTATCTTGTGATGTGGGTTACCCAGTGAACTCATTAAGCAAAAAGTTTAAAGAAAATGAAGGTAAGTCCATTCTCCTGACATGCATAATTACATATATATTCCATCATCACTTGCTGCTGTGGAGTCCAAAAGAGGAGGATGAATAGATGTGAAACAGCACTAGATCATCACAGAAGGCAGATCCCTGAGGATGCTGAATGTAATCAAAGGGTTTGCAGCAAGAAGAGAATCATAGATATCCTCATTTGCTTGCCCCCTCTCCCTCTTGGGAAGGCTGTGGCCATGTTCTTATGCCTGCTTTGGACTCTTGTCTTGACACAGGGTCTCAGAGGCTGAGTGCTGGAGGGTTTGACTGACAGCACTTCCCTTCCTCAGGAATGGACATCCCCAGTCTTCTCCCACCACGTGAGACCTTATGTGCTGGATGAGGAAGCACAGGGCAGGTGGTGAAGGAAGGGCAATGATGCTGGAGTACATCATGATTCCCACCAGGACCATCTGGCCTGCGGGGCGTGGAGGATACCACAAGCCTGTGGGGCTGAGGCACTGGCCTGGAGAGGTAAGACCCAAGTGTGTGACCTCATGGCAGCCCTGAGCTGTGACAGTGCCACAGCAAACCCTGTGAGGGTGTGGTGTGTGGTGCCTGGGCCAGGGGAGGCTGAGCCTTTTCATCCCTCGTTTGGGCGCTGTTTGAGTCGGCTGCTGCAGTCAGGCTGCAGGGTCATATTTGGAAGGCTTTCTCAGCAGTGCACACATGTTAATGATGTTTGAGGAGTAGTTTCTGTGGGAGACCTGGGAGCCAGGCAGCTCTGCAAATCAGCCCATTAGTATTTCTAAAAGAAAACCTCCATCCTATAGGAACTGCTTTGGCCTCTGGAGACGTGCCAGAACTGTATCCCAGACTGCACCGCATCCGCTTCTATTAGATCTTTCTCTCTCTCCTTTTATCCACCCCTTTTCCTTCCCTCCTGCCTAGAGCTTTCTCTTGCTTTTCTATCCAAAACACACTTGAGCTGTTCCTTTGGAAGTTTGCACAAGGATAGGTTGGCGTTTACTTTTCCCCCTGCCGTCTCCTTTCTCCTTTTGGAGCTAATCACCCCGGCGAAATTGAGCTGTAATTCAGTTGGCAGTGGTCAGATTGAGCTGAACATGTGTGCTCCAGCACATCCCCAGATTCTTGCATCAACAAAAATGAGCACCGACAGGCACAAAGCAAAGGAGAGGTGGCGTGGCCTTGTTTAAAACACACTCGTGCAGCAGCGTCAGCCACCTGAACAAAAGCTGCCTGTCTGCTTTTTGGAGGTGGGTGAAAGCAGAGGTTATTTGGCTTGATGTGCACAGCAAGAAGGGGAGATGGTGCTTCCCCCTTCCTTCCCCTGCCATCTGCAGCCTGGTGGCAGGTAGAGGAGGTTGCCTTGCTGGGGAGGATTTGTAGCTGCCGTGAGTCAGTCAGTGTGTCAGGGTAAATCAAGCCTGACGTTTTTAACATCTTCCCCACACAAAGAGGGGGGTAGGGGGGAACGGAGGAAGCAATTGTAATTTTATGTCTATATCCTGCTCGACTAATCAAGGTGAGCAAGAGACTTGCCAGCCAGAGGTTTTCCTCTTGTTAGCTTGTTCACTTCTCTGCTTTGCCTTTCTCCTTCCTTTCCTGGACTACTGTAGCAATCTCCTTTGTAGGGAAAGAAGGATCCAGCTGATCAATGCTAGAGGCTTGGAGACAAATGGCTCTTGCTCCTCCAGGCTGTCTCTTGTAGTAGGTCTCTAATTAGGTAAATGAAAACTCATGGAAAAACACATTTTGGCAGAGGTTTGACTACCTTTGACCCTGTGTCCTGCCTCCTCACTCCTATTCAGACCCTAAACTTACTGTTAGCCCTGATGGCAGTGTGTAGTGCATCATATCTTCTCCTGCCCCTCTTGAGAGCACCTTGTTTGGGTTGGACAGGCCTACAGGTGAGCTATGGAAAGAAAGAATATCTGCATCATGAGGGGAAGGTAATTCCAGGAGATTTCCATCAGCAGCCTGGCTTTAGAGTTGTGCTTGGTATGCCTCTTGTCTTGCCTCAGGCGCGTGCTGCTGCAAAGCCTCCCTGTGCCTTTTACCTTGCTGCCAGCACAGACTGCCTGCTCTAATCCCAGGTGGGCTAATTCCCTCTGGAGAGCAAGGAGAGGAGGGGAGGCAAAGTAAATTCATAGATAGGTGCCACCCTTCCATTGCCACAGCCCAGAGCAGGGGTGTAACACATGAGGTGCATCCTAGTTTGGATACTGGGATTAACAGGATGCTCTTCCTTTTGCTGGGAGCCAAGATCCATGGGATACCTGGTGGCAGTGAGAAGGCTTGGGCTCCAGGGGAACAGCCTGGCAGCTTCAGGGCTGTCTTCCAGCCCATGGCATGGGTTGTCCTGAAGGTGAATGAGGTGGATGCTCGTGGTCCTGCACTGGAGCTGTTGAGCAGCATTAACTCTGGCCTCTCTCTGCTGTTCTACCCAAGCAATCAACAACAGATTTTGTCTTTTGAGCCAAAGCTGAAAATCTCGAGTCTCACTTGCCCAGTGCCCTTTTGTGCTGCCCAACTTAATGCAGATGGAATGTATTAAATTGGTAAAAAAGCCCAAAAGCTGCACGCTGGGTCCATGTGCTGGCAGGGCAGGGCAGCATCATTAAAATTCCTGGTGTGCACAGAAGTGGACTAAGTCATCAGCACAGGGCAGGGAGCCTCCGAGTCCTGAGTGCTCGTGCTGATTTACACCAGCTGGGGAACTGGGCCAAATCTGTCTCGTTCAATGAATGATCATTCAATTTTTCTCTCTGCTATCAAGCCCTTAAACAAAAGCCAATTGAAATCAATGGGAGACTTTCATCATTTTCAGGGTTATAGGCCTAAAAAATTGGATGCTTGGGGAAAAAGCAGGCAGGGGAAGAGAAAGGGAAGAAGGAATAAATGCTGCTGTAACATTATGACTTACAACAGAAACAGATGGAAGTGAGAAATGCTTTAGTTACGATTCTCTGGCAGCAACAATTCAGCAAAGCTGTACATGGAGATGTGTACACTGAAGAGCATCCTTCCTTATGCAGACTGCTCTGTGGGTGCAAAGGGAGCCTGTCCCTCTGTGAATCCCATCTCTGCGTATCCTATTTCTATATGTGATTAAGTTCTCCACTCTTCCATTGCAGTTAAGGTTATTATTAGTGGTAAGCACATGCTCCACAGCTGGCTGTTCCACACAGAAATGCAGGAGGAAGTGCTGCCTTCTGCTCCCAGAAACCAGCAGGATTTTTTTTTTTTTTTTTTTTTTTTTTTTTTTCTTTTTGCAGTAGCTGGAAGAGGGGGAGGTTAATATCTCATCCAGCCTCTGGCTGTATTTTGATAAAATCCTTTGTCCAATGACTGCAAAGCATTTTGCACATACAGCAGGATAAATCCCCTTCAGACAGGTATTATCTGGCCTATTTTTACAGCTGAGAATTTGCAGCCTTCGGAGCCATCCGAAGGCGCTGCCTGCGCCTTGTGATCTCCCCGGCTGAATGAATGTGTCAGGATGGGTGCTTCAAACCCAGCCCCAGTTCCAACACAGCCCTCCAGTGTGCCTGGGTACCTTAGATCCTTCCTCCTCAGCCTCCCCATCCCTATCACAGGTATGACAATCATCCCTTCCCCCGGGTAAACATTTCATTATGCGCTGCTGCCGAAGCACCTCGGAGGGGAGAAGACCTACAGATAAGTCTGCATTCTCATTTTGGCTGTATTTGTGTGCCTGTTTTCTGCTTTAACTGCTCTTCCCTTTCTTTGCCTGCTCATTAGTTCTGCCTGAGTGCAGGACCTCTCCAAAAAATGCAGTGTTGGCAGTGGGCATGAATTCTTAACGACTCCTGTCTCTAATGACAGAATCCAGGGCCAGGCAGGCAGTTTGCTTGCTGGGAGAAGGAGAGGCAGATGAGACTGTGGCTCTTTCCCTTGTCATGGGGGTGAGTTTGCAAAATCACGGGAGGATCTGCAAAATATGCTCAGGTCTTGGACTGCTTCTCATGCTGCAAGGAGAATTGCTTGAGATGGCAGATGGAAAGAGATGCCTCTCGGGCTGTGGAAGGTGTTGGATTTGTTTTTAAAGCTCACTCTGGCCTCTCTCTGCTGTTCTACCCAAGCAATCAACAACAGATTTTGACTATTGAGCCAAAGCTGAAAATCTCGAGTCTGACTTGCCCAGTGCCCTTTTGTGCTGCCCAACTTAATGCAGATGGAATGTATTAAATTGGTAAAAAAAGTCCAAACAAAACAATACAACAATCAATTCACAGGAAAAAAACAACTGCCAAGGGTTCAATTTAACTGAACAGGAGAAGGACTTTTAATAATGGAGAGATTAAAACTCATTTTTAGTAGTGTTTTTGTTGTCTTCCTTTGTTATTCTGTCCTTGATTCAGAGTTTCCTTCACTTTTTTTGCAGATGCAGCTTTTAACGTGAGTTTGCTTTTCTTTCACAGGCCATTTTATTTTGTTTAAAGAAGAAGGAACTCTTCACAAGTTAGAAGAGGTGGGAAGAGAAAGACAGGTGAATCCTGCCTAGGTGCCATTCTTTCTGCTTCATTTAATGCCAGGAATAAGAAGGAAAAGGCCCATTAAAAATCTTTGATTTTTGGTTTTTAAAAGCCAAACCAAGGAAAATTATGATTTTTCATACTGGTGATGAAATCCTAGATTTTTATTTTGGTGGATTTGTGCTGAAACGTCATTTGGTGGAATTGTTGTGTTTCTGATGAAATCTCAGTAGGCACTGAGAAAATTTCAAGTTGATTGAGGGGTGACCAATCCCTCTTGAGGTTCTGGTTATTTCTTTTGATTTGTCCTGGTCTCTCCTTCCCACTTCCATCCTTGCTGATGCATTTTTCCACTCCTATTCCTGTTGCACTGAAATTGCCAGCACCAAGACCATTAAAATGCCCATGAGGCATTTCCTTCCTGGATGGACTAGTTGGGTTAAGATCTTTGTGAATCCCAGAGATGTCATTTATACTGAGGTGCCTTCATTTCACACACTGTTGCTGGAAAACTTTTCATTTTTATGCTCAGAGTGCTTCACTTCTTCTATAAGGAAAGGCAGATTCTGGCACTGGGATATTCCATGTGGCCTGTGGAGGTTGGCCAGGTAGGCTGGATCTCTACCTGTGTTGACTGCAGAGTTGATTCTGGCTTTGCAAAAACTGAAGTTCAGCTTTTTTGCTGGTTTATTGTTCCTCAGTACCTCAGATTTCTTAAATAAATAAGTAAATAAATATAAGTAAATAAGAAGTAAATAAATAAAAGTTCATTTGGGGAATCTTCAGAACCATAGGTAAGCCTTTGATTTGGAGGAAAGAGAAAGTTGGGAAGCATCCTGTCCAGGGATTCTCCTTCCTCCCTCAGTCCCATCTGTGTCCATTGGCCCAGGAAATGAGTGGGGTTCACCCAGTTCTGCCAGATGAGTGCACACTGAAACACCAGTGTCTTGCACCTCTGGCAGTGCTCTTGGAGGAGTAATCCGAAAACCCAAGGATCTCTGGAGCTCTCTTCAGAGCCCTGTGAAAGCTTCTTCTGCATGAAGCCTATGCCGTGGCTTTGGAGATGAGACCTGGCCATCTCAAGACCAGAGTGTTCTGCAGAAATGTGGAGCCACCACCTTTTGTGGCACCCTGATGTTCTCTCGATGAAATATCCAAAATCCATTTGTAATGAGGTCTTTGGGATTCTCTTCTCCATGTGTTGCTGGCAGGAAGATCCCACCTTCTGTGTGTGCCTCCATCCCCTCAAGCAGGCGTGTTGATTCCACATTCCTCTTGTTCTCGAGGGCAGGTTTTAAAATCCTGTCATAATTATTCACAAGCTTTGATTGGAGCCCACGCTCAGAAACACTATTTGCATCCAGGGAGGATCTGATTATAATTGCTGCAGAGAAGTTTGTTTGAGACTGATTCTGTGTCAGCTTGAAATGTCTTGATGATGCTCTTTGGGCATGTGAACTGTGCAGGCTCAAGGTCCAGAGAAGGGCAGTGGAAGGGGCTTGGGGTGTCAGGCTTGGGGATGGAAATTGCTTTTTCTTCAGCAAGGGTGGATTTGGTAGGAATGCTGAGCTGGAGAAAGAGCAGAGCAGTAGGAACTGGAATTACCTGACGGGTCTTTGGGGCAACACTGTCTTCTCCACCCTAAAGACCTGAGGAGGCAGCCTGTTTTCTTCAGGGTGGTTGATTTGAATTACCCATTTTAATCATGATTTAAATCAACAAGCAGGAAATCTTGATTTTAAAACCACGTTTTAATCTTGTATTTTAAAGTTCATTTCCTAATGAAACGTGGTTTTTCATTGGTTGGCATAATTTGGAACTATTTTTGGCAAAGCAAAAGGGGACGCGACGCCCATACATATTTATTGGTGTGACTGTATAGCTCAATAAATATCTGTTATAACTTTTACATCTTTTTATTACATTGAAGGAATGGAAAGCATGTAATTTCTGATATAATAGCCGTGGCTTTGTTTTTTACTCTTGTCTCAAGCTATATGAGGACAAAAATTAAAATGCAATTAAAAATGCATGAAGAAAGCAGTTAAAAAGTTTGTTGTTGGTATCGCAGAGGGCTGAAACAAACCTCTGCAGATAATCTACTCCATGTGTTGGCACTGAGGCAAGATCAATTACACCTTTCCCCTCCACACAGGTGTTTGTTTAACCTTTCCATAGATGTCTCCAGTGAAAAATTCTGCAAGTTCCCTGTATCTGTTCTAGGTAGAAAGTTTTAAATCTGTTTTTTTAGATGTCTAAACTTAAGCTTTCTTTGCTCCAAGTTAAATTATTTCTTCTTCTGTCACTGAACACAGAGAACAATCGACTGCTGTCTTAATAACCTGCAAGCTACTGGAAGATTGTTATGCCTCTGTGCCTTAGTCTTCTCCTTTTTTTTTTCTAGGCTGAATGAACCTAGTTCGTTTAACCTTTCCTTGCCAGCTCTTCCTAAAGCTGTGACGGTTTAATTTCTTCTCCTCCAGACTGCCCCCTGCTTTTTCATCTCTTTCTGCATCTGCAGTGAAATTACTTTGGGGGTGCTTCAGGAGGAGAAATTGCTTGCCATGCCGTGTAGGCAAACTGTGGAACTCATTGCTATGGGATACTGTGGAGGCTAAAGATTAAATAGGTTTGGAAAGGGTTTAAACAAAGTAATGAAAGCTGTTCCTGAGCTGTGCGTTGCTGGAAGGCCTTGGGAGATTGGGATAAACAAAGGGTGAAATGCTATGCTCTGTCTTAAGGTTTCATTGCTGGCTTTGGAATGCTACCAACCCTGCCAGGGGTCATGTTGCCATGCACTGCCCTGCATCCGTGCTGTTGTGATGTACCGGGAGCTTGTCCCACTGCTGTGTTTCAGGGAAATGCTGCAATGTGTCCATGTCTTCCCCCAGAGCTTGTCTTTCCAGCCTTTCCAGCAGCTGCCTTCCAACTGACTGGAAAAACAGAGTCCAGCTCTGTCTCGAGCATGTTGTGAATCAGAGCCTCAGAAAACCTGGATGGCAGCAGGGGGGGTATGAATTTCCTGGGATTTGAATGTTAACCAGATGCTGTTTGGGTAATGTTCTGCTCCTCTGGCAAGCAGGAGCGTGGGGTGGTGCTGGTGACTTTGTGGAGCACCAGGGTGGTTAATGACCCCCAGTCAGGCTGCACCAGTCTGTAAACAGCCGCCAGGAAGCAGAAATCTCTCTCTTCTCCAGAACTACTGCATTCGACAGCTCCCCTTTCATCTGTTCAGAAAGTGCTGAAGTGTTTCTAGCTCCTCTTCAAAAGCAATTCTGCACTGCCCAGAGGGGGCTGTAATTCACATGGGGAGCCAGGAAAAAATGATACTCCCCATGTCAGCAGATGAGCATAAACCATGTAAATTCTGACTTCAGCTCCTCAGTGAGATTTAAATGTGAGGGTGGGAATGTGGTGACAAGGACTCTGAGGGTCACCAGCAGGATAAAGGTACACCAGGAAGCCATTACTTCTGGAAAGGCAGGGTTTGAGGGTAGCAATGCCTAGCCCTGGAGCATCTTCAGGGGTGTTTAAAAAGGTAATTGGAGTCTGACTTTCCTGTTTGCCAAGCCTCATGATGCTCTGTGGTTTTTGTAAGAATACCCTGTTATTGAAGGTCTTTATAGAACAGTCCCTCTTTGTTCCCATCTGCTCTTGGGCTTCCAAATCCCTTTTTCCTTTTCAGTTCACCTTATGGAGGGAAGCACTTTCTCAAAAGACTCTGCCTGATTTTAACTCTGCTGAGGCCACTGAAGCACAGCAAGGATTGGTAGATTCACCATTCCTTGGGGGGAGAATGAGGCCAATTCAACATTTAAAGGGAAAGCTGGGATGTGGCTTTTGGTGGGCTGGGAATCATAGAATCCTAGGATATTTTGGGTTGCAAGGGACTTAGAGATCATGTGGTTCCAGTGAGGGTGTGTGGAGGTGGAATTAGGCAGCAGTGCAACAGTGCTGATCGTGTTTCCCTCACCATGATGGGAGGCCATGGGCAGAGGGGACAGCTGGGATGGGCAAAGTGAAAAGCTGCTCATCATCTCCCAGGCGATGGTCCCAGAAGGAGAGTGGATGTGTCTGAAAGGGACTCACGACAGTTATTGTGTCTCTTGCACCTCTTGAAAAACATTTGCACGAAGAGATGTCTTTGTTTTAAGGAAATAATAAAGCTGGGCAGCTTGCAAGCCACGTGCTTGCCTTCTCCCTGGTGTTCCCGTGCTTGGCAGTGCCTTGCTTTTGCAGAAGAAGCGTGGATTTGTTTTTTAACTCTTGCTGCTCTGTGAAAGAGAGCAGCCAGAGAATGAACAGTTTGGGATTTTGCAGGTAGGCAGGGGGTGGACACCAGTCCTCTTTAATCTTGGGTGCTGAAGGTGATCAGAGCTTTTTATATAGGCCTTTATCTGTTGGCAACTTAATTAACTAATGGTCCCAGAAAGCTCTTACAGAACAATTGATTGTATTCACTTCAATATCGTTATCTCTGCCCTACTGGCACCCAGGCAGTTGTGCAGACTTTTTTGGGTGGTGAAAGCTGGTCATGGCTTCCTTTCCCAACCCTGTATTTTTTATCCATAGGTTTTTGGATTAGAGATTTAGCTTCAGAGAGAATTAAATCCTCTCTGTCTGTGGCTGTGTGGGGAGCACGTGGCTGCAGCTGTAACAGCCTCAGAGTATGAATGGCACAGGGCAAAGGAAACATGATCAGCATTGTTTCATTGCTGCCTTGCCTCACTGTCTGTGCTCCCCACCTGACCCCAGGACACACGTGAGAGCAATACAAGATATTCAGCCCCTCATCACGTTGTGTCTTGTCTTTGCCTCTGGCCTGAACCCAGGTCTTCTGGTTACCAGCTCTTGCAATTTTGCTGGTAGCCCTCCTGGTGATACATGTCACGTTGAACTCCCGTGTCGTGGGTGCATGTGACAGAGAGAATCACAGCCCTTATTTTAATAAAGCTTAATTCCTCTGCCTCCATAAAAAATATCTATGTAAGAAGACACAGCTGAGCCCTCAGGTCTAGATATGAGAAGGTAGAGGGAAGATCTCTCCCCAGGCTCTGTGTGTGTGTATTTAAAGTGGTTTCCCAGTGCAGGCATGTGGACTCCTGGGCTCGTTGGATTCCTGAGACTTCTGCAGCAGGGATTGCTGGGGTGAACTGGGATTTGATGAGAATTGAATCTGGCTGTGAAAAAAAAATTACCTGAGTCCTCCTCCAACTCCATACTGCGTTGGATTTTGCATCATCTTTGCCGAGGTCAGAAGAAATTCATAATGGCAGCTAGGGCCAGAACAAACAGCTTTAAGACTTGATGGAAGTCTGCCCCTTTTTCTGTCCCTCCAGCTTCCTTGGACACTGGTCATTCCCCCTTCCACCTACCCTTTAACCCAGAAGCTCATCAGCCTGCCTGTCAAGCACATCTTCCTTTGGTACCTCTGTCTGTCCCCATTCCCATCCTAAGGCATCCATGACCCTACTGGCATTGTGGCAGGCTCCTTTCTGGGGCTGAGGTTGATGGGTCAGCCCTTCCTGTGTGTGGTGCTCTGCAATAGAGGGACCTATGTCTCTTTTTATTAAAACATAATCAAATAGGCCAGCACACATTGTGGTATCTCCATACAGATAAGATTGTGATCTTTCAGACCTGGAAGTGAGAACCATCCAGATGCTGGGACAACCAAATTTTACTTTCTTATATATTTTAGTCCCTTAGTGGGGTCTTCTGGGCTGCTGGTGGGTGGGGAGAAGATGTTGCTTTGTTTGAAACCCGCAAAAGGTAATTTAATCAGTTTGGCTTCCTGTATGGCTGGGTGAGAGCACCCCAGAAATGTAATGGGCTGCTTTCAGGGGCAGCTTGATATTTATAGAGAAATCGTGCTTTGAAAAGACCCAGTTTTTCAGCCTCTCCTGCTGTTCTCTAGCTAGGGCTGAGCTTTGCTGTTAATAAGGGAAATGCAGACATTTCTTCACAGTAAAGACAAAAAAACCTCCCCTTTGCTTTCCTTCCCATCTTGTCAGGAGCACCCTGCTGTGCCCCTCTGCTTTCTTCCCATATCACAGAGGGAATGGATTCTCTCTCTCAGTTGTACTCCTCACCAGAGCCCTGGTTGCTGAGTGTGTGTCCATGCAGCCATATCCCTTCAGCTGGCTTTTATTAGCAAGCAGAAAGCAAAGTGCAATGGTTTGGGGAGGGGGTGGGGGGAAGGAGGGGTTTGGGAGACCTGAGGTTAAGTCTCAGTTGTGTTTTGGATTTACTGTACAGCTTTGGAAAAGTCATTTGTGCGCATCAGCTCTCTACCTGTAAGCATCAGTGTGGTCTGACCGACTTCTGCAGCATTAAATGGTAGTTATGTGTTGCTTTTAACCATATTCCGTCCACAGAAGAAAAGAAGTGGGTGTTGAAGCAAGGGTCACTTTGAAGCTGAGCCTCAGCCGTTTGTGTTTCTCAGGTACTTTCAGTAATGTGACCCATGCTTTATGTTACAGGCTGCAAATGCTGCAAAAGGCTATTTTGAGCCCTGGCAGCTTTAATTGAGATCCAGGCTCCTAGCAGTCCTTGCAAAATGAGCGTGACACTCTGTTGTTCTAGTGAAAAAATGGGTTTCTTAAGCTTTTTGGCTGTGCTTTGGATAGACATTTGTGGTCCGAGGTGTCACCGAGAGAACTGGGGCTCTGGCTCTGCAGGACTCTTCAGATTTGTCAGAATTCTGATTTCATTTTCTCTCTGGAAAATCACTGGCCATACAAGAAACTCAGATGAGAAAATGCTTGCTTAAAAACTCAAGGGATGCTCCATGGCAAACCCATGGGAGGATCCATTTCCCAAGTTTCCTCCTGTCTGCAGGGGCTATTAGGAGACTCATTTATTCTGCTTGAAGCCTGTAGGTTTATAAACATAGGCTCTTCTCTTCAGCTGAGCTGAGAAGAACAATACTTGAATTCTTTTGGGACAGGAGCTGTCTGTCTCTACCATTCAGTTTAGGAGTGTAGCAGAGGGAAATGGGGAAAGCCAGGGGAGAACCAAAGGGTCTTGGTTTGTACTGGACTAGGAAAACCTGCATCATGGTGAGGATGGGTAAAAAATGTCCCAATTAAACTTGTGCTGCTGCAGCATAGAAGGATTAGCCCCATTAGAGCTCCTAGTGCAGCATTCCTGGTGTAGGTGTGTGGATGAGGATGGGCCTGAGGACATGACTGGGCTTTTAGGCTTAGCTAAACTAATTGGCTTTGGAAGATGGGGCAATGGGCAGCTTTCCCTGGGCTGTGGCAACACTCAAAAGAACATGGTGGCATTTCTGGGGCCTCTGAATGTCACTGGTATGTTGCAGATGGCTTTGGGCTCATGGCTGAGAGGTGCTATCTCAGAGAAACCCACTGTGTCTGAGAGCTTGCAGAACTGGAGAAAACATGTGGGATGGCTTCTCTGTCTGTTTTCATTTTCCTGTGCCATACTCAGGAAGATTGAAATATCCAGAGACCTGTTCAGTTCTGAGGCCTCAGCCAGTCTGTAGCTGCCGGGGTCACTTTCACCCTGTGGGTGGATTGGAAGGCTCTCACTCCTTCCTGCACACGGATCGAAGGGTTCTGCTCCTTGCCTTGTGAGACAGAATGACTGCAGCTGCTGTGAGAGAGCAGGAAATCATCTCTGTAAAGCTGTCCAGAAAGCCTTGAATTCAGGTACAAGCCTCATGTTTATAGGAACATAAAAGGAACCATGGAAACTAAATATGGGTCAGAGCACCCGCAAATAGAAAAAACAGAGGGATTGCAGAGTTACATTAATTTCTCTGCCTTTCGATTTGCTGTGGTGGTTTCAAACCTGCCTGGGGTCCTAGGCTCTGAAGGAGGCTTTGGGATCCATAGAGTGAGGAATATTTTTGGGGAGGCAGAGGGTAGAAGACTTCATTTAAGTGCCTTCTTTCAGTCCATTTAAGACTTCATTTAAGGGTCATGCTGCTCAGTGGAATGTAAGATGCGCTGGCTGTGACATTCCCATTGAGCCCCAAGGGAGATCAGGTACCTGGAGATGAATGAAGAGCTTCACATGCATTGTTGACATGGAACTTAAACTTTGCTTCCCTCTGTTCCCTTGTTTAGAGGATTACCCTGTGGAGCTCTGCATGCCCTCCTGGGTCTGTCGCAATGATTCAGCTGCTCTGCAGTCCTCCGCTCCATCATGGGGAAACTTCTTCACCTAGCTGCTGCCAGCATGCTTTTGGCGACCCTGGGTGTCCTGTCAGCTGTTACAGGCCATTAAAGGATTTGTTTCTCGGTGTATGAAAAGGCTTAATTCAATTCTCATTCTCTCCTGGCATTCCTCGGAGGTGAGTGCGTCCCCTCAGCATGAATCCTCCAATGCCGCTAATTGACTTGAAAGTAGCTCGTGTCTCCTTGGAAATGTCACCCAGCCCTTTTCAAGTGCAATTCCAGGCAATCAGGATCAATATGTTTCTTTAGCTAAGGGTATTAGCACATGACTGACAGCCCTGCGGCATTAGCTTATTCATATGGACTTTCAGATGCTCATTTTTCTTCCCTGTCTCAGCTCCAGTCCCAGTAAGGAGAGCTTGGAGCCGAGCCACGCTCTGAGCTGCAGCTGTTCCCAGAGAACTGGGGGGTACTGGGCTGGCTCTGCCATCCCTGCCCCAAATCCATGGGTTGCTCTCATTCCCTGTCTCTCAGGTGAGTCAAACTGCATTGCCCCGCTCCCTTGCTCATCACATCGTGGCCTCGAGGTGTTCCAGAAAGGATGGGGCTGGATTTCTCTGCCCCTGTTAATTAGCCTGGTGCTTCTTTGATGAAGGAAAAGGTGTCAGCATATTTTGGCAGCACCTTTGCCCAGAGAATACTGTCAGTGTAGCTGTCCCTCCTCAGATCCCTGTGCCCTTGTGCTCCCAGGGAGGCTGCAGTCAGCAGCAGAGGACTTCCCTTGCTTTCCTCATCTTGTGGCAATTGAGGGGTGGTCCTGGTGCCCAAAACGTTTGGGGTTTTCATTATGTCTTCCATCTATTGGACATTCTTCTGCTTCCTTGCCTCAAAAATGTTCATGAATTCATCTTCCCAGCACCCTGTGAGGAAGGGGAGTGCTGCTCTCTCTGCTTAGAGATGGGGATGAAAGCACTGAAAAGTGAATTTAGAGGAGCTTACAAAAGCACTTGAGACAGTGAATTTAATCTCAGCCCAGGTGCCCTCTGCCTTCCTTGCCTCTCCGGTAATAAGGCTGCCACAGCTGATGCATCCACTCTGCTCCCCTGGAGAGACCTCCCATCCCTTCTGCACCCCAATTCTGCCTCTGTCCTTGGGAAGCAGAGGGGAACTCACCTCCTCCTGTGGGAAACACTCAGAAGTCTTACAAGCAACAGCTCAGGAACAGATCGTAGAATATTTAATGTTTTCAAAGGCAGAAGCTGAGTTGCTGAGAGACCCAGAGCCATGTCCTAGGTGAGATGACATTTCTCAGGCTTGGTTCTTTTGGGTCCCTGCTAGCAGGCAGTGCCCCCAGCTCTCCAAGAGCTCCTCCCTGGCATGCTAGCGCTGCAGGGAAAATGAAGCTGGCTTCCAAGCAGCAAACATTGACATACAGAAGGATGAGGTGTGCTGCACTGGAACATTAGGAAAACTTTGAGGACTTCTCTGCCATGCTGTGACTTTGAGTGCAGGGCTGGTGATGGCCCATCATCTGCCCCCACCCGGGATCTGTAACTGCTGCCGAGGCAGAGATGGGGAATCTGTCAGGGAGCTGCTGAGAGCACAATCCCCAAAGGCACATCAAGAGAGAATCAAGAAAGCCTGGAAGTTTTAATCTGTCTGGATACCTGCAGGTGTGCTGGCTTTCTGTGCCCTCTGGAATTAGGCAGCAAGGAGTTAAGGTGTGTGCCCTGTGAGACAGCCAGAGAGCGCATCCCAACCTCCAGCAATCAGAGGCAAAGCAACAATTATTAACGCCTCGGGGTTTAATAATTAATTTAATTGTGGCAGGTTGCTTACGCCCCCAGTTATATTGTGAGCTCAATTCCAGAGCCCTCAGAATTGTCAGTCAGCAGGTCCATAGATCACGGCAACCTTAGCATCATTTCAAGGGGCCTCACTCCATCAGGGATAATGAGCATCTCCCACCAGTTCCTTCCCATCATTCATTTGAGATCCAGAAGTTCATCATGCAAATGACAAACAGTGTTAATTTTCTGCAAATAATTCCTCCAGATGTCCGCAGGATTCCAGCACTCCTTGCCCAGAACGGTAAAATATGTTTGTCTTCCTCCCTTATAATTCATCACCAGGCCCACAAATCTCCCCGAAGTCTCTATAAACAAAGCAGGATGCAGAGTGCAGAGGGTAATAGTTCACTGCAAACATGTCTCTGTGTGCCTCTGTGCTCCACACAAGGAAAGGAGTGGTGGAAGAGGTCCAGAAGTTTCTTCTCATGTGAGCTGTGTTTGACTGCATTTAGTCTTGCAAATACTGTGAGTGGGATGGTCTGAGCCAAGCCTCACACAAGCAAAGTCATTGTAGGAGGAGAAACTCAGGGGGAATTTTTATCGGTTTGAAATTCAGGTCTGTCATTCTGGAATGGTTCAGTCTGGAGTGAAACCTCCTGCAAAACATCTGCATCACTGGGGACCTCTCCAGGAGATCCATGCTTTATCATGGATCTGCATCATGCTGTGTTTTCTGATGAGTACTAAAGCAATTAGCCAGAGTTTGGTTTCTCCAAGCATTTTGCAGCTTACTGGATTCCAGATCCAACCAAAATTACATGAAGAACTGAATTTCAGGGAGATTTGGGCCACAGAGCACAAGAAGTTTTGGATGAATTTGAAGCTTGGATGAATTTGAAGATATGATGCAGGAATTGGCTCCAGCCAGTGTATCTGGCTGGGAATAGGGCAGACCCATGATGAGGCAGACAGAAAAATGACTGTATTTTTGACTCATACAAGAGGTCATCAGGCAGCTAGAACCCAAATCCAAGGAGGGTGGTGGAAATTTTGGACTCCTTCCCGTGTTCCAATTAAAGTTCAGAAGAATTTGAGGGTACCCAGTTTGGTCTCAGGCTTGACAAGCTTCTGTAATTGAGATCTATTTGGTTGGATATGTACAAATGTATGTATTGTTTTATTTAGTTAGACACGGACAAAACCAAGGACATCCCAAACTCTTCCTCCTCTGGCTTCTGAGAACACTCAACCATGTGTTCCTGCCTTACCTTGACATCAAGTGCTAGAGCCAGCCTGGGGACTCAGTCCTGAGCTCCAGCATGGAAATGGCCTGGCCTGGAGACACATTAGGGATGGAGCCACCAGCTCAGAGTGAGGCTTGTGTGTGCTGGAGGAGAGAGCATCCCAAGCTCTGGAAGGTCCTGTGAGGGCCCAGGGTCCCTCTTGCCAATGGCACAGGGGGGCAGTGTGAGGTGGGTGTCACCTGACAGAGAGCAGGTAGGCATTGTTCTCTGCTCACAGAGAGCAGGTAGGCATTGTCGTCTGCTCACAGACAACAGGAAGGCATTGTTCTCTGCTTACAGAGAGCAGGTAGGCATTGTTCTCTGCTCTTCTCTTCTGTTTCCCACCACGCTTAACAGGCCCAGCTTTGCTGTGGATTTTTCCTCTCCATTCGCCAGCTCCTGCCACCCCTGGAAGCTGCTGCATCCTCTCCCTCCCTCACTGGCCTTTTCACTCTGGAAGGGTTTTTAAAGGTCCCTCTAAGCAGCAGCTGCTCTGTGGTTTTTGTTTTTTTGGTGTTTTTTATGATGGGCTGGAAATTAATTTCTTTTTCACTGGCGTTGGACTATCCATTCCCCACGTCACAGTGCAGAATAAGCTCGTAACTCTCCTGACTGGCTCGTGGCTGAGTTATGGGGTCTTCTGCAGGGTAGCCCAAAGGGTTTAATTTAACACAGTGGATGCTGGGGGAAAGCAATGGAGTTCTGACAACTGTCTAGTGCTTTTGCTGTCAGTGCACTTAGAAAATTTTCCTTAATATCTGACTGAAAGGTTCCTTGTTTTAAATCAAGCTTAGGACTTGTCCTTTCCATAGATGGGGAAAGATGGATGTTGTTTTTTATCCTCCCTTCTCTTTTTGTTTGTCTGAAGATTGTAACCATGTCTCCATCCTCTCTAGACTGAGCATCACCAGTGCTTTCCACCCCTCCTTGCCAACTGTCTCCTATAGATTTCCAGTCACTGTTGTCTGTTTCCCTTGGACTGTCTCCAGTTGCTCACACTGTCTGGAAGATCAGCATCCCAAACTGGACAACAAATTCCAGCTGGGCCTGGAACAGCACAAAGACACACGAGGGTAACTTGGACCACTTGCACATGACATCCCTTCTGTGCTCTGATCCTGGCTGCCCTTGGCATGATCTTGAACCTGTTTTGGGGCAAGTGGGGTGAAGTTCTTTGGTTGCTGTCTGGGCCACCTGTGGTGGTCTCCTTGTCACCACACAGGGACACTAATAAGGCCATCTGCTGTAGGAACCTGTGTCTCGGATCAGGGATGCTCGGGTGAGCTAATGGGAAAGGACAAAAGATGCCTGCTGCTTGCAGGAGCTGGAGCTTGTTAACCCCCCTGCAGATGCTCCTCCATGTACTTTCCTTCATGAGACTATTCACAGCCTGGTTTAATGTGCCTGCTAATGGTGAAATTGGTGGGGTTGTGTCTACTGGAGCGCTCTTCTCCTCACAGAACTGTGGAACAGCCATGGGAAAGAAACAAAGTCCTTGGTTTTTCCTCATCTCTAGCTCTGCTTTTCTGTAATTTATCCTTACAACCATCAGTAGCCTTCACATTTTTTTAAAGCCCAGCTAATTTTTGGTCCCCTTAATGAGTAATAACATCTTAAGGGCACTGTGCCATGGCTTTGTCTCTCTCAAGGCAGCAGCTAATCCTGTAGTATTTGCTCAGCAGAATGGTCACTGGTTTTCCTGGACTTGCACGGAGGACATGGTATGGATCCAAGTGCAGTTCAGCAGCTGGGTTCTTGCATGAGGGTGATTATAAACTAATAGAACTCGTTATGTTGGAGAAGACCTCTTAGATCATCAAGTCCAACTGTTAATCCAGCAGTAAGAAGCCCACAAATGTCTTGTGGACTAAACTATGTCCCCTGGTGCCACATCCACAGGTTTTATTGAGCACTTCTAGGGATGGTGATTTCACCACTTTCCTGATTTGCCTGTTTCAGTGCTTGAACACCCTTTCAGTGAAGAAATTTCTCCTAATATCCAATCTACACCTCCTTTGGCAGAGCTTGAGGCCACTTCCTCTTGTCCCATCCTTATTCCCTGGGGGCAGAGCTTGACCCCTACCTGGCTACAGTTTCCAGTTGGGGAATTGTGGAGAGTGAGAAGATCCCCCTGGGGCTCTTTTTCTCCAGGTTAAAGAGCCCCAGCTCCCTCAGCTGCTCCTCATTGGTCTTGTTCCTCCTTCTTGACTTCAGGGTGTGGAGGGCAAAGCTGAGGCATTGTTTGTGAAGCAGAATGGCAAATGAGAGTCAGGAACAAGAGAGAATTTGTTATGGTTGCTTGTAGGCCAACCTGGCTGGATGTGAAAGGAAGGGTGGGTGCAGCCAACAGCTGGAAAAGCAGCCCTGAACCTCCTGAGGGAAGGAGGGACTGAGATCTTTGAGTTATTCTCCTCCTTTTCAGGACTGGGCATGGATCTGACACACAGAGGCTGGAGACCTTACAGCATTCTAGCAGTAGGGATGGAAATGCAGATGTATTCTGAGGGTCTAGAGTTACAGCTCCTCGGGTGATGCTTGTGTAACACCTGTCTCAGAGAACCTGAGAAATCCCTCTTGTTTCTGAGGAGTTCACCCCCAGCTGGGAAAGGAAATCAGGATAACTGGCTTGTCTTACCTTCAGCAGTGTATTTGAGGCAATCATCTATTTCTGGCACCACTTGGGCGCCACAAGTTCTCTGGGACAGCCCCTGTCTCTATGTCAAACTCATCTCCTGGAGTCAGGCGATTAGATGAGGCTCTTTTTCATCTAAGTGCTTTTTGTTTTGCTTTCTAATCTGCGGAGGGAAGCTGGCAGATGTCGTCTTTAAAGGTGAGGAAAATGGAGCCAACATTTTGTATTCCAGAAATCTCATTATTTTCCAACTAATATACTGATTTTGGATGCTTGGGGTTTGGCAGTGGTGCAAGGGTCATTGCTGAACAAAGCAGAAGCAGGCCCATCCTGGAGAAAGCCTGCCTAGGTAAAATAAGCATTTTCTAAGAGTGGGAAACATGAATTCTCTGGGTCATGTCAAGGAATGAGGCCTTGTGGGTAATTTCCCTTTGGCTCTGACTTGATGAAAGCTTTTATAAAAGGAAAAAGTGTGTTTTAAGAAGTTACTTGATACTTATCTGTCCGGAGTGCTTTTCCCAGGCTGGATTTGGGGAGGGATTATCTCAGATTTTCATTTAGTTCTGAAATCCTGGGTATTGGTTTTATAAACTAAAACCCCTTCGCAGCAGGTTGCTTGTTCTGTCTTGTTGTTTTAGCTTGATGCCTGGGAAGGAATTTAAATTTCCTGAACGGATGGAGCCTGCGCCTCGCTGGGGTAAATCAGCATCGTTCAAATATTTAAAGGCAGATACATCAATACTGGCAGCTGAGGATCTGGCTTACTTTGATTAAAATCTGATCAAGATTACTCAGCCTTGCCAAGGGACTTGGATTACCAGTCTATAAAAAGAAGAGGAGGAGAGGAGAGGACATTAAATATAAAAATAATCCAATGAAGGACGTTAAGCTAAACTCACTGCAAATTGAACAATAATGAAAACATCCTCCTTAAGCAGGTGGAGGGCAGCAGGGCTTGCAGGCAAGCAGGAGGCTTGGAGGTGGGGTTGAGGTAGAAATATTGCCCTGGGGTTTCTCATGGGCATGGCCTCATCTTTTAAAGGCAGAGTTTTTTTCAAAGGAGGGCCTTGCTCATTAAAAAAACCCCAAGGAAGCGCTGTGGGAGGAGATGTGGGTGACAAATCCTTCGGAAAATCCTTGCCTCTGCTTCCTCAGGAGACCTGGGCTAGTGCCAAATCTCACTAGCAAAGAGGTGATTGAAGCTGAGGAACAGAAAATCAACTCTCTTACAGATTGCAGAATGTGAAATGTGCTTTTGTCTTTAGGGCTTCTTACAGGGGTTGAATTTCAACTCTTCCCTTCCATCACAGCATTTTTTTTCACCCGGGTTCTTCATTACATTTTAAATGTAAAGCATACTCAAGGAATGTTATTATGCCATGGGATTAGGCTTGATAGCCAGTGACTGATGGGGACATTGCACCAAGCTCATCGCTTGCTGAGCCATTTCAGGAGCCTGTCCAACCATTTGGCACGTGTCTAGACTTCCCAAGAGTTCTTATACTCATGGTCTCTCTGGTTGAATGGGAAGTGTCTCTGCCCATGGCATGGGCTTGAAACTAGATGGTTTTTAAAGTCCCTTCCAATCCAAACCATGATTCCCTGTGCTCCTGTGAAGTGCTGTAGCTGTTAGTAGGTCAGGCATACTTGGGTCCTAAACTTGTTGGGTTTTGAAGCCCACAAATCCCACTGGGATCAGCAGATTTCCCTCTCCTCTTTATGGAGCATGCTGGCTAGCTGGAATGGGAAGGAAGGACATCCCTTGGTGATCTCTGTAGAAGGAGATCTGTGGGGGTGCAGGACTTGAGTGTCCTTCTGACAGGCCATGTAGGGGGACAGAATATAAGAAAATAAAGATAGGGTAGCAAGTAATCTCACCCCTAAGGAGTTGCAGCTGGGCCAATTATCAAAGATTAGGAACAGGCCTGACTTTAACAGGCCACAGCTGTAACCAATGAGAAGAAGATGCTATAAAAGAGTGGGGTGGCTGGGTGAGAAGGGAGTTGGAGTCAGCTGGCTGCTTTGTGAAGAGGCAAGAGGCAGTGCTGTGAGGAGATGCCCATGGGAAACACCAAGGAGGTATGGAACTCTTGTGATAAGGAGGCAACAGCATGGAACTCCTGCAATGAGATGACAACAGGCCACAGTGAGCAGGATGCACAGAGAGCTGGCTGGTCTGAGACTGGAAGATGCTCTGACTGTGTCAGAGGACTCTGGGGGCCTGGAAAGCAGGGCTCTTAAAATAGTCATAGACTCTTCAAATGGTTTGGGTTGGAAGGGACCCCAAAGAACATCTTTTTCCACCCTCCCTGCCATGGCTTGGGGAGGTGACTTGAAGTAACACATCCCAGATTGCTGAAGGGAAGGAGCAGGGTGGCTGTGGGACCTCCTGGGCAATTATGGACAGGATGGTCAGTGACATTGCCTGGGTGCCCCAGCAGTGATGGCAGGCTGTCCCTTTTTCTTTAACCAGAATCAGGGTTGGATGAGGATAAGATTGTGTTTTAATAAATATTTGTTAGCAAGTGCCTTCCCCTCCCCCTCCCCTCTAATATTGTTCATTCTCCTTGCAGGAACACGTGCATTGTTCAGCTTCTGTTGCTCCATGTGTCGTGCTCCATTACTCCATCTCACAGAGCAGGAGGAACACTGCCAAGGCTTTTTCTGGGAATTTGCTCTGGTCCTGCTACTTCCCTGGTGGTGCTCAACTGATGTGGTTTGTTTGCAGGGGGAATAAAATGCTCAGCTGTCCGCTCCTGAATGGCCCGTCAGAGACCAGGGCAAGGACCAGCCCCTCCCTCAGCTCTGTGTTACACAGCCATGGTAAGCTTTGGGCCATGACTTTTGGGAGAGAAAAGTTGCTAAGCAATAAATGTGACCTTCTCACTGTGTTTTAAAAGATGTGAGACTTTGCTTAAGGCATCCTTTGGATAAAGGTTCTTCTCCCCCAACCTTTCTCCGGTGCAAAAACAGGGTCTGCAAGCGGCTGTGATGCCCTGTGAAGAGGCAGCCCTGTCTGAGGTGTGATTGTACTCTCATGGGGTGTGAAACAGTGTTTAAAAACGCGGATAATTGAAATGCACTGGTGAGCATGTTTTTCACATCCTTGCTTTCTTGCTGGAAACAAGATTATCCTTACCCAGACTGAGTGGCTGCAGGGAAGGTGGAGCTGCAGTGGTGCCTGGGCCATGCCTTGTTTCACCTGAGGCTGAATTTCTGATGACTCGGAAGGGATCCCAGCAGCCCCTCAGCTGTTTGCAGGTCTGAGGATCAGTGGTACTGTGCTTATGAACCAGCACTGCATTGAGCAGGGCTGGGACCAAAAGCCACCTCAGTCTCAAGCTGCCTGTGAAATGAAGCAGCTGAGGGTTCCCAAGTGTCAGGTTTGCACTCACAGGCAAGTTCCAGAGAAATAATAAGGTAGATGTTTATTATTTAATAAGAAGGTTCTTGCTGCTTGCTTCAGTTTCTTTCAGGCCATGGGAGGGAGCAGGGGAAATTTGAACCATCTGATGTACATTAGTAATGAGATATTAATGTTGTGCATGGACAGGAGCTTTATTACTGCAGGAGCTGGTGATACTGAGTGTCTTATACTTTCTGATTTATAATTCCTTCCTGATCTGGAGTCTTTGGCTGAACATCTTTGTACACAAAGCCTGAGGAATAGGATGAGAAAGCCCCCTTTTTCATGGGGCATGCCTGCAAACCTCTGCTCTCAGGTCACAGAGCTTCAGAGAATTTGGTAAG
Organism: Camarhynchus parvulus; assembly: GCF_901933205.1. Taxonomy (NCBI): domain Eukaryota; kingdom Metazoa; phylum Chordata; class Aves; order Passeriformes; family Thraupidae; genus Camarhynchus; species Camarhynchus parvulus. Next base: position 26,587,698 of record NC_044578.1, on the reverse strand, counting down.
CAGTGGTCAGCAGTTTGTGTAGCTCCACAACCCACACCTGTGCCTGCAGCATTCCTGGCCTGCAGAGCCTCTGTGCTCACTCAAGAGGTGTTTCCCCTCAGCTCTGGCTTTTCAGGTTGTTCTCTGAGCTGTGCTTAAACCCCCTGTCCCACCTGGATTCCTTCTCTCCAAGAGCTGGACAGGGCAGCTGCCCACACTCAGTTACAGCACCCTTCCTTCTTGCCTTTTTTCCCTGAGAAAAGAGGGTTAATGTGGTTTGGCTTCCTTTTGCCCACCCCTAATCACTTTCCACCCTGATGGCTGATTGCAGCTCTGTATGTCAGAGACCTTAAAGATAACGAGTTCTTACCAGCTTGATATAAATAGATGGCCAGGGAGAAGACTTTATCTTTGCCCCTCTGTGCCAAAGGACTTCAATCCTTATCAGTGCAAGAGCATCTGTGTGTGAGAGAATGAGGTACAGAGATGTCATGAATGCCTCTGGGGAAAACTGTTCTTGGAGACAGTCCCCTACTGCATCCTGCAGAATCCCACTGGGACATGTAACTCCATGGGAAATGGAAGTATTGCTGGCCCTGCTGGGGCTGAGCACTGTGTGAGGCTTTCTGCTGTTTGTTTTCCCTGCATCCTTTAATCAGAGGCTAGGAGAAGTGATGTGTGTGGTGTTGCCAGCCTGACTTTGAGCAGAAAGCACAGGGACAGGAGCCTTGTACTGGTGCAGAGGATTTCAGCCTGATTCCCAGGGGGATGAGGCTGGTTTAGCCTCTGGCTGGTTGATGGGGCATCTTTCTCCTCCAGCAGCACTTGTTTTCCCTGGAGAATAGCCCCTGTTTCTAGGATGGTCCTCCAGCTCATCACCCAGCTCCCTTCCTGCCCTCTTTGCCTTTTGCAGAGAGCTGTTTAATCAAGGATGTATCAAAATCCATCTGTCTACACTGGTGTCAACAACTTGGCTTCAGGGACATTTTAAATCATTTTCTAACTGAATTCTGTAATGGATTTTATTGCTGAGAGAATGGAAAGCAGGGCAGCAAAGGTGTTTTAATTACATCTGATTGTGGCATCTTGCAGGCTTGCCCTGTCAGTTGTTCTGGCCCGGCACCATTTAGAGCCTGCTTCTGCCAGCACGGGCACGTTAGCTGGAGGGGGGTTACTGATCACAGAGGAAATCATTGATATTTTACTACTGACATTATCTTGGAGCTGTGTCTTTTTCTACCTTGTTTTTGTGGCATCAACTTCTCCTGCTTTAGAGGATTCCAGTCCTGTATCCTGTCGTTTGGGGGCAGTGAAAACCAGCCACCTGCCCTGTTATTGTATGGGCATCACACTGGGGTGGAGCAGAAGTGCTTTGCTTGCTCTGAAGAGAAGCTGTGTTGCTGCAAGGGAGATGTCTCTCTGAACCCTTTCCCCAGCTCACAGCTCGGTTTCACAGCCTGTTAACATACAAACAGCTCCCCTTTTTCTGGGTCAAGCAGGGGAAGATTGAAATGCTGTCTCCAGCAAGACTATTTGGGGAAAAAGGAGGGAATGTGACAGGGAAAAGCTGAGGGTCTCACTAGGCTGAAACACCCTTGTCAGACCCATGGGATGGGATCAGCAGGTGGAATAAGTCTTGGACAGGCTGGGGTGTAGTAGATGCAATAAAGCACGTTTCTGGAAGTGCCTGCTCACCACACAAGAGGAGCTCCAGCTGGGTACGTGTGGGAATGCCAAGAACTATTGTGTCTGTACACATTTAAGGTGCATTTTCACTGACACTCAGGGCTCATGGTCTCTGCAATGATACCTGTGTGTTTTCTGGAGGATTCAGCAGGTAGCAGCTCCCAGTGCCCATACTTTGAGTTGCCGTTTCAAACTGCTTAACAGGTTTGAATCTAACCTGGGGTCTGGAGGAATGAGAGTCCCAGGAGGAGGAGGGCAGAGCTGATGTCATTTTTCTTACATGTCTGCTAATACTGCTTCCATTCTTTCCAAAGCTTTTGGCTATGATTTAACAGGTAGCCCAATCCTCAATATCCACAATTTTTCAATGTTGGAATGTGTCTGTGTTCCTGACAACACTCATCTGTGTCATTTCCTCCTCTTAATAGTTGTAAGCTCAGCTGCAGATGACAAGTGCTTTGTTTGTGACTCCTGGGTGCTCTGCACTTGATGCATCTCCCAACAGATGCAGGGCAAACTCTGCTCCTCCTGTCTGGCCTGGCTTGCAGTGATGGATTAAGTGGGTAAGTAATAGAGTGGTAATGAGATAACCACTGACATCAAGCATTAACGTGGGAATAAATGAAGTTATCAGCCAGAACTAATGGCCTGAACTATCACTGGGTTGTAATTAATGAGTGTGGTGGCTGAGATTTACAAGGATATTTTAGGATGCTCCTTGCATGCAGCTTTGGGTTTTATGGCTTGGTTGGAGAGAAATTGGTTAATGCCAAGAACTTAATGAATGGGCAGAAGCTGTTCTTTGTCAGTTGGAAGTGCCCTTCTTGTGGAAGAGGCCAGAATGGCACATGTGGAATATCTGCCTTTTCATTACTTCAGGGACTGCAGGGAGGTAGGATGCTGTGGCCTCTCACTCAGTGTGAGGTATCTTGCAGCTCTTGTTTCTTCTGTTTTATTAGGTCAGAATAGGAGGAGTCCTGGTGGAAGCAGCGCCTCAGAAGTGAACCTATGGACAAGTTCAATTGTATGTAGAAGAGATTGCTCAGTTCAGGGGTCCTGGGTGGAGATCCCACATTAATGGCAATGACAAGCTGCCCTGTTCTGCCCCATGAAGGTGGGACTTGTGTTTTCTTCTTCAGGTCTGCTCCTTCTTGCTGCTCTGATGTCCATGTGATCCAACTGCCTGTCCCTCATGCAGGAGTTTCCTGGAGCAGGAAATGAGGTGTGCATGCCCATAGGGCTTTGTCTGGAGACCCAGCCCTCCCTGCTCGGGCAGCTTTCTGGGTGTGTGACCCTGCTTAAGGCTTCTCAGACATGTAAGAAACATTTCAGGGGTGGTTGCTAGGCTGTTGCAGGAAACACAGCAGAGCAGTCAAAATTCTTCATGATAATTGGTGGGAATACTCCAGCCACCTCACTGCTGCCTTCCTCATCTTTCCATGGCAACCCTCCCTCTACAGCAGCCCAGGTGCTTGTGCTTGGATAGAGTAGGAGTTTCTGAGTCCTCTGTCTTCCAAATCACCCCTTGGAGCATGGAGGGAACATCTGTACTTTTAAAGTATGGGCATCATGTGATGCAACAAATAACTTCACTTGCTCTAGCCATATCCTTTTTTTCTGCTGGCAGAGACAGAAAATTTTGGAAAGATGCCTGAATCAGACCCTTGCATTTCCTTGGTGGAGAGATCTGTTACCTTGTTTTTTAATGGGGAGAGAAAGTGTGCAGGAAGGCCTGAGTGTTTCTTTTCCTTCCCATGGTCTGAGCCACCACACCTCTCTGTGCTGGAGAGAGGAGTGGGGCCACACTCAGCATCTGGTGAACAGAGGGAAGGACAACCTTTCTCTCTCTGGCAGAGACAGCCTGGATGGAGCTGTGATGTCTCCTATAGGAAGCCAGGATGGTGGCTGGAAGGAACAGAGATGAGAGAGAGCAGAAAGGAGAGAAAGAGAGAGGTCAGGCGTTGCCTCATCCTCACTTCTGCTCCCTGCTGTACACAAGGGACACAGGACAAGACACACAGGGAAACTGCCTGTTGGATGGTGCCCAGCTCTGCATCTGGGCATCTTCCTGCTCTCCACTTCTCTGAAACATTCTCCATCCATGTTCTAATACTATTATCTTTTCCCGGACTGTTTTACAGGCATTTTTAATGATTCCAAGGGAAAATGAGACTCAACTGGCTGCTGGCAAACCCAGCCCAAAACTGCCCAGACTTGGGGAGGTTGCCACGTAGTCTGGAAGCATTACTCATCCTTGTTGCAGGCTCGGTAGCTCCCTTCCATGTTGAAAAGGAGGATGAAGAAATTTCCATCAGGCTCAGAAAGTTCCTTTCCATGCTGAACAGGAGGAAGGAATTTCCACTTGCTGGGCCAGCACAAGCCAAGACCCAGAGTGAACAAAGAATGGGCAGTGTATTCAGGGATATGTAAATCCTCCTCCCCCAGCCTTGGGGAGTTTATTGCCCTCCAGGGTGGCTGTCATTCCTGAGCAGCCCAGGCAGGCTGTTAAATGACAAGAGAAAATTACCCAGTCTGTTCTCCAGAAGGCAAGTGAGTAGGAATTTTCCTCCAACTGGTTCAGGACAAAGTTAATGTAGGGAAAGCCATTAAAATTAATGCTGGTAAACAAGAATAAAAACCAGCAGGGTTGTAACAAAATTTAGACCAGATTGGGTTTCCCAGCTGTCGTGCTGCACGCTGTCTTAAAGGCAGGGGGCAGAGGGAAGGGGGTAAGCTGAGCTCAGGAAAGTCTTGCTGGAGAGGGCTGTAGGGTTGGGGCATCTGGGCTCATTTGGCACCAACTTTATGGTCCAGCCCTCCAATCCCCTCAGGCTGGCTGTCTTTTTCTGGGAAGCAGTGATGCTGCTTTCTCCAACAGTCACTACCTATTTTATGTATTCTTGTTATTCGTCTGCTCTTCTCCAGAGGCTGCCCTCCCCATCCAAGCCCTGCTTCAGGGCTCTGGCAATGTGAACACATGGTTGCTGGCTGCAGGTGTTTTGTGTGAGCTGGTTTGGGAGCAGATCTTGGGCTGTTGGGGCAGTGGCTTGCTCCAAAAAACTTATCCTAAGTTCAGATAGGAAAGGTGTAAAGAGGCACAGCTGTGTGTTACTGCTGTCTTCTAGGTAAAGAGCTTTTTCCAACCCCAGAGCATGCTAACATGAGCCAGGCAACTTCTCCAGAATTCCTGGCGCTGGATATTCAGCTGACTTGACACGCTTTGGAATAAGTCAAATCTAATATAACCAATCCAAAATTTCTAGCCCCAGACTAGAAGCAATGCCCCATATTTTCAGGTGACTGGTGGTGGTGAGAAGGAGGAGGTACAAAAGCAGTCAGCCGCTTTCTTGTGGTGTCAGATGGAGTTGGATTGTATGTTTGGAAAAAAGACGGCAAGAGTCAGCACCTTCAGCACAGATGCCAACATCCATAGAAAACCTTCTGCTCCACAAGTCAGTGAAAACAACAGCAGAAATATCCTTTAATTCCTCAAAAAATCATATCCCTTGTAGATCTTCTTAATGAGGCTGTGTTTGCTCAGAGCTCAGCGGTTTTGGTGGTCCTGTCCTGGATGGTCAGGTTCTGCAGCTTGGGTGGGTTCTGGAATGTCCATGCAGCAGCTCAGAGAGCCAAGTGGAGCTGCTGAGATAAGGAGCTGTGATGCCTCCAGCCCAGTGGAGGGAACTAGAGCTGGATGTCTGAAGTTATTCTCTGTGAAGAGAAGGAGGAGAGTCTGGATGGGTCACGCCTCTTGCTGGAACAGAAAGCAGTGTGAAGAGAGGCCCAACACACAAACCTTCTTTTGGAGCCCTGTGGGACTCCACAGGCTGCCTCTGTGGGGAGGCATCAGCCCCTTTTCAGCAGTCATGCTGCTGTCAGGTTGGTGTCTCAGAGGTGGAGAGATTTCTTTTGTTTTTCATGAGATGTCACCAAAGAATTGGGGTGACAGAATTATTTTTGTGGAAGTAAGTATGCGAACCATTTTTTTTTCTCTATTTGGATTACTTGAAAGCTAAAACTGTTTATGGGTTTTAAAATGCATGTCCCCTCCAGGTTGCTCTACTTTGTTTTGTTTCTTATTCCCTCTCCCTTATTCCTCAGAGGGAACCATCCAAACCCACACAGTGTGTTATTTCTTTGAGAAATGCAATCGTTTTGCAGTCGAACCTAGGCTGGAAATGCTGCTGGTGATTCATTTGTCTGAGAAATTTAAAAAGGCTTGGACGGAACAGAAACCAGGCTGGTTCAGGGAGAGTTTTCTTGTGTGTGAAGACCCACTTCAGCGGGGGAGTTTTTTTGATTGGAAAAAGAAGTTTTTATAGGCTTTGTTTGGGAGACTTGGGCTCTGGCCATTCTTCTGTTGCAGCTTTTTGTATGGTACCAAGATGTGGAGCCTGGCTACCCCAGTTCCTGCTTCCCACACCTGCTGCATTGCAGAGCTCCATAATTCCAGTGCCAGTTCCATGATTCCTTTGTTCTCTAGGGTCACTGCTTCTGCAGGGTGGGATGGATGTGATGCCATTTTTGCCTTGACTTTACTTTGTCTCACAAGTCTTTCCCAAACACAAGTATCATAAGCATGCACTGCTGTGTCTTGAGGGCAGCAGGCATCTTCTGCTTTCACATGCTGAGGGGTCCAGGCCCTACATTCATCTTTAGGGTCTGCTCAAGCTCCTCCTCACCAAGAACCTTTTTCTGAAGTTCCCAGCATCCAGAGAGGTTCAGAGCTGGGCAGGTAGGCAGATTCATGGCTGGTAACCACCACAAGTCCCCTGCAGAACACCTTTGTGGCCTCCAGTTTCCCCATCTATAAGCCAGGCATTTTTAAATGGTGTGCTCTTTGAGACATGGCTTTCTGTTCCCTCAGACAGCAGGGACTTGTGGAAAACCTCCAGGCAGTGGCTGAAATCAGATGAGCTGATCTCAGCTTTCTGTGGTTGAAGTGACTCTTGAGGTATCAGCAAGTCTTTTTTTCTCCCAGCCCTGTGACTGAAGTAGTAGTCAAAATTCGTCAGTTCTGCTTTTCAAGGTTGTTTATTTTCTCTTATCTATGACATTCTTTCTCTGACCTGCTGAGATCTGTCCAGCAGGTCGGGTTGTGGCACAGTCCCTGCCCTTGGGGTGGTGTTAGCTTTTTATACTAAGAACTATGTGTACTTTATTTACAATAATTTTCCAATACCTATCACCTATGTTAGACAGTCTGTCTCTATTCTAAACCAATCCAAAAGTGTCACCATCACAGCAGAAGATGGAGGACAAGAAGAAGAAGAACACTACATGCCTAGATTCCTTCATCTTGCCTCCTGAACCCCCATTCTAAATCCCCAAAATTCTACTTTTTCACTTTGTGACAAATTACCCATTATTCTACTCAAACTCTTGTGGCTTTTAAATCTTCACACGAAGTTGCTATCTTTTTCCATGGGCTAAAATTGAAGGCACTGGTGTTTTTGCCTCTGTGCCAAGGTTTCTGAGCCCCTGGCCAGGGTCTTGAGTCATCCAGGGCGGCCAGAGGAATGTCCTGGGTTCTGACAAGCTGATATGTCACATGCCAAGAGTAATCCCAGTTTCTGGGGGCTGTTCTTAACATCTCCATGGATGTCCCAGAGTTAGCTTGATAGGAGGCAAGGAGTACCATGGAAACAGGACTGGGTGAGAGGCATGGGCAGTGAGGAGGCTTGGCAGGGGTCAGGAGTGGTAACAAGTGTGACCGTGTTCACAAGGGTCCGACGATGAGGGAAGAGATGAGGATCTGACTCCATGTTTCAGAAGGCTTGATTTATTATTTTATGATATATATTATATTAAAACTATACTAAAAGAGTAGAAGAAAGGATTTCATCAGAAGGCTAGCTCAGAATAGAAAAAGAAGGAATGATAACAAAAGCTTGTGTCTTGGACAGAGAGTCCCAGCCAGCTGACTGATTGGCCATGAATTAGAAACAACCACACGAGACCAATCACAGATGCACCTGTTGCATTCCACAGCAGCAGATAATCAGTGTTTACATTTTGTTCCTGAGGCCTCTCAGCTTCTCGGAAAAAAAAAAAATCCCAAGGAAAGGATTTTTCAGGAAATATAATGGCTACAGACAAGTGCCAGTGTGCCTGGAAACAGAGCAAGAAATGGGCTGGGTAGAGGAGACCACTAGTCCTTGAATGACTGCTGAGAGAGCTGCCACCTCTGCTGCCTGTTGCTGGCCAGAGCCATGGTGTGACTGCTCATCCCCAGTCCCCTGTGCACCCTCCCATGCTGCTGCTCCTATAAATAGCCCGGCGGGAAGCGGAGCATGGAGCCGCCACAGATGGCCCCCACCACGTGCAGTGGTGTGTGAGATCCCAGAGAGGAGCTGTCAATACTTTGCCTCGAGCCAGCCATGAAACCTCATTAGAAATGGTGTCCTCTTCCTTCACCCCCCTCACCCCCTGGCTCCCCACTCCGCCTCGCCTGCGTTCAGGCACCCTTATTAAACATGCACTCCCAAGCAAGGAGCGCTGACTTTCCCTTAATTGAGGCATAATAATTAGAGCATTAACACATTAGGAGGGTGAGACAGCATGTTTAGCTTTTGTGATTAATTATCTGAGGATTGTAATAAGTTGTTAAGACATTAATTACTCTGGCATGTTTATTGCTCTTTATTGCAGAACAGACACTTGGTAGCAGCAAGTGCTGGCTCGTCTGGAAATAAGAGCAAGAAGTGGTCTGGTGGGAGCAGACCACCTACTCATCCTCCAAACTGTGAGCTGCTGCTGCTGGTGGCAATGAGGTGGGGAAATCCCCCCGGCTGTGCCTTGGTGACCAAACAGGTTTATTTCCCACAGATGGATTTAGAAATGGTACCCGTGTCCCTTAGGACAGTCCAGGACCTGGAAAGTCCTTTCTGATCTTTTCATCTGGATTTTCCTCCTCTTTCAAATGAAGTGTTTCCTTCCTGGTGCTTTGAGCACTCCCTGATTTGGATCATTGTGTTGCCAAGTTTGATTAGCATGGCTCAGTCTCTGTCTGGATCTCACCAGGAAGGCGTTCTGTATTAAAGACAGGCTGAAGTTTGGAGCATCAGCAGAGGCCAAGGACTGAACCAGGACTCCACTGGCCTCCCTCACCCTGCCATTGGATGAGTTTTCCTTTGGAGCTTGGGGCAGTAGGTTAGGGGAGAGGTTGGAGAGGTTTGCACTGCTGTAGCCTCCTGTCTGCACAGCAAGCTCCTCTGTGTACCCTGGACAGCTCCATGTGGGTTGGTCAGGCTGGGGCTGATGGCAGAGTTCAGGCCTGGAGGATGAGTGGTTCTTGTGTGTCCCTGAAACTCTGAGAAAGAGAAGACACAGTGTCATTAAAAAAACATGTCATCAAACCAGCAGGGTGATGTGGTGGACCTGTTCCCAGTCTTCTGCTCTTCCCATGAAATACTCGTGCGGATGGACCCTCCCTGCCCAACCTCTCCTTGCAGTTATCTGGCTGGGAGGAACACAGGAGACGTGATGGCAGCACCAGCACCTGCCACAAATAAAGAAATTTGGGAATATTATGAAAAACAGAGGAACACAGGAGATGTGATGGCAGCCCCAACACCTGCCACAAATAAAGAAATTTGGGAATATTATAGAAAACAAGAGGATGGGGAAGCCACAGGAGCAGTGTGTTGATACCCATTTCCTTTGGGACCCCTGGAACTCAATGTTTCCTGTCTCTAGGCTGTTCTGTATTCTTATTGCAACACAGGGGGCTCTTCTGTTGCCTCTTTTTAGAGTTAAAACACAAGGTGATCCTGACAGGTCTTTGTCCTTCCAGGACTGTCCCAGTGGTCACTTTCCCTGTGGCTTCCACCAGCTCAAGCCAGTGTCACTGTCACTCAGTTGTGTGAATGGCTGTGGAGGAAAATTCCCTTCCCTGTGCATAATCTGGGCTCTGTCCTGTGTCAGCTGAAAGTGATTTGCTGCCTTCAGCCCCTCAGAGCCCGGTCTGGGACTGGAATTCACTGTCAGGGCCCTGCTCTCTGCATTCAGAGTGTGGGACGTGCCAGCCTGGCACTCCCTGCTCCGCCCTGGGGACAAGGCAGGTCATGACTTATGCATTTTATCATTACAAAGAGAATTTCCTCTAGATGTGTGCAATAAGACCGTGGGGCTGACCTGTGATCCTGGCACTGAGCAGCGTTAATGACTCCCCTTTGCGGGTAATAAGCAGCAAATGTACACATTTTGGGGAGATCTGAATGTTTTTTTTCTCTTTTTAAGACTGCTGTCTTCCTAGGCCAGACTTAATTAGCAGACCTCATTATTTCCTGAAATGTAACTTGACTTCTATTGAATGAGAATTGTTCAGTGGATGGGAAGCAGCAGAGCAGTGCTGCAATATTCATATTGTTTTAATTGCAACATTAACATTTCATGCAGCTCTTGGCACACTTTCAGGTGCGGCCCTTCAGCTCAGTGCCACACTCTGAAGTGTTGGATCAGAACAATTAGGATAGAGTGACTGGATTTCTGGATTTTTTTTTTTTTTTTCCCTTCTATTTTAATGAACATAAGTTTGAATTCAGTCCCCATCCGTCCCTTTGTTGGGCAGAACAGGGAGTCACCACCCCTGGAGTGTAAATCCCCTTTTTTTTTTTTGAGGAAAGGATGTGCTGTAGCCCATGTTTAAATTGTCTTTTTGTGGAGCTGAAGCCCCACAGGTACAAGTGATACGTGATCCACCAGGCTGAAGGCGCCTCCTGGGACTTGACCTTTACCAGGTGAATCAGAGAAGTCCCCAAACATGTCTGGCCAGCTGGAATAGTGTCACAAATGAGCTGGAGGGAAAAAGGTTATTTCTCACTTCTCAGTTTCTGCCAGGGCTCTGGAATGCCTGAGGCTGGAAATGACACTCGGAGCAGGTAAGGACTGGGTTACCAGTGCAGATCCTAAATGAGCACAGGGATCATCCTGCTCCATCCCCAAATTGCATACAGGGCTGGGCTTTGTGACAGGGGGTTCAGACAGCACTGAAATGCTGGGCTCAGCCTGAGCAAGGTTGTATCACTCTGGGGATGTGAGAACATTAATTGTCTCTAAGGGAAAACCAGAAGGCTGCTGTATCCCCTTCAGAAGGAAGAAGAAATATTTCTGAAGCTCACTCTTTCCTCCTGAGGGAAGGACACCCATGCTGCTGCCTGCCTGCCCTGTGCTGGCTCTGCAGCTGGGGCTGGTGGGCAGCAAGGACCTGAGTGTGGAGGAATGGGCTCCCTCTCAAGTGCCACCCATCGGTCAACAGCTAAAGAGCAGCTTGATGTGTAAGAGATTCTGCTGAGGGCTCACCCGGCACTGCTCTGACTCTGGGCTGCCTTCCTGGCAGCAGTCTGTGGGTGAAACATCCTTCTGGAAGGTGAAATCTCTGTCCATGCAGTGGAAAGGCAATGGGAGAGCTGTGGGGGTGAGGGAGCTGCTCAGCCCATCACTTCTCCCGCTTGGAGCTGGGCAAGACACTTCCTTTTAGGCAGCAGCTGAACTCATCCACTGGTCTGGGGTGGTAATTAAGGATGGTAATTAAGGCTGGAAATGCAGAAGGACTTCAGCTTGGTCTCTGGAAGAAGGGAAGGGCACACATTCCATCTCCATGGGCTTTCCAAAGGCTCACATGCCATCTTAGCTGGCTGGCTCTCCTGTCAGCCAAACAGGCCTGGAACCTTCTGCTGTTGGTACAATGTGCAGTGGGATCCATGAAACCTCATCTTCTCTGGATGTACCCTTTGGGTTTGGAGTCTCTGCTGTCCAGTAAGTTATTTGTGCTGAATGGAGCATCTCCCTTCCCTGAGATATTTACAGCATCTCTCCCACACAAATTGTCTGATGTCTAATAAGGGATGATACACTTCAGTTTGGATGGTGCTAATAACGTCTCTCCTCTGGTAGTCTGTTCTCATGAAATTTATAGACTCTGACTGTCTCCAAGACCTCTGTTGCTCTGTCACATCAGTTTGAAATCTGTTTGCAGTGTCAGGAGTTGCTGGGGAGTGGGCAGAGGACAGACGGCTGCAGCAGGATCGCATATGCCCTGCATTCCTTGGGAAATCGGGCTGGGAATGCGCAGATCCGGGCACGGGGGCAGCCGTGCCTCGGATCACGGGGTTGGTGCTCGGCAAAGCAATCGGGCGGCGTGGGAGGAAGGTGATGAGCACGGAGCACGTTCGAGCTGCCCGGGGCGAGCAGCAGGGCCCCGATGGGAAACAGCCCCCGCGGAGGATGAACGAGCCAGCCCGGAGCTCCTGGCTGCTGTGAGGAATTGCCTGGCTAAAGGATAATGAATGCCACAGCAGGAGACAGAGCGTTTCTCCGAGGCCATTCATCCCCTTTATCACCCTGCTAACAAGCCCCAGAGCGGCTTTAGAGAGGCTTCTCTGGAGCAGCACCATCCATCCCTCAGCCCTGCTGCTGGCTGGGTGCTGCGGGCAGGGGTACTGCGCCGGGCAGGAGGGCTCAGCAGGAAAAACACGGGGCATCTCTCAAATAACTCCACCGGGTTTGGAGCTCTGCTCTGGGGGCTGTGCCTTGGCTTTGGTTTGGCTAGCATGGACACCATGCCCTCCTTCAGGCCCTGCGTGGTGCCAACTGGGAGATCCAGATGTAAAAGCCAAGCATCCATCTTTTTTAAAGTACCTCTGGGTGGCACCTGCAGCACCCTTAGGAGGATTGCTCCATCCTAACTCCCAGCTTGCCTAAGATTTAAGATCTGTATGATTTATACAAGACCCAAGAGGAGTTTGGGGCCGCCAGCACGTAGGTGAGTTGGTTCTGCTTCACTTGCAGCACAGCTGAGGCTGTGTGTGAGCCTGGTGAGAGGAGGAAAGGGCAGGAGTGATGTGCTCTTCATGAGAGCTAATAAAAGCTAATCTATCCCTTTGCTCCAAGACAGTGGGAAGCATTAGTGGCTGGCTGAGTGCTTCTCCCACTGCTGGGTGCCTCTGCCTTCCCGCTGGCTGGGAGCAAAGCGTGTCCGTGCTGGGGAAGCATCTCTGGCAGAGCTGTGCTGTCTGCAACTGCTCTCTGCAGCTGCCATGCCTCCGGGGAAGGAAAAACTGCCAGAGAACCCAGACAGGTGAGGCTGGGAATGAGGATGGACATCCCTTGGGCAATCTCTCATGGCAGGCCTCAGCTCCAAGCGCCTTGCTCCAGGGCTTGGCTTGTGGGAACAGAGGAGAACATCACCTCTGGGTTTTCAGGAATGTTTGAAGGAGCTGGGGCTGTTTAGCCTGGAGAAGAGGAGGCTCAGAGGTGACCTTATTGCTCTCTACAACTTCCTGAAGGGAGGTTGCAGACAGGTGGGGTTGGTCTCTTCCACCAGGCAGCACTGACAGAACCAGAGGACACAGTCTCAAGCTACATCAGGGAAGGTGTAGGTTGGATATCAAGAAAAAGTTTTTCACCAAAAGAATAATAAAGGACTGGAATGCTCTTCCCAGGGAGGTAGTAGAATCACCATCTCTGGATGTGTTTAAAAAAAGACTGGACATGGCACTTGGAGCTGAGAGGAATAGCAGATTTGTCTTTACAAACAAGCTGTGGGTCTGCTGGGAGATAAAACCAGCACTGGGAGATAAAAGAAACAATGGGAAGGATTCCACTGATTGATTAATGGAAAAAGATATTTGCTTTTACAAATAAACTTCAGGTTTGCTGATAAAATGAAATTAGACATTGAGACATGAAAGAAACAATGGGGAAGAAAAACCCCTGAATTCCGTAAGAATTAAAAATGAAAAGGGAGGGTTCTACATTGGAGGGAAATCTTTGGTATCAGGTGTTTTGGGAAGTCTGTACCTCTCAAGTCCCTCAGCCAATGGGGAAGGAGAGAAGGGAAATATGGCTGGGAAATTGGAATAAAAGGAGGCTGTGTCCTCTAAAAATTGGAGAGATCCCAGGGGAATGCCCCATGGCCTCTCCCTTTATTCCAATAAAGCCAGAAAGGACTCCTCTGTCTCCTATTTGGACATAAACCTCTGGTGTTTGTGGATTAATTTTCTTAACAGTGCTATAGGCTAGTTGAGGTGTGAGGGCACAGGTTGGACTCGATGATCTTAGAGGTCTCTTCCAACCTCATTGTTCTGTGATTCTGTGTGACTGGTGGATATGAGACCCTCAGAAAGGCTTGGAGCCAGCTGAGCCCAAATAGGTGCCCAAATAGGTTGGAACACCCTCAGCAAACAGCCTGTGTGCTCACCTGTGCACTGTGTGTGCAGGTACAAGCTGTGCCACCCTGCCAAGAGTGATTTGTGTCTGGGGCACAGTGCACAGTGGGTGATCAACTAGAAATAATTGCCTGTAATTTGAAGGTTTTACTTTTTCATCCTGTGTGTTTTCCTAATTTCTCCTTCTTCTCCTCCTCCATGTTTAGCTCTTGGGAAATGCATTTTGTGTGGACCATGGTAAACACCCCACAACCAGTGCTACTGGGAGAAGGGAAAGCAAACAGGATGTTGTGCTGGTTTGGGGTGTCCTCAACAAATGCTGGTAGTGGTTTTATAGGGGCAAAGAAGGAGGAGAAGAGCTGCAAAGCTTTGCAGATGGGGGGGGCAGAGTGCCATGGTAGATAATAGGGTGGTTCCAGCGAGGGGAGAAACAGCAGGAGAGCAGCAGGTGGTGGGGATGGCCTGGAATGTGTTTGCAGAGCTGTGGAGCAGAGGAGGGAGTGTATCACGGAGCCAGGTGTCTCCTTGAGTGTGAGCAGCAAGAGGATTGTAAGCCTGACTTTTTTCTCTCATTTTTTTTATCAGTAGGTCTCCAAGCATTTTAAAAAGAAGCTAACATCACAGATTGAAAAAAAATTCCCATCTTGATGCTTCAGTGAGCAAGTTTGGAGCCAGCTAGAGGAGCCTGTGAGTGTTGAGCCTTTGTCACAAGCTTTGCACCCAAAAATCCTGCGCTCTAGACCTTGGCCTCTCTCCCAGACCCCAGACTGATGATGGGGAGTTCCCTGGAGGCCAGTCATGTCCCACGAGGTGGCACAGGACATGCTGCCTCCTGTGGCCACTGCTGTCAGCTGGACTGCCTCTGGAAGAGAAGAGGTTAGCAAGCCAAGTGGCCTTTCAAAGCAGCTGCAATTTAAAGGGGTGCCAGGCCATGTGAGGCCCCCTGACCTCTCAGTGTTTTGGGAGGAGTTCACTTTCAGCCCAGAAACATCTGGTGCTTTTTCTTCTTCTGCCAGCACCATTAAATGTCGAGTTGAAGGGAAACACAATTCATCACCTTCCTCATGGGCTGCCATTCAGCCAAGAGTAACAGAGATTAGCCTTCAATCACACCAGGGCTGGAGCTGAAGGAAACCTTCCCGAGGACACGCTGGAGAAACATTTTCATTAGCAGAGGAGAACATGATGGAGATGAAGTGGCCCTTCACCTCGGCTGACAGGCCTCTGGCCTGCCTGGTGTTAACAGGGAGTGCTGGCTGAGGGCTGGGGCCAGCTGCAGGGCTCTGAGTGCTGGCTGCATCCAGATGTGAGCAACAGCTGGGACACAGCAAAGCACTGCTTTTATAGGCTGCTGGGGGTGGTCTTGGTTTTCCTCCTGCCTGTGAGCTCCCACTGCTAGAAATAAACTGTCTCTCCTGACTGAAAGGAGAAAACCATGTGCTGGGGCACACACCTGAGCGGGTATGGGCCAGAAAAACAATGTCCTTGGGTGATAATGTCCATGGGGCCAGGAGATATCACAGCCTCTGCCTCCTGCAATACGTTTTGCAGCTTTAACAGGACTGCCTTGGTGGTAGTAGAGGCTTCCTCTGCTCCATGGCAAGCTGCTCCCCAGCTCTTTGCTCTTACTCTGCATCCCCCCCAAGGCAGTTGAGGTGCCCAGGATTCACTTCTGCTGTTGATGTTGAGGAAACAGCCCCTGGACCCCAGCTGGGTGCCTGGCACAGGGCTGTCTGTCCCAGTTAATGGGAATGAACCAGCAGGATCCCTGCAGCCCTGGCTGCCATCCCCCACCACCTCACCTCCCCGGGGCTGGCGTGCTCCTGACAAAGGCAGGCTCCATCTCTTTCACTCACAGCTGAAGGATGCCTTGCCTGCTCCTATCTTGCAGGTTGCAGGGAAATCATTTTAATTTGCGTGGCACATTCCTTTGGGCGTAAGTTGGGGGAAGAAAAGAAAAAAATCCAAAAAGGAACTCTGGCCATTCTGGGTATTTTTAGTTGTTTGCAAAAGACCATTAGTATCTCTTTCTCCATTTTTTTTAATTCCCTGTTGTCTGTTCTCTCTCAGGTGCTGCCTGTGGTGCTGCATTAACATCACATCTCTGTAGTGAAGGTAGGCTGGTTCTCAGTGCTCCCTGAGACAGACTCAGAGGGAGCCCCATCTCTTCTCTCACTCTCCCTGGGTGCCCACCACATGCACAGCCTTCTGAGAAGGAGCTCCCTGGCTGGGAGGGTGAAGGCTCAGAGGTATTTATGCCTTTTGGGATGGGTTTTATCAGGAATGGGATTTGAGCTCCCTGAGAGGGAGGTGACACAGGCTGGCACCTGGGGAATTGGTTTGGAACATCAGAACAAATGGCTGCTGTAATTTTGGAGCATTCTCTTGTTAAGTTACCTCTCATGTTGTCCTCCTCCATTTCAGAACTGAGATGAAAACATGGCTCCTGAGCATTTTCCCTCCTATGGTGCCTTCACCTTTCTTGTATTCCTTTTTCTCCTACAATCTCAGCTGGCTGAGTCTCACTGCCAGCCTATTGAAAGGAAAGGCATGTGCTGGCTTATGGAGGGAGAGAGACCTGAGACAGGATAAATCTGTATGCAGTGAGAATGGGGGGAAGCAAGTCAGCTGCTCTGACACTTTTATTATGGAGCCAGGCTGCTTGGGGATGAATCTTTCTTGAAACGTGTTGCTGGATGACATTTCTACCAGGTCTCAGCAGTAACCTTCACCAAGCCTTGCTGCCCAGCCCTGTGCTTGCCTTTTCCTGGGACAAAGAGAACGAATATCAGCTGGAAATGCCACAGGCAGCAGGGATCAGTGGGGCTCAATGCACCTCCAGTGAGTCTGAAAGCACCTGGAGCTCTTCAGGCTTTGGTGACTCCAGCTTATGGCTGCATGTGTTGTTTTGTAAAGAACTTGTGGGCTCCTACACCTGTTTCTCATTTCAGAAACAAAGAGGATTCAGCAGAGACCAAAATGAAATCTTCCTCAGTGTTGTCCAGAAGGATGGATAAGTGCAAGAAAATGTAATTCCATGGCTCTGGAAAAGGAGTATCCACTTGTTTAGTAACGTGGTAATGAGGTGCTGGCTGCGCTCCGTGCAGAGGCTGGAAGCCACAGGAGATTTGGGGTTACAGAGAGGGCTGGGCAGGGTTTGCTGCCCTCTCAGCTCCTCTCCTGTATCACTGTCAGTTTAAATTTCACATCAAGAGCGTGATGTTATGGCTGGCGGTGACAACAGCAGAATGTCACTGGCAGAGGTGAAATCTTTCCCTCCATGAGGGTAATTCTCCCTTCCCTTTCCCCTTCCCCTTGGCTTGTGTTGGGCCCTGCTGGCCCCTGGTGCTGAGCAGGGCAGGCCCTCCTGCTGCTCAGGGGACAGCACTTGCTGTGCTGAGCAGCACCTGCTGCTCTCTGGGTCAGTGGCTCCCTGTCTCTGATGCCTCTTGGCAGCACAGTGACCTGGGACAGAGGGAAACCCCTCGTCACTGCCTGAAACAAACTGGGGCCATGGGGAGCTGCACTGTTTGCCATCATGGCAGCACTGCACAGAGTGCTCCTCGGCCATGCTGGCGGGCTTGTACCAGCAGGAGGTCTGCCAAGGATGACCCTTCAGAGGCCCCTCTATGCTCTTTAGGGCCAGGCCTAAGCTAGGTCTGGGTCTGAGGGACAGCCTTACATGTTAATAGTTCATGTTCTCTGCAGGCTGCCTCTCACCTCCTCTGGGCAGGAGCTGATCTTGTGGAAAGGTGCCTGTGCCCACCTACTCCAGCATCTGTCCCCAAGGGCCAGTTCAGCAAAGCCTTGGTGTTGTTCTGGGTGCAGTTTTCATTTTCCAGCAGGTTATGGAGAAAAGAATGAAGGTACTGCTGCCGCCAGGCCACAGTAGAAAACAGAGGAAGGGGACTGGCCTCTTCGTGTGCTTAAAGATCCAAAAGTTTAATCTGACTCTGCTTCTCTCTCAGCCCTGATCCTGTTGTATCTTTTCCATCTGATGCCTGAGCCTTTTTTTTTTTTGTTTTGTTATTTTTTTTCTTGTTCCCTTTTCCCCCTCACTTTATGAAAAATGGCTTTCCCACCTGCATCTGTCAGGAGTCTGCCTGAGCCGGGTGTACGGCTCAGTGAATACACAAATGTGTGGTTGGGTCATGGTCCCCCTGACAGGCCAGACATGAATTCCAAACAGGAAGAGCAGGGAGAAGAGCTTCTGCTGCCTCTCATGGTTGGTTTTGTTATCCCAAGGAGGTGTGAGAATCGCTTTTGGGAGCAGTGCTTCCTTCTGCTCCTGCTCTGCCTTACCAAGGATCAATTCTCTCTCATCCATCATCAGATGAGTCCTCCTTGCTCTCATCTCAGCTGCTGATGGGAATGCTGGGGAAAGGGAAAACTTTTTAATCCTGCTTTTTACTACAGCTCTTTTCCCTCTGCCTTTGGCATCCCACTGTTAGGCCCATGACAATGCATTTGGCAGGCTGGGGCTTGAGGACCCTTGCTGGTCCAGGTACTTTTAAAGAGTCAAGGATGAGGTAGAGGGAAGGGCATTGTTTTGTAGAATCATAGACTATCCTAAGTTGGAATCCACAAGGATCATTGAGTCCAACTCTTGTCCCTGCACAGGACACCCCAACAATCCCACCATGTATCTGAGAGCATTCTCCAAGCACTCCTTGAGCTCTGGCAGGCTTGTGGCTACAACCACTGCCCTGGGGAGCCTGTACCAGTGCCCAATCACCCTCTGAGTGACGTACATTATCGCAATTCCCACCCTAAACCTCCCCTGACACAGCTTCTTGCTGTTCCTTTGGGTCCTGTTGCTGGTCACCACTTTGACCTAAGCCTCTTAAAGGGCTTAAAATGAAGCTTTGGAATTTTCCAGCAGCGGTGCACGACTCCACGTAAGATGCCCTGAAATCACCCGGATGCTCCTGCACGTTCCAGCCTCTCTGTGTCCCCTTTCCCTGCTGCAGATGAGCCAGAGAAGAGCTCCCCGTGGGGCTCTGCAAGGAGGGGTTCTTGTCTGTATGCTGTGTACCTGCAGGGTCTCTCAGGTGCCCAAAGGGAGTTCAGAGCCTGCCCTGACACCCACAGGTTTGCTGAGCTGCTCCTGCCTCTTGGCTTTCTGCAGGCTGGTTTGGGAGCTGCTTCCCTCACCCCCGTGTCCAGAGAAGCCAGGTGGGCTCAGAGGAGCAGGCAGGCAGAAAATGACATGAGTCTGTCCATCCACGCTCTTGGCACAGCTACCTGGGCAAGGAGGGGAGGTTTGTGGGAGGGCAGACCCCCACTTTGGCAGGAAGAGAGAGCAGGCAGCTTGAGCTGAGCTCATTTTTCTCCAAGCAGATGGATGTTCAGTGGGGCCCCACAAAACCCCTCTCGAACCAAAGCGTTGTGCTGACATGGAGAAAAGCATCACTCCATTGATGCTCAGCCTGAATTGCTGCTTCCATTGGATTCAGGACTCAGCAGCAGCCTCCTCCTGTCACCAGCTCCCAGGAGGAGCCAGCTGCACACCTGCATCCAGGCGAGGAGGGAGCAGGAGCTGTGCAGCCACGAGGAAGGCACCGATGGCACATTCCTGCAGCATTTCCACCCCGCGGGGCTCTTGGCCAGCGAGCTTTGAAAGCTCTCAGCGCTCCTGCAGGTGAGAGCCAATTTGTCTGCTCTCCTGCCCAGGTGCCATCTGTTTGTGGGATTGCCTGAGCGGTGGATGAGCACGGCGGGGATGGCGAAGGGAAAAGGGCTGCTGGGGTGGGAAAGATGAGCCGAAAAGTTTCCTTGGGTATCTTCAGCACTTGTGGCTGCCGTTGTTGCTTCTCGTGTGCGCCGCGGTGGGGAAATCACAGGCTGTCATTTGGTGTTCCTGGAGCCTGATGGGGCGCTGAGGCACCGCTAATGGCAAACCATCATTTTAATGCTAATTTCCTCCCATTAGCTCAGGCTGGGGGAGGCTCAGCCTGGGTGGAGGGAAGCCATTAACAGATGGAGAAAGGGGGAATGTGTGGGGATTTTTTCTGCACCACCAGAAGGGATTTCCAAAGGGCAGATGACTTAACTACCACTGGGAAAATTGGTAGGAGGCGCTGGGGTCAGTCTGTGGTGGATGTGTGGGAGGGAGGAAGAGCAATGCCTTGTTCCAAATCATCTTCCTATAGGGGTTTCTGGAGTGCTTCAGACTTTGGCTTGAATTTGGTGTTGGCTGCTTGTGGCCAGCCCTGTGTGCCCTGTGACCCAAGGGATGCTCAGAGTGCTGGCAGGGCTGCATCGTTGGTGGCATCGTGGTCCTTCCAGCAAAGACAAGCAGGGTTGGGTTTAGCTGCTGTCATCTTGGGAGGGGCTCCTCAGTGCAGGAGCCTGCACATCTCTGTTGGGTGATGGATGGGCTCAAAGCAGGGAAATTTGAAACCATTCATGAAATAGCCAAGAGCTAAAAAAAAGAAATCTGCCCTTTTGCCATGAGAACAAGGTCAGCTGTCCCAAGCTGGAGAGCTGGCAGGAGAAACCAGGGGTTCAGTCTGGAGTCATGAAGGACACTCAACCATTTCCCTGCCCTTTCCAGAGGTGGTAGTCCCCAGTTCCAGCCTCTTGGTCAGTCTCCTCTAGCCATGCTTGCCAAGTGGAAGAGCCTGGGCTGCTGTAGGTGCCTGGAGCTCTGGGGGGTTTGAAGAAGGATGACTGGCTGCAGGACTCTAAGGCCTGTTTGGGACTGTTTGGGCAGCAGTCAGAGAGCTTCCTCTGCCATTTCTAGACCAGCATGGAAGCATTGGGACTAAAGGAATGCGAGCTCAGATGCTATGCCTGTCTGGAAAGAAACTGGTTGCCTACTAATGAGGGACAGCACTGTTTGAAGCCAAGGGCCCAGTGGTGTCCTGTCTGGGGTGTGACACCTCTCCTGAAGACAACCAGCCTGTGCTGACCTAGACCCTGGCTTCATCATTTCATATGGAAGCCTATGTGGATTTTTTTAAAACCCACTTAAAGACTGTTTTAAAACTCTTTTGTCACCTGGCAGAGAAGCAGGGGAAGGACAAAAGCAGCACCATAAACCAGGAACTGGTTAAATGGCAAAGGGATTGAAAGCCAAGAAGGGACCATCCTGCCAGGAGGACAATAGCACAGGGCTACATTAGTGGAGTACCAGCTATCAGATCCATCTCATCTCGGTATGGAGCATGACTCACTGTTTTTAAAGAAGCTATTTCCATCTGAGAAAATGGCTCCTATATTTTATAAAGGCTTTTCCCAGCTTTGGTTGAAGAGAGGAAAGAAAAAGTGAAGGGCTACTTTTTCCTAGTTGAGGAGAATCAAACTTTCCTTCAAGTAGCTGAGCAAGGAAACCAGCACCTTATGTGATCCCAGGAATAATACAATCCAGTAGTTTTGGGGGAGGAAAGAAGTAGGAATGAAACAGCACTGCTGTTCCCAGTTCAGCACTCTGAATAATGAGCCTGCAGGCTGGAGGGAGAGCTGCCTCCCCAGAGGGGCGCCTGCGTGCAGGAGATGGACACAGCAAGTGTCTCACGTGGGTCGCTGTCTGAAGAGATGTCTCTCTAATTTTCTACATCACTGAGAGCACAGCACAGCACCATCAGTCATTGTCAGCCTTCCCTCTGAAGCCACCTCCTACCTGGCTGTGCTGTGCTGTCCCCTGAGTCCTGCCCGTGCTGGGGACCGCAGTGTCCTGGGCAGCAGCGCTGCAGGCACTGTCCCTCCCAGGGGGTTCTCATTTGTTGTGTTACAGCCTGCCTGGGCTCCTTCCTCCACCCTCAACACCTGCTCCTTGCCAGCACTTCATTTCCAGATAAATGTTCCCCTCCTGGAGCCAGAAGAGGCCAAATGCTCCCTTTATCCCCAGTGAGGAGAAGCTGTGGGGCTGCCACACCTGGGATGAACTCACTGTGTGCTGCCTGAGGGTGGGCTTGGTGCTTGCACTGCCCATCTGCGGATGGGGAGGCTGGGCTTTGCAGTTCCCATGGGCATGCTCAGGACCAGCTTCTTTGCCCCAGCTCTGGACATGGAGCAGTTTTCATGCTGTGCAGCAGCTCTTGGTCCCTCATCTTTCTTTTTGTGAAGCCCCCTGCTCCTTCCTGGGCTGGCTGTGGTTGCACAGGACCCAGGGGCACTGCTTTGGCAGGAGCAGTGGTGCTGGGCCTTCTCCTGGCCAGGCACACTCCCAGGCTGGCCAGAGGGCTGGTGGGACACAGATCTGTGCCTGGGGCTGTTTCTTCTACTGCAGCATGCACAGAGCTGGTGGATTTGCTGCCTCTTGCTTCTTCATCTCCATCATGTGCTAAATTGGTGCTCTTCCTCAGCTGTGGTGGCTCTTGGACCTACCAAAACCTGGCTGACTTGTTCCTGGTGTCATGATACAGAAGTTGTTCACAGCCCCATGTCTGACTCCGTGGGCTCCAGCTCCAGCTAGAGAACCAAGGACTGAGCTGCTTTCTTGAGCACAGCCTTAGAGAGAAACATTTGCAGAAGAAACTCTTGCAATTGCCACCTCCCTCTCAGCCTCTTCACTGGTTCCTGAGAGCTGCTGAGCATCCTTGACCTGTCTCTCAGGATGGTTCCCTGCATGTGTCAGCCCTGCTCTGGCATTGTGGAGCTGTTGCTGGCGTCAGTAACAGCTGCCTTGTTTACTTCCCAAGTGCCTGCCCTTTCTGTAATGAGCTGTAATTCATCCTGCTTTATGCAGGGCTCCAGCAGACCTGGAGCAAGGAGGGTGTGCCATCAAACCACCTCCTAGACCTGGGATTGCTGATCTCCTGGAGATGTAAAACAGGGAGCACAAGGGGGACCAGATGGAAATGGGGAATAATTACCTGGCAGGGTGAAAGGGCTGGGTGGGTTGGGAACTGCTGGGAGCTGACACACAGGTGCAGATGGATGGTTATGGCAGGCAGGGTGGAGGGATGAAAGATGCCTTTTTAAAGCATCTGCCTCCCTCTCTTCCTCTGCTTTATAACCTGTTTTTATAGAGACTGCATGAGGAACACATTTTTTTTTATTAGCAGCTTGGGAGTGGAGAGTAATAAAGATTAATTTTTAAAAATAATTCTTTGCATTATCTTTTAATTTCCTGTGGCAGGGTTTGACTTTTAAATCTGCAAATGGACTTAACTGCTAATGTGCCCATCAGTTCAGAAGTGGCAGCCAAAGGAGCTGTGGGGCTTGGTGAAGGTGGGAGAGGCCCCAGAGTTGAGCCTGGAGCCCCAGGAAAGGCTGTTCCACAGTCTTCCCTGGCCAAGAGGACCCATTCAGGTCCTTCCACAGCTGTATCTCCATCCCAGCAGACTGGGAGAGATCTAAACCATGCTGCAGCTCACGGTGCCCATTGTGCTTCCTTCCACTGCTGGCAGTGATGAAGTTCCTGTGAGGAGGAAGGAGGGAAGCCTGATGTCCCTGCTGTGGGTGACAGCTCCTTGCTGGCCTCCCCCAGGATGGTGTGTCCTGCTGGGAGCTCAGTGGGATGGGGGGCACAGGGCTCTCCAGGCCAGCTGGGCTCCAGGGAAAAGTGGTTACAGCCCTGGGGATGGAGTGTCAGAGAGGAGTGACAGCACTGGGGATCTGACAGGAAAGGCTCTCCCTGCCCCCCTGATCCAACCATCCACCCCAGCCCCCAGGAACACAGACCAGCTGATGCTCTGCTCGGGACACTGGCTTGCCCTGGAGCTGGAGAGCCTTCCCTGGCTTGGATGGGCTCTCACATGCCCTGTAAGGGTACCAAGGTGGCTCTGAGCTGGGGAGAAGTGAGGCCTAGCATGCAGATACCCCAGCCCACCTTTCTTTGACCACTGACCACCTCAGTTTTTCATCACACAGCCCTCTGGTTGAGTTTGCTCTGACTTTCTGGTCTCCCTGCAGACAGCATGGTGAAGGCAGAGAGCAGCTTCAAGGAGAAGCAGCCAGGAGCCCTCTGGCTCACACAGGTATGGAAGCAGCTGTGGCTTAAGGGCCTGGTGTGGGCTTTGGGAAGGCAGAAGGGGGAGCACAGCTGGAATGTTGATTGAGCCCTGAAAAGGCTTTTAACTGGATTATATTGCTCCTGTGTTGGAGCCAGGACCAGGATGAGAGGTTTGGAGATGCCTGGGGCTGGGGAAGAGCCAAGTCCTGCACGGGGAGGGAGCACTGTGGCCCAGACTGCTCCCTGTGCCAGATGCCATCTGGAGCAGGCTCTGGGCATGCCTGGCTGTCTGTGTGTCCTGGCAGCCCTGATGGCCAGCTCTGCTGACCCAGGGGCTGTGCTCCCCCTGCTCCCCGTGCTTCTCTGCACACCTGGAAGAGGGATGCCGGGTATCTCCAGACTCAGTCTGGCCTCTCTGCTGCTCCCACAGCTCCCCTGGCTCCTGGGAAGAGGACAAACCCACCTCAGACATCCTGGGTCACCCCTTGCCAGGTCACCTGTGTTTGTTGGCATTTTGCTGGGCAGGGCTGTCCTGGGTGAGGTCTGGCTCTGTGGGCACCATGCAGGGGATGTGGGAGCTCTGCCTTTGGATCTGTGCTGCTGCCTGGCACCAGGAATCCTGCCTGGCACCAGGAATCCTGCCTGCAGCAATCAATGTGGTCTGGGTTCCAGTTTTGTACTTTGGCAGCAGGCTGAGCTCTCATCCTGCTGGCCAGCCTTCATCCAGCTGGATCCTCTGCTGTCCAAGGGGTTGCCAGAAAGCTTTTGGTGCCTGTGGCTGCTGCATGTTTTGGGGGGGAGAACTCATTCCTCAGCCTTTTGTTTGAACTCTCCATTTATTCAAGGCTTGGACAGAAAAGGGACCCTGCCCTCTGCCAGTTCCCCTATCTCAGGAGGGAAACTGAGGCTCAAAGAGCTTGTACCACTGGCACCTCAGTCACACACACATCCACCCCTCTGTGTACATCTGCCAACCCCTAGGGCCCAAAGTACTCTGAATAACCACAACTTTGTGTTTTTCAGCCAGAAGAAGCATAATTTGTTAAATTTTCCAGGTGTCAGGAATACTGGGAAGACAGCAGAAGCCTCTCCTGTCGTGGTGGGTTCTTCTTTTTTTACCTTGTGAATTCACAGAGAGAAAAATGGAAATAAAAAGCAGCAGGGAGAGAGCTGTTAAAAAGCTTAAAGCTGTCACAAGGCATTGGTTAGTTTATGTGCAGTGAAGTATACAAACAAGTTTTCAGCTTGTTGGTTGGAGCCAAGGAGCAGGGGTTTTTTGTGTGATAAATATGTTTTATAGGTCTTTTATGGGATTTTTTAAAATGCCTGTCCCAATAAATTATTTACCAGGGTAATAAAAGATCAAGGAAATTGTTTCAACCGTATCACTGAGCATCTAAATCCCAAACTTTTACTGGGGGTGGAAGGACCCTCTGAATTCCTGTGTCCTTATGAGAGATGGTCCAGGTGTGCAGTTTGGCTGTGGTGTCCTTCTGGAGGGCAGGTCCCCAGCCACCCTGACACTCTGTGTATATCCAGCAGGTCCCACAGGCTGGACTCTGCTTTTCCACCCCCTCAGCATCTCCTCCTGGGGATGGATAGCATTTCCTTCCACCACTGGCTGCAAATCTCTTGATAGGCTCTGACTTTTTATTTAGGTTTCCAAGAGATCTCAGAAGCTTAATGGTCCTTGCTGAGACGAAGTGGGAGTTGGGAATCACTTAGAAAGCTGGGGGGAGCTTAAAGAACATCCATAACCCCTGTGGGATGGGCTGGGAGGGCAGCCAGGCCATCCTGCAGGTAGCAGGGACCTTTTCCCACCCCAGGTTTGCTCCTCCTTGCTCAGCAGCAGCCTCTGCCCACAGGAAGGGCCAGGTTCTGCTGGCTTGGTCTCCATGGCAGACAAACCCAAAATAGCCTCGGTGCAGGAGAAATAAAAATTGATGGTGTTTCAGCCACAAAGTCTACAAATGCCTCTTTTTTTGGCATTAAAGTAGGCTTTAAGACATCCAGTCCCTGTCCCTCCCTGCTCCTCCCAAGAGGAAGGAGGGGGCTGGGTGTCCCAGCAAAATTCCCCTTCAGGACAGGGCAAATCCTTCAGCTGAGTCCCAGACTTTCTACAGTAAGTGGGATTAGGTGTAACCCCAGTAGGGTTTAAAAGACATGCAGCTGTTAATGCATTGGCTTTTGTGAGAGCTCTGGTCAGGAGAGGTGCAGCCCTGTGTGATAAGCTGGCCATAAATAAATTTAGATGGGATTTTAAAAGCAATTTTTGATGCTTGAAAGATATCCTTCTGGAGTGGCCTTCAAATGGGCTGGTGGGTGGGAAGAGACAGCCACTGTTTCAAGATAGCTCTCAATATTCATGGGGAGGATTATTCATTCAGAGCCTTTCCAGAGGGGAGAGTCCTTGGGTTTCTGGTGTGCTGAGGCGAGACTGGATTGATCTTTGTTTGTGCTGTCTTTGCTGTGTGTTAATCCCCCCCTTCAGGGTGTCTGCTGGCCCCTGCAGAGGCCAGGGAGGAGCCCTCACCTCCCTTGGTGCCTCATTTGGGTTTGGTGGTGGTCCTGTCCCTCTCTGAGGTGGTGGAGAGTGGCCACAGCTGGAACCACATCTGGGCACAGGGAGCAATTACCCTGCTCAGCCAAAGGGGAGCACAGGGCTTTGTTTGGCTTCCTTCTGGTGCCTGGGGGCCTCACAGACCGTACAGTTTTCTGAAATCATTCCTCTGCTGTTACAGGGCCCTAGGAAATGCACAGAGCTGTTTATCTTCCTTGGTTGCCCCCCATGCCACATGACAGTGGTGGTTTTGGACTCCCCGTGGGCTTGGGGCATGGCCGCATCTCCAGGTCTAGCAGATGTGCTGGGATGGAAATCCTGGGTGGCTGCTGGATATCCTGATCTGCCTTTCTGTGCTGTCCTAAGGTGAGGACAGGCAGTGAAAAGGGGCTCATTCCTCTCTGTGGGAATTGGGCCAGCAGGATTTTGGCCTGCAGCATCCATTCCCTGGGCTGGTGGCTGCCAAAGTTTTGGGGTTTTTCTTTTGTTTTTGGTTTTTTGGTTTTTTTTGTTTGTTTGTTTGTTTGGTTGTTTGGTTGGTGTCATGGTTTGACACTGGCACAATGCCAGTGCCCCATGAAAATATACTTCCCTGGTGTTTGCTGTGAGATGTGACCAGGAAATAAGCAAAGCAGGCCTCTACCTTAGAAAAAAAAAGTTTATTAACTAAACTACAAAAGGAAAAAAACCACACACACACACACACGCACACACACACCTGGAAAATGAAAACCCCATGAAAAGCATTTCCTCCTCCCCTCCCCACATTTCCAATACATCTTCCAAATTTCAAGTCTCCACCCATCACCCTGTAAATACTCAATTCCAGTCCATCAAGAGGAGAGGAGTCCTTCTTGGGGCCATGGTGACCTCTTCCTTGCATGCAGTCTCACCACTGGATGTGGAACAGAGCTGCTTCAAGGGTTATCCTTTTAAGGGTGCTTTGACCAGTTCCAAAAAGCACAGTTTTTCTCATCTTGGGACCTCTTGTCCCCCCCATACTTGTCACCCCTGGGGCCGGGGGTCTCCAAACTGAACCCTCTCAGTTCTGAGCCATCGCCTCCCCCTGCATGCAGCCTCTGTGTCCTGAGGAAGCATGGTTCTGTCCATGGCTGTACCAAAAGAGTCCAGCAACCAGCTACTCCATCATCTCTTTCCGGCCTCTTCTTTACTCTCCCAGCCTCACTCACTGCTCCAACTGTCATTCTCTTGCCCATTTCCTGTTTATCATCCACTCCATCTCCCCTCCAGGAAAGGTCCAAATGCTCTGTGAGGTCTTCATCATCCAGAAAGGGGTTAACAAACTCCTGCACACGGCCAGGCTCCTTCTCTGCTGCACTCCCCCCTCCCCCCTCCTTCTTCACAGGCTGATATCACTTCAAGGCCACAGGCCTGTACCAGCTTTCCCTCTCTCGTCTTCTGGCTGGGGGGGGGGGCTGCCCAAATCCTCTCGGGGCCTCTGTCCCTCTGTCTCTCCTGGGGGGGGCTGCCCAACGCCTCCTGGTGCCCCCACCACCCTTCCATCCTGAGGGGTCAGGCCTACCTCTGCCGGGCCGCAGGTTTCCTCTCCCCTGCCCAGCTCGAAGCCGGGCAGGGGAGGCCTTGCCTCTTTGCTGGCCGGAAATCAAAGAGGGAGCCCAAGGGAGTGCTCTGCTTCTAACCCCTGTGTTCTCAGAGGCGCATCCACCCTCAGTGGCCAAGCCTGGTGTCAATTTAAAATCTGAACACCTATTGGCCTCTGGCCACCCATTCCCAGAAACTTTCCTTAACCTCTTTCCTAAACACCGACAGTTGGTTTTGGTTTTTTGGTTTGGTTTGGGTTTTTTGGTTGTTTGGTTTTTTTTGCCCTGATGGTGCCCTTTGGGATGTAAGTGCACAGTGGTGACCCAGACAGGTGCCTGACCCAGACACACCCAGAACAGTTCTATTCATAAAACCATCTTGTTCCCCGCTCAGTTTGGTGATGGGGGAGCACACTGAACTGCCTGGGTGTTGCCTGCACCCCAGAGCGTGCAGTGCTGGTGCCCACCTCTGTGAGTGGGCTAAGCTGAGGGCTCCAAGCCCAGGAACCATCAAGGCAGAAGTTTAAATCAGCTCTGTGTGCTGCAATGTTTGCTGGGTCAAGGCCCTGTGGCTTGGATCTGGGCTGGCAGCTGGGGACCAGGTTTTGGAGCAGGCTTTTTATCACAGGGAGCAGAGGCTGGAACTCTGTCTGATGTTTGGCTTTAAAGAAGAAAAAAGGGACACATCTCCCCACGTCCCTCTTATTAATTATAAATACATTCTGCTAGTTCGGAAACGGATGCCATAAATTTAAATGAGGATTAAGCAGGCACGGGGCAGATACCAGAGAGCTGGACGTGTGTGTAGGCCAGGCTTAGCCCCTCCTGCTCACTCCAGACTGTGCAGCACGACTCTGCTGCCTTTGGTGGCATTTCCTCCTGGCTCCCCTCCTCACGGCGGGAATTGGACTGCACGTAATTGAAAAGGATGGGGAGTCTGCCAGCAGACCGTGAGCCACATTCCCCTTGGCAGCTTGAGGACAGGGCAGACAGGCTGGGGCAGCCACCTGCGCGGGGGGAGGCGATCAGCATCGCGGGGATCCCAAATCCCTCCGTCTGATGCGGCTCCCCGTGGTGGAAGGATTGCCCGTGCCCGAGGGGGCTGGTATCTCCAGCTGCTGCTGCGTGAGCAGCAATTTCCTCTCATTCCTGATCAACCCTGCCATGGCACCGGCACAGACACGGGAGGAGCTGCTGCTCCTCTCAGCAGCTTTCTGAAGCAGGGCCCTGAACTCGAACAGCATCCTCGGATCCATCGGCTGACCCCGGGCTGTGCGCCAACGCATCTCCTGCCTGAGCATCGGCCAGGAGAGCCGGGGGAGGCACAAAAGGCTCCTGGGCTTCGCTGCTCCGGGGCTTTGCTGCTCCTGAGCACGAACAGAGCTCACCGCACACGGGGAGGCAGCGATCGAGGTGCGAGGGCGCTGCGAATGCGGCCCCGACAAAGCGGGGCAGGATCTGCATTTCAAAGCGCCACTGGAGCCGCCGTGTTCCCGCTGCCCACGCACAGACCGAGCTGCCCAGGCACAGACCGAGCTGCCCACGCACAGACCGAGCTGCCCACGCACAGACCGAGCTGCCCGAGCAGCCTGGAAGCACCGCTCCATGCTCGGGGCACAGCTAAAGGAAGGGTTTCTGACCCCGCACTGATGGCACGGTGAGGTGATGCCGACCGGGCACACGGGCTGCAGCAGGGGAAGGTGCCTTGCAGCTGTGTTTGGCTTTCAAGCATGTGTTGTGCCTCACTTGGCTGCTAATGACAGAAGCGTCCCTGCCACAGAGTCACAGAATCACAGAATCCTGAGAGAATCCAGAATCCAGAGCATCCTGAGTGGGAAGGGACCCACAAGGATCACTGAGTCCAACTCCCAACCCAAGTGGAGGCTGGCCACAGCAGCAATAGGAGATTCTCTCAGGGAGAGCCAGTTCCTACCTCACAAGCCTTAGGTCCAGGCAGGAGAGACAGCCATGGGAGCAGGAACTGAAATAAAATCCAGTGGCATTGAAATTATTTGGGTTTTTATTCCAGTTATAGCAAGGATTGAGTCAGGAATGACAGCCAGAGCCTGGCCAGGATTGCTGGGCATGGCCTCCTTCACCACAAATGACTTTTTTTTATTTTTAATTTATTTTTTTAAAAAGGGGGTTGTTTTTTGCCGTGAATTATTTCTGTTTGTATCTTCTGGAAGGGGAAATTCTAGAGAGTGGGTGGTTTTGGGCAGCACGGCACTATTTTAATTTCTCTGTGCTGGCCAGCTGAGTGGGAGATGGAGCATCTCCTCCACAGCACTGCTGTCAGCTCCCAGGGCAGCTGCTTCCCCAGGGGAAGAGGGAGCACCACCAAATCCCAATTTCTGACTGATTCCAGCCTGCCCTGCCTGCCTTGTGTGTGACAGGCTTGGACCATCAAAGTCTCCAGATGATGCTGAGCAGACCTCCACATTCCTTGGTGGCCCTGCTGCTGTCCAGACCCTCCAAACCCAGACTGGGAGCAGGATCCTGATGCTTGGCTTGTGTTGGAGCCTTGTGTGCCTCAGAGGTGCTGGAGGAAGGAGCAGTTAGAGGGAGAGATGCTTCCTCTGGGAAGCACAATTAAGTAGAGCAAAGTAGTAGCTGAAGATAGCAAGGAAGGCAGTTCAGTGTGTTCTCCCATCACCAAAGTGAGTGGGGAACATGTTGGTTTTATGAATTAAACTGTTCTGGTTGTGTCCAGGTCAGGCACCTGTCTGTCACCACTGT
The DNA here is from genome assembly GCF_901933205.1 of Camarhynchus parvulus. Classification (NCBI taxonomy): domain Eukaryota; kingdom Metazoa; phylum Chordata; class Aves; order Passeriformes; family Thraupidae; genus Camarhynchus; species Camarhynchus parvulus. The sequence goes on along the minus strand of NC_044578.1, from coordinate 26,557,101 downwards.
GCACTTATATCTTGGAGGGCACCATCAGGGCAAAAAAAAATACCCCCAAACCCAAACAAACAATCAAAAAAAAACCCACCCCACCAACAAAAAGGAAGAAGAAAAGTGCCATGTGTGGCACTCAAGCCCCTCAGTCCACATGGGCTGTGGTCCAGAGAAGCACTTAGGCTTGTGCAAATGCTTCTCCAGTTGTGCAGTGTCCGTGCCTGGGGCAGGACATCAGGGCCTGGCCTTGGGGTTTGGGAGCCAGGGAGCCCCTGCCCCTCAGCACCCCTATGAGATGCTCAGCAAGGTAACTCCTCTTGGCCCCTCCTGATCCAGCTGTGGCTGAGCCTGGCCTGGGGAGCTGGTGCATTTTTATTTTACTTTACGTACACCTGTGAGGAGTGGCCCCCTTCCTGGAAATGGGGACTCACTCCTTCCTGCTGGGATGGCTGGAGGCTGCAGGAAATCAGGCAGGACATCTTTTCTCAGATAAACTTTGGGATGTTGAAGCAAACCCCTTTGGTCACAGGTCTGGCTTTAGGCCAGTCTCACTTTCTGGACAGTTTTGCTTCATAATGACTTCAAGGGCAGCTGCCAACACTGGTGTGTGTGGGGACTTGCACGAGGCTTTCCTGGGATCCCTTTCTTGGGGTTCCTCTCCAGAAACACCCATGTCAGCAGGAGGGAGGGACAGGCTTCTCCTGTGGCTCACTGAAGTCATGCAGAGAACAGAAGGATGACAAGGAGCCCTACAGCTGAGAGCAGAGCTGCATCCAGCAAGGTTGCCACCATGGTAACGAGTGACAGGACAAAAGGAGATGTCTTCAGGTTGCTCCAGGGAAGGTTTAGATTGGATATTGGAAAAGAATTTTTTCACTGAAAGAATGGTTGGAGCAGCGATGTGGTGAATCATCTTGCTTGGAAGTGTTCAAAAAACAGGCGGATGGGCACTTGGTTGGGTTTGGCAGTGCTGAAAGGTCCTTCCCAACATTAACAACTCCTTGATTTTCTGTTTGCCAGGCTGCCCTGCTCTGCTGGGGCTGAGGACCCCTGTGGAGACTTGTGGATGCCCCTGTGCCAGGTGCCATGTGCAGGGCACCCTTCCACCAGCAGCCACTTGTGCATTTGCTGTTCTACAAACCTTGGTCAGGTCGTTAACAGAGGAAGGAAATAAAAAAGCAACAGCTCCAAATGGATCCCAGAGGGATTCCCTGTAGCAATTAGCTTTATACTTGAAAACATATTTCCAGTCTTTACTGCCTGCTCTCTGTATTTGAAATAATTTTCTACCCAATAAACCTTAGTAGCCCCCAAACATAATTTTAGCGGAGCATTAATTAACAACAAGGTGACCTGGTGGTTCAAAGCTGAGCAAAACCTGATGCATCTCAAGGCAGCAAGGCAGCATTTCCAAGGGGCAGCACGTGGAGGCAGGAGCTTTATATAGGATATTACCTAAGGCCTGGCTGGCCCCAGGGCAGTCTGGGCTCTCAGGTGCTGACAGGCACCTTCTGCTTTGGATAACCACTCTGGAATTTGAGACTTGCAAAGCGCTTCTGTGGTTTTTAATCCTTCATGAGAATAATTTTTGGTCTCTGTTAGGCTTAGGAAGGTCTCTAAACCTGAATAAACCATCACTTCCTGGCGCCCTGTGTGTTTCAGGGCTTGGACATGTGCAGCAGATCCCTGGAGCTGCTGTGCAGGTGCCTGCCTTGCCTGGGACTTCCATCCCTGTGGGTGTGGGAGTCAGCAGGGCCAGCTGAAAATCCCTGGTCACTCCTTGCCCACCGCTCCCTCCCCAGTGCACACAGGGCTTGAGTTGCCTGGCTGCTTCTGGGGGTGCAAGCCTTGGAGTCAGAGCTGGTGAAGGCTCCTGGGCTGGAGAAGGCACCAAGGGGAGAGGGCATGTGGATTCACCATACTATGTGGAGCTGGGCTCCTGTGAGCCCAATTAAACCAGTCCCATTGGGATCTGTTCCTATCCAGAAACAGGCAAAGATGAGGGAGCACCTTCCAGGAGGATCTGCAGGTCTGGAGCCTGCTGTGGACTGGTGGAGAATGCAATGCCTTCAGCAGGTTTCAGCTGTCTGCCTGGCAGATGACAGTGTCTGGCTGTGGCCAAGAGGATGGGTGTGAGAGCCTAAATGAGACATGTGGGACTCCAGGGGCTCTCCAAAATGCAGTTTATTCCATCCAAGAGTTAAAGCAGTTCAGGGTTGTGGGTGACAGAGCTGTGCCTACAGCTGTCAGCTCCAGCTGCAGGCAGCCCTGCAGACCCTTTGGTTTTGGTTACAAATGCATTCGATATTTCTCTTTGCTGAGCATCTTAACACAGTAGAACCAATCTATAACTTAACTTTTACCTATAGCCTATCATAACTCCTGTAATTACCATATTCATGTTACTGTTCTCCAATCACTAAAAGTCAGTACATTACAGTTTGAGCTAGAAGTTGTTTTTCAGTTTTCTTGCAGTGGAAAATTCTGAGACCTTTTTTCTACTTGCCGCATATGCTGACTTGTTTGCCTGTGCTATCTTTCTGCTTGGTCAAAACATCTTCTTGTTTGAGGTGGGTTTATCCTTTGCTCTAAGCCATAAAAACCCCTTCTAACTAACACACCCTTTGGCTCCCTGGTTAGCCAGTAAGGCTGGCTGAGCAATTCTTTTCTTCTATACCAAAACTTGCTTCCATCTCTATTCCTTCTTCAGACTCTACATTTAAAACTCTTTCTGCCAAGCATCCATATCTGTGAGACTTCCTTGTCAAACTTTCATCCTTCCCAACAGATGGGGAGCCTGCTGGCTGCTCCACCATCGTGGAGGCAACCAGAGCAAGGGTCCAGTGCCACCCAGCCTCTGAGCATGTAATTCCTACTTACCAGGAGATGGGAGGCAGCATTAGAGCTGCTGCCACATTCAGGGTTTGCAGCTATCATGGGCTCATCCTGCTTTATCTGTTGCATGTTAAATATCCCATGTAAAGCTACACAAAGCTGCAAAGCTACCGTAATCCTCCCTAAAGCCAGCCTGCCCTTCCCTGCAAATATTACATTAGATATGCTTATTACACTCACTCAGCTGAAGTTTTACTTCCAGCCCACGGTGATAGTCTTGAAATGCCATTAAGGTGATAATTATATCACCTTGTACTTCATCCAGATTTTGGGTGGTAATTGTTCACAGCTGCTGCCAGCTATTGAAGATGCAAGGGAAGGTTGTGGCATAGTGGGTGGTGGGATTCCAGCTGGATAATGTCAGGGTGCCAGGCTGGTCAGGGACCCTCCAGGCCAGGTGGGATTCAATGCCAATGTCTTGGGGTGACTGAGACAGTAGCTCTCTGGGCTTGGATGATGGGTGGGAGGTTCCCTGTCCTGCCCTTGCACATCAGGGTTGTCCCCATGCCTTGGAGATTGAAATGGTGCCATTTAATACCTTCACAAACTGCCTGAAATTCTGCTGGAAAACAGAACCTGACATCCTGGCCCAGTGGGATCTGGAAGGCTCAAGATTCCCAAGACCTGTTGAGGTGTCTTCCTGGGCTGCAGTGGCCCTTCCAGGGGAGAAATCAGTTCAGATTTTGCATGACACAGGATTGCTCTTGGTGACTTTGCCAGTCCCAGCTGGAGCAGGAGGATCCTCTCCCTCCTTTGGCCTGGGGAGACAGCAGGGAGTCTGCTGGGCTGCTGGCTAGCTTGGAGAGGGATCCAGGAAGGCCAAGCCAGCAGGGCTCACGGCTGTGGGAAGAGGCAGCACTTCATTCCTGCACTTGGCACTGCTGAGCCACCTCAAATCCTGTGTTCAGTTTTGGGTCCTTTGCTACAAGAAAGATTTTGAGGCACTGGAACGTGTTCAGAGGAGGGCAACAGAGCTGGACAAGGGCTTGGAGCACAATCCTTGTGGCTGAGGGAGCTGGGTGTGGCTACCCTGGAGAAAAGGAGGCTCAGGAGGGGAAAAGGAGGCTCAGGAGGAGAAAAGGAGGCTCAGTTGCTCTCTACAACTACCTGGGAGGAGTCACAGAGGTAAACAGCTGGGCATGGCCTGGCCCTGGGCTGCAGCACTGGGCATCCCATCCTCTGCCTTCCTCTTCCCACTCCTCTGAACCTCTGGAACTGAAGCTCCTGTGCCATCAGTCACGGGTGGGGAGCGATCTGGGTTAGCATGACACTGATGTAAATTTAAAGCCTTCTTTTGCTCTCTCCACTAGCAGCCTTGTCTTTTCAGGAAGAAAGAGAATGGGAAACAACTTTTTTAATGAAGGCGAGCATTTAAATTCTCTTTATACTTAGTCCTATCTGGAGCTCTTTACCCAAATGAAGCAGAAAGCATTTACAGCTGTATTTTCCATCACACCAACCAAGGAATATATTCATTTGCAGTAACATGGCACTCAATGAAGTGGAAAATAAGCTCCCAAAATTGAGCTATGGAACGGTTTCAATGAGCAGGAAAAGCCTGCTTGGACTCCTCTGACCAGTCACTTTGGTTATGCTAGAAATTAATTTGATTGAGCACCTGAGCTGTGGCAGAGGTGAGGTTGGCCCTGAGATAGCTGTGCTCAGGACTGGGGTTAGAGCATAGTTTCCACCTCTCCTGCTCATGGCTTTGCTTGCCTGGAAGACCTGGAGCCTCCAAGGGTGGCACAGCAGCCAATGTCCCACGTGTCCTGCTGTAGGAACCCAGGAAATTCCTCTGGAGGACTCGAGCCCCTGCCCAGGGGGCTCAGAGAGCTTGGCACAGAGCCCAAGGCCCCTGTGCCTTTGATTTAGCCCTTGGAAAAAACAATTACCAACCTTAGATGAAGAATTACAAGCCACGGAAGTTTAAGTAGAATGATAGTGAATTTATCGCGGGGTGAAAAATAGATTTTTTGGGTTTTTTAGAATGGGGGGTTCAGGTGGCAAGATGGAGGAGTCTGGGTGTGTTCAGCCTTTCTCCTTCTTCTTCTTCTTCTTGGCCTCCATCTTCTGCTGTGATGTTGGCACTTTTAGATTGGTTTAGAGTAGAAGCTCACTGTCTAACATAGGTGATAGGTATTGGGAAGTAATTGTAAATATTGTACAGGTAGGTTTTAGTATAAAAACATAGCACAGCCCTGGGGGCAGGCAGAGTGCCTCTGTCTGACCTGCTGAACGGGCCTTGGCTGGACAGGAGAAAGAATTTTATAGATAAGGAACAATAAACAACCTTGAGACTGAGAACTGAAGATCTCTGACTCCTTTGACTGCCAGGCTGGAAAAAGAGACTTTCTAACACATCTCGGGGTCACTCTGAGCAGCAGAGACCCCGAGATCCTGCTCCACAGGGCTGCAGGAGGGGACAATGCCAGCGCCATGGCAGGGCTGGCTGGTGGCAGCATGCCCATGCCCACCATGCACAGTCAGGGCATGTGGAGGCTGCACCAACAGGGATGGGAAGGGTTCCTGGTTCCCGGTTCCCGGTTCCCGGCGCCGCAGGACGTGAGCGGAGCGCTAAGCAGGTCCGGCCCAGCGCCAGCCCAGGGCCTGCTAATTGCTTGTGATGTCTGCTCCAGCTCCATCGGCACGAGCAACAATTGCTACTGGAAATGCAATTAATAATTAAGCACTCAGCGCTGGCAGGTGTCAGCAGGAGCCCGCGGGGCCCGGCATCCCTGGGCTCTGCCCGGCAGGCAGGAGCAGCAGCGCCGGGCGGGATGCAGCCGGATCGATGCTGGGGAGAGGCAGAGCTGTGCCTTGAGGAAATAACTCGCTGTGGAATTTCCCATGCAGCGTGGATGAGGGCCGCCTGCCGTCCAAGGCTGCCTGCCCAGCTGGTCAGACCTGTGTGTAGTCCCGTTATCATGGCAGCGATGCTCCCCAGCGCAATCCATCTTCACCTGAGACATTCTGTGGGTGTTTCTGGTTTTGCTGTACAGACAGAGGGATTTTGGGTGGGGATGACTGGCAGCAGTGCTGGAGGCTGGGAGCATAACCCCAGAGCTGGGCTGCCACAGCTGGATGATGGTGCCCGGTCCCAGCCACAGAGGCAGCCAGGGAGGATGGCAAGGAGCAGAGACATCTCGGTCCTGGCTGGAAAAGCAGCACCTCAATGGATTAAAATGTCTTCCTGAGATGCTGCTGTGGCTCAGTGCAGCCTCAGGACCCCCTGTGTCCCTGCTCACAGGCTCTGCCAGCATCGCTTTCACTTGCAGCATTGGCTGCTGCTTGTGATGACTTACAGCCTTCTTCAAGCTGGCTTTTATTTTTAATTACATTTTGCCTCTGAAGATGGGCTGCTCTGCTGGTTCATTATTTTTCTCTGCCTTTTTTTTTTTTTTTTTTTTTTTTTTCTTTTTTTTTTTTCTCATTTTCCTTTTAAAGCCCGACAGACTTTTGGCTCCCTGAGAAATAGCTTCACCCTTCAGGAAAGCACAGAGCCTTTTCCCTGAGTAACAAAATGTTGATTTGCTACCACAGGGCTGAGTGATGGTGATTCCCTTATTAAACTGCACTTAGAGGCAGCAACTGTCAGGCAGGGATGGAGAGCTTCTCCGATAAGTTGGAGCTATTCATTATTAAATTATCTTCATTCACTTGAACATCTCATTTTCATTGAATTAGATGAAAAGTGCTCAAAGGCAGCTGCTGCAGCAGCTTGGAGGCTGCCAGGAGCAGCATGCCAATGTCACTGCTGGCCTTTCCTCCTGCACCAGCCACATCTGACCCTTCCCCACAGGTGGATGGTGTACATCTCTTGGAGTTGCACCTGCTGATGGCCTGACCTTGGAGACTCTGAGAGCTGGAGCTAGTGGGGATTGACCCCACCAGGGAATGAGGTAGTGTCCCCAGTAACTGGGGGCCAATGTGACCTCTTAGGAGGGCCTGTCCCAGTGTTTTGGAGGGTGTATGTGGGTGCAGAGGATTTGGTTGAGTTACACAGGGCTTTGGCCGTGCTCCTGCTGCCCCCTCCCCTCCTGGAACACCCTCTTGGAGCCACATCAGGGCCAGCTCCAGCCCTTGATGGCAGATGAGGTGTTTTGTGTCCATGGTTGTTTCTGTGGGAGGATGCTTTGTGTCCATGGTTGTTTCTGTGGGAGGATGCTTTGTGGTTATTTTGGTGGAGGATGCTTTGTGGTTGTTTCGGTGGGAGGATGCTTTGTGGCTGTTTGGGTGGGAGGATATTTGTGGTTATTTTGGTGGGAGGATATTTGTGGTTATTTTGGTGGGAGGATGCTTTGTGGTTGTTTTGGTGGACGATGCTTTGTGGTTATTTTGGTGGAGGATGCTTTGTGGTTGTTTTGGTGGAGGATGCTTTGTGGTTGTTTTGGTGGGAGGATATTTGTGGTTATTTTGGTGGAAGGATGCTTTGTGGTTATTTTGGTGGAAGGATGCTTTGTGGTTGTTTTGGTGGAGGATGCTTTGTGGCTGTTTTGGTGGAGGATGCTTTGTGGTTGTTTTGGTGGAGGATGCTTTGTGGCTGTTTCGGTGGGAGGATGCTTTGTGGTTATTTTGGTGGAGGATGCCATCTGGCTGCCTGATCTCTCCGCTTTCACCTTGGCACCAGCAGCTGGCGCCCGGCCCCACAGCTCGGCACTGAACCAGGGGCTGCTGCCTGGGCCTGCCAGCCCACTGCTCTTCAAGGCACTCTGTGCAGTCAGTCTAAGCTGCTTTAAGGCTGGCCCCCAGGAATGGGAGCTTTTGTCTCGAGGCAAAAGACCTTGGACACAGCCCACCGTGCCCAGGCGTTATTCATCTCTATCCCAGCCATATGCACAGTCGGCTCTTTCCCCAGAGAGCTCAGAATTAGGAGATCTGGCTGCTGCTCAGCCCCGAGTCCCTTGGGAGCGGGCAGCACCCCTCTGTCCTGTGACAGCCTCCAGCCTCAGCGGGCACGGAAAGCGCTCTGCCACCCTGCCCTGGGTGTGTGAAATCCTCCTCCCCTCCTGCCCGCCGCCACCACCTTCCTCCTGGCAAGGAGCCGCCGGCCCTTGGAGCAGCTCCTCAGCAACTGTTGCTTTTCCTTGCCAGAGAATCTCGCCCGAAGAAGCCGCTTTGATCAATGCGCTTGGATTCCAGCCTTCAGCCTTGATCAAGGCGGGAGGAGGGACGAGGCAGAGCGAGCACTCGCGGGCTCTTTGGGGACGGCCGGGGAAGCGAGGCTGCTGCTCCAGGAAAAGCTGCTTCAAAGTAAGAGGCGGTGCTGCCAGAATAAGAGCGAACCAGGCGGGCAGAGGAGGAGGAGGAGGAGGAGGAAGGCTGCTGGGTGCCAGAACTCCAGCTGGGATGGGGCAGGTGTTAGTCCGGCAGGGAATGGGGATGGTGGCGTTGCTGTGAGGCTGGAGCAGATTCTGGGAGAGGGCAGGAAAGCAGGTGCAGTGAAGGGGGGGAAATCTGTGCTTCCCCCTGTGCTTAATTCTGCACCAGACCTGGTTTTCTGTGCTCATTAGCTTTTTCAGCTCTCCAAACTTCCCCAGCCCTGGGGACCTGGCACCGAGAAAGTTTTTAAAGCTCTGCATTTTCTTCTTTGGATCAGTGGTTTCCTCCCACTCTTTAACTGGTGGGGATGGTGCTGCAGGTTGGGTTTTATTGACCCAAGGATGGCTCTGGGACAGGGGCAGGGGGGACAGAGCATCCCTTCCTTGCCAGCTTGGGCTGGCTGTTTCAGCTGCAAGGGCTTTGTGTTGTTTGGAGGGATGCACAAAGCACTGCTCAAGGTTTGATCAGATCCGAGTTTCTGGTTAATGGTAATTAATGGCCAGGAGGAGACCTGCTGGGGCTTTCTGGCTTTGTTTGCCCCATCGGTGCCAGGGAATTCTGTGTCAGCAGCTCTGGAAGGCATGGGCCGTTCCTTTGTGGGTAATTACCTGGGAGAGGAGCAAGAACCGAGCAGAGATGCAAAACCTGGAGTCCCCATGAGCAGGGAAAGTCTCTGGCCAGAAACCACCCTCTGACACCAACCTGCTCCAGCAATCCTCCTCCTCCTCCTCTCTCCTGCTCTCTCCCTGCCACTGCTGCCTTCCTCAGGTGCTCACACATGCACCTCTCACTTTTCCTTTCAGCTACAGATGGCAGGCAGGAAAACCAGCCAGCCAGATGTGTTTTTCATAGCTCCCAAGCCAGGCATAACTAAACATTTACATTTATTACCAATTAGAGGGGAAACAGACTGTAGTTTTATGTACTGTATGTGTCTGGATATATTTCAGTTTGTGGCCTTACTACACCCCACCCCCAGCAGCTAAATCTCTCTTGGTTAGGGGCAGAACCCTGGAAAAGCATTGGGATCCCATCCCAGCACCCCATCACCTCCTGATTAGATGGTGTGGATTCCACCACTTTGTAAGAAATCCTGCACAGGGTTTGCTCCTGGGTGAGGCTGCACACCCCTAGGGGTGCCCTGGAGGGGTTTCCATGGAGGAGTCCATATCCTTTAGGTCCATGTATGGATGTGACCACAGAGCAGCTGTCAATGGGTGCCTCAGGAGTGCCAACATCACAGCAGCTCTTTAACGATGTGTGAGCCAGCAGCAAAACACAAACAAATCCATACGCAGGCACTGAGCCTTGCTGAGAGCTGGGGAAGGAAGCAGGGAGGAGTGGGCATGGTGGCAGTGCTGTGCCAGCCTTCTCCAGGAGGGTCACTGAGGCACTGATGTCCTGACAAAGTCCAGATCCTGCCTGGCAGGGCTCCAGGTGCCACTGCCATCTGCTCAGCTCTGTGAGGCCAGCACCTGAGCCTGGGCTCTTGGTGGCATTTTTTGGGCTCAGGACAGGGTTTGCATGTGCCCATCAGGCCTTGGGCACCCCATTCAGGGGGACATGAGGACTTACTGATTCTGTGGGGATACTGGGTTTGCTGTACTGGCTCAGCCACTCTTGATTCTGCCTCTGGGCTGCTAAGAAAAGCATCTCAATCTCCTTCTCCAGGTCACCACCCTCTTGGCAAGGGGGGAAGGAGCAATGTGGTGAGGCCAGGGGATGTTGGACAGCACTGCTCTTTAAACCAGGCAGTCCCACACCCAGCCTGGCTCTGGGGTTGTGCCCCCCAACAGCACCCACAGCCACACTGTGGGGATGTGGGGTGCTGCAGGCACTGACCCTGCTCAGCCTTCCCGTGCCTCCCCTGTGCTCCCAGCTCCCAGCAGCTCCCACAGCCATCTAGTCATGCAGCAACATCCCAATTCCTTCCTTGCTCCCAGTTTTTGTCCCCCGGGGCGCCTGGAACCCCCTGGCACTCCTGCCCAAAGCTCACCTCTGGCTGTGCCCCCTGGATCCCTGTGCCCACCTCTGCTGTGCTCAGGCAACAACCTCAGGGGTGCATGCAGGGCTGTGTTCCCTCCTCTTTCCAGGCTGCTGCTGCTGGGGAAGCAGCCCAGCCACAAAAAGCCATGGGAAATGCTGTGCAGGGGTTGTGTGCATCCCTCTGGGCATGCTGGGGGCAATTATTCCATCACAGGGAGCTCCAGAAATGCAATATTTTATTAGAAGCCCATTAAGCTGTTCAAACAGGTGATTAGGAGAGGGGGGATGATGCAAATTGAAGCAAGGTGGGGGTGGGCTTCCACCTGAGCAAGGAAGTGGATTTCCACCTGAGCAGGGAGAGCTGTGGCTGGAGGGCTGAGGTCAGCTCTGCAAGGCCAAGATAAGGAATGAATAAAGCTGAGAGACTTGAAGGGGATGCAATGAAGGGCTGCAGTGTTTTGGCAGAGAGTGGAAGGGACCAGCCCTGGGGTGGAAATGGTGGAAATGATCCACCCCAACCTCAGCCCATGGAGGACTGTGTGGACATGTTTATCCCAGGAAAGGCAGCATCCTGCCTTCATTTGGATGGGAAGCACCGGGTGCAGGATGAATCAAGGGTGTTACAAACCTTGGCCACCAACCTTTGGGTCCCTCTAGGAAGGAACCAACACAGGGATGAGGCACCCTTTGTCCAGCAAGGGCAGGAGAGGAGCAAGAGGGAGGTGCAGGATCTACTGCTCCATACATGGATTTTTCCCATTATCCTGGTGATCAGCAAAAGCAGGAGACAGTTTAACTGGAGACTTGGATTTAAGATGTAAAAAAATCATACTTTATTTTTTCCCTCCTCTTCTGTAGCTGTGTTGGAGTGTGACAGGGTGGGAGCTCTTGGCAGCTGGGATATTAAATGTTTTTCCACATGGTCTCTTGATTATTAATGGATTTTAGCACTTGACAAAGTAGAAATTAGGAGATAAAAGCTATTAGAAACTAATTTGGGTAATCACTGCTTCTGTTCCCCCAGGAGCCTTTCTGAGAGTGTGGCTCCCAATGCCACTGCCAAGTCTCAGGAGAGAAGGAATCTCTTTCCAGCAGTTTTGAGGGCTTTGGAAGAGCCCCCTGATCTATGGCCAGTGAGGAGGTGACTGGAATGGAGCAGGCCTGATCCAAACAACACTCTCCTCCCAGCAGCCTCCTGGGATTTATATGATTTCACATCCCTGGACACTATTTGGGGTGGTTTATGTGCCACATTTTTTACTGTTATGTTGGTGAAACAACCATAGAAAGTAGCTTGGGAAAACAAGGTGGGAGATAAATCCTGGTGGCATGGGCTCTCCCAGCGAGAAAATGGGCTACAGGTGGAGAAATGGGCCCTTGAGACCCTTTATTTCCTTCAATTCCCATCTTCCTGAGTGGATCAATACCACCAGGGGCAAGGGAAGGTGAGGAGTCATTGTAGGGAATCACTTCAAGGGAGAAGCTGGAAGGTGGTAACTGATGTAGCAAGTGGGCTGGGAGGGTTTGTGTATGCCAGGAGGCTTTGTGTACAGAGAAGAGGATGCCTGTAGGCTGGGAGAGCACTTTTAAAAATAATTTGACTGATTTTTCTCCTCCTTTCTTCCCATCAAGTCAGTCTCCACTCCTGGCATATGCAGTAGGAGCAAAAGGTCTGGCTTGCAGATTATTTTGGGGATTTTATTCCACCCTACAGGAAAATCCCTCTGAATTTCATCCCATTGTGCGCCAAATTTTGCCCATCTCAACCCTTGGTCCAGGAGCACAGCCCAGAGGTGCTGTGGAAGCAGGACCTGGGGACAGCCCTGAGGGTGCAGGGGATGAGATGGATCCTCCAGCCAGGCTCCTGGCTGTGGGTCAGCTCTGTCCTGGCTCCAGCAGGGACAATTCACACCAGCTCTGGTGACACCCCAGGGCAGGACACCCATATTTAGTGCATAGGGATATTGCTGCTGGCAGCAGCAGCTCCCAGCCAAGAGCTCAGGGAGGAGAAAGCAATTTGCCATCATCATCCCTACTCCTCTGCAAATTTTTCTGCTCACAGAATGGGGTGCAGTGAAAAGACTTCATTTGGTGATTGTCTGAAGAGGTCTCCAGGTTCTCCTCAAGAGCTGGGAGTGGCTGAGGGCACTCAAGGAGGCAGTGGGGTTGGGTGGCTGAGGTTGTGCTTTCTGATCTTTGCTTAAGGAGGAGTTGGTGGGGAGGGAAGAAGGGAGCTGAGGAACTGGGACTGGGGCTGCCTGAGGTCCCCACCAGCTGGAGTCATCCCAGGTTCTCACTGAGCTCCAAGTGGGGACACAGGAGGGTGGCTGGGACATCTCCTGCATGCCTGGGCTTGCAGAAACCTCCCTCTTGCCTGCTCTGTGCTGATTCTGCTGCCTCCTTCAGAGACTGTGGCAGGCTGAGGAGGCTGAGGAGGAGGAAGAGGGAGGAAGAAGCTGAGGTCACCACCATTTCTGGAGGTTGTGAATTTTCCCCTCATTGTCCATCAGAAGTGGCCATTCACCACAGACCCTGTAAATCCTCTGGAGAGAAAACACCAGGGAGCATGGCATGGGGGGATGAGAACCCTTGGTGGCTTTGAAAGAGATGGCAGAGAGGAAAAACAGCCCAGCATTGGCAAAGGGGGGAAAGAGACTGAGAGAAAGAAACTGAAAATGTGCTGAAACAGCTGATGACAGCCCAAACAGCAGGAGAAGGCTCCTGCCTGCCAATTAACGAGGCTCTGGTGCTAATTTACCACCTTGACTGCACTTCTGAGCTTGGCAGGAGAAGGGGGAGGAAAAACAAAAAGTTGAAGCTAAAAAGGAGCCGGCGAGGTTTTGGTTTGCCTCTTGACCATGCAGATGTCACTGGGCTTTGGGGAGCCTGGGGAAACAGCAGGGGCTGGTGGCAAACCCCACCAATGCACAAGCCTGTGTGAAGAGAATGATGACAAGTTTCCATGGGCTGGTGTTGGCAGAGCAGCTCTAGGCCATGGTGCTGCCCAACTTAGGGGTGCCAACTTCCCAAGGACCACATCCCACCATCTGCTGGGCTCTTGGGAGAGTGAGAGGTGATCCCAAGTGTGCCCAGGAGCATCTCTGGTACCTGTGGTGACTGAGTTATGAGGAAGGAGCCAGAGCTGTGCTGGGGCAGAGAGGGCAGCTTGGCATCTCCTGCCTCCCCCAGCAGTGCTGTCAAACACAGAGCAGATCTGCTGGCAGCTGCCTGCCAAGCCAAGCCCTGATTCCCTCCTCCTGCCCATCCTGCAGCCCAAACCCAGAGACCACGGGGATGGATTAAAAGCAACATCTGCACCAGTGTGCTGTTTGCATGCAAAGCAGGAGAGTTCCTGCCAGCTCCAGCGTGTTACCTGGAACTCTCCCAGCCCTCCCTCCTCCCCTGGGATGTTTCCATTCCTGTGCATCCACGTTCTCCTGTGCCAGGCTGGCACAGTGCTAGCTGGGAGCCACAGGGGTAAACTGAGGCAGGCTGGAGCAAGAATGCAGAGTTAGTCTCACAGCCTCTCTCCATGGCAAAGCTGTCCGTGCTGTTTGGGCCCAGCCTGATGGCACACAGGGCTGGAGGCTCAGCCAGTGCTGCGGGAAAAGGGTGAAGACTGGAAGGGGAAAAGGGTGCAGGTTACAAAGGTGGAGCTGTGGGCTGTTTGCTCAGGTGCAGCCCATCCCTGGCTGCCTCAGGGTGGCAGATGGAGGTAGGAGCAGCCCCAGCCTGTGGGCTGTGAGCTCTCTCTGCCCTGGGAGAGCTGTGCAGGTAACCCCATGCTGCTGCCTGGGCTGGGGGTGAAACATCCTGGCCCTTCCCTGGCCTCCTTTTCCCGGGCACAGCTGCTAAACAAACGTGTCTGGAGGGAACCAGAGTGTCTGCAGTCAAGCAAGGGAAGAGCTCAGCTTGTTATTTAAAGGCCATTTTCTGGCTTTCATACTGCAGAGAATCTCATATAAACACAGAGCCTGGAAAGGGACAACCCCAAACACAGCAGTTGTTAAACCCTAATGGGTTTGGTGCTGAACTCCTGGTTCAGGCTGGCTGTTCCCATCCTGAGGCCAGATCCCAGCTCTGCAGCCAGCCCTGCTGCCATCAGCACTGTTCTGTGCAGGGAAAACACTGCAAGGTAATCAAATGCTGACCTCCAGTTATTAACCTCGTCCTTTTAATCACCTCCACTGAGTGCCTTAATTGCTGGGCAGGGATGGGAGGACCTGGCTGCTTCCACCTGAGATTCCCACACAGCCTGGCAGTCCCTCCCAGGGCACGCTGCTGCTGCTGCTGCTCTTCCTTTAACTCACACACATCCCCAAAAAGGTGGAAGCATTTCTCTCCCAAAATACAGCAATTTAGCAGCCAAATTTAAGGAACCAACTCTGTCAGTTTCTCTGAGTTAAAGAGGGGGTGCAGCCCCATGGTTTTGGGTGACCAAGGCCTTGTGTGCCTGTCCCTGTGCTTCCCAAAGGGAAGTGCTTTCTGCTGAGACAGGGCTGTGCCATCTGCCAGCCTTGGGGTGCCATGCACAGCCTCATTTCTAACGGGAATTAATTGGCAATTTGGGCCAAACTCGGTGCTTTTGGGCAATGGATTATGGATATTGCTGGGGGGCTGTGGAGAGAGGAGAGTGCAGCCCCAGGGGCAACTGCTGAGGATGCAAAGAGCTGCTGGCTCATCCTTCCAGCTGCCTGCCTCCCCCTATCCCTGCTTTTTTTTTTTTTTCAGCAAATTAAAAGTAAATGGCCTTCATCCACCTCCCTCCTCACACATGGGACTGTAAGACATCACCTGGCTCCATCTGGAGCCAGAGAAGTCCAGGATCTATCCCTTGATGGGTACCTTGAGGTGCTGCCAGTCATCCCAACAACTCTTGCATTCATGTTCAGGTGGGTTTAGGATGTGGGACTGGTTCAGGGCACCAAAAACATGGTAGGAAGTGCTCTGTCTAGAGGAGATGGGATGGAGTCAAGGAATGTTAGCCTGACACATGGCCCACATGATGATGAGGAGGAGAAACCCAGAATGGTTTAGAAGACACCTTAAATCTCATCTTGTTCTAACCTTCCACAGGCAGGGACACCTTCCAGTAGAGACCAAAGCCTCATCCAGCCTGGCCTTGGACACTTCCAGGGATGGGGCAGCCACAGCTACTCTGGACAACCAAGAAGTGATGGAATAGGCACAGCAGAAGCCAAAATAACTTCTCTAGCTGGGAATCCTCCTGGCAGCCCTGCCTGCCCAGGAGCACTGCTGGCCTTCATGCCTCTGCCCTCCCCATCCCCAGGCTGATGTCTGCCAGCTTTGCCTGGTGAGCCCAGAGGATGGCTTTGACTTTTCATTTCCTCTGGTGTGTTTATTTGCCTGATTTTTTTTCCCCTTTAGGACTGGGAGAGAGAGGAGAGGTGGGCAAAGGAAGACAGATGTGTGGAAAATAGAAGTCTAGGTGACAGATTGAGGGCTGCTATAACCACAATAGCCAGCCTGATGGATTGATAGATTAGACAGGGAATATAAATAGCAAGTATGGTTTATCTATCCCTGTTTTATTTTCCTCTTGTCCGTCTCTTTATCTCTCCTGGTGTTATTTTCCTCCCGCTTATCTCTTTATCTGCCCAGCCTGAGGATGGAGGAGAGGTGGGTGACAGGAGCAGGATGGATGAGTTCAGGTTTCCACTGCCTTTGCAGCATCCTAGCAGACAAGTTTTGCCAGCTGTGGAGGATTAGAAGGCGGCCTCAGACCTGCATGGATTCACTTCTCCCACCCCTCTCCTTTCCCTGCACCCTCCCCTCTGTCCACACGCCTCCCCTGGGGATCCCTGCGGTCACAGGGTCTGCTCCTTCCTCTCTCTGCCTCATCCTTGGCCAAGGAATGAGGGCAGGCACTGGAGCAGTGAGCTCTGCTTGTCTGGGTACCCGACATTCCCATCTGACAGCCGGGCAGCTCCACTGCTTGATATTCCAGTCAGGCACCCAGCACAGCAGCAGCACCGGGAAGGAGAGAGGGAGGGAGGGGAGCCACACAGCACAGGAAAAGCCAGGGCCAGGGATGACAGTAACTGTTCTGTTCTTTTCTTTTTTTTTTTTAATCTCAGTTGGTTTTGGTTGCTCTTTTGCTCAAAAAAGGCATTTTTTAAAAAATATATTAAACAGATACATTTTACTAAGATGTCTCTTGGCTGGAGCCACTGACAAGAAATGACACTCCCCAAATGAATAGGCTTAAAAAAACCTGTCCCAAACAAACCAAATAAATAAATACATAAATAAAACATTTTCTTTTTCTTTCTTTTGCATTAGGGTGGGGGTTTTTTTGTTGGTTTTTCTGCTTTGTAGGGAACCTTGGCCCAGAGGTCTCCGTGGGTGTCTGTGATGGCAGCATCCCCGGGCAGGTGCCAGGTCCTTCCAGGCAAGGGGTGAGACGGTGCCTTGGCACGGCAGCAGACACGAGGTGCTCGTGGAGAGGGCCCAGGGGAGACCTGCTGGGTCTGCAGGGCCTGTGCTGTGCACCCCCACCAGCACCGTGTGTGAGGCAACGGCTGCAGGATGGATGGTGGGGGATGCAAAGGCAAAGGTGCCAGTAGAAACCTCTTAAAAAGACTACAAAAGTTGGGGTGGCGAGGAGGCTGCCGCTGGGAGATCCTTATGGTGGGTTAAGCACCTGCTCTGGTAGGACCAGCAGCTGCCTCTGGCCAGGCCACACCCCCTGGGCCGCTGGCACACCTCCCTAGCCACCTCCGTGGTGGCCACAGGGGTATTGTCCCCGCGCTCGGAGCCAGTCTGCACTGCACGAGCCATCCCTCCTCCTCCTCCTCAGTCCCACTGGCATCCTCCATCCGCCCGAGCCCTGTGTCTCTTTGGCCAGTTGCTGGGTGTACCATGGAAGCACGCAGTTGGCACTAAGGTAAGGCCTTGATTTCAATTTTCAGAGTGGTTCTTTCTCTCTCCTCCCCAGGAAGTCTGTCCTGCCAGCCCCCCGGCGCCGAGGTGTGAGCGCTGCCAGCTGTGTTAGCTGCACAGCTTGCCTGTCTCCTGCTCCAGGGCGTTGGGCAGCTTGGCGTTGAAGGCTCTCAGGGAGGACTGGATCCTCGCCACCTCGTTGTTGGCCAGCTTGAGCCGGTGCCGGAGCAAGCAAGTGAAGAGGTCGAGGCGGATTTTGCCAGGGGGTGAGAGCCTGTTCACCCTGTCCCTGATCTCCAGCAGCTGGAGCATGGCTGAGTCCTGGGAGCCCTGGGTGTAGGGGTAGTCCAGCTGGAGGATCAGGTCACGGATAGCGTCCGGCTCGAAGGGCAGGCTGTAGCCAAAGACTTGCAAGCTGTTGATTTTCATGTAGCCCAGGTTCTTGGAGGGATCTGACATCTCCAAGGGCTCGTAGTAGATTGTCTCGTTGGAGCTGTCATCCAGAGACTTGATGCGGCTCCGCAGGTAGACGTGCACCGTTTCAAAGAAGGTCTTCCACTTGTTGCCCAAGGTGATCGTCCAGTTTTGGCACTGGGCAGAGGCATCTACGGTAGTCCTTTCCCAGTCTGGGAAGCTGCCCTCATTGACAGGCATGAACCAGCTCTCTGAGTGGCTTCCCCCAAAGGGGTTAACATAGATGGCCATGACGGGCTCCAGGGTGCTGTTCTTGGTGAGGCAGATCTGCAGAGACAGGGCCAGCATGACATGAACCAGCCCGGGCTTGTACTTGTTGCTCTTGAGGGTGAGGAGCATGCGCTTCCTCCAGGAGGGGTCGAACCAGCTGCCCAGGCGCATGTCGTTGCTGATGAAGATGGAGTGCACCTCGATGCGGCTGTCCCGCTTCTGCAGCAGGTACTTGAGCTCCAGGTCCTGCAGGTCTGTCTCCAGCCCCAGGTAGTGTTCCAGGGAGTCGGCCACCTCGGGGCGGCAGAAGCCCTGGGTGAGCGCGTAGCCGTGGTGGCAGCTCCCGCAGCGGGTGCTGTTGTCCTGGTCACAGCTGGCACAGGCTGGCCCCTCGCCCAAGGCACACGGTATGGAGCCCTGGCAGGAGGGCTGCTCCGAGGGACAGGTACAGCTGTGGCTTTCTTCCAGGAAGGTCCCAGGCACGGTGGTCTCGCTGCAGTACAGCAGCGACTGTGCGCGGCTCCACCAGTAAGGGAGGGACCTGGTGCACAGGAAACATAGAAGAGAGGCTTAGATGGCATCTTTTGGGATGTGACTGGCTTTCCCTAAGGATGGAACAGCTGCCCACCTCGTGTTTGTTTTCTGCTCTGCTGGTGGCCCCCCCATGAACCCATTTTTCACCTTCAGGTCTGCACCTGATCTCTCAGGGCCACATTCCAAGCTGGTACAGCCGCTCCTGCTGCCTGCTCACCCCCTCCTAGATGGGAGCTTCTCCACTTGCAGCCGCAGGGAGGTAGCCCCTGGCAGTGCCCTACCCCTGGGGCACGGGGCAGTGTCCCCAGCAAGGGCTGCCATGGCACCCTACCTCTCCTTGGGCAGCTTGAAGCGGGGCTGGCGGTGGCAGCGCTTGCTGAGGTTGAAGAGCCGCCGGATGAGCCGGTAGGTTTTCCTGGAGAGCAGCTTCAGGCTGGTGCCCAGCTGCTGGTAGCGATGCTGGACATCCAGATCCATGCTCCAGAAGTGGGAGATGGCTGTCCTGTTCAGGAAACGGTCTGTGGGGAGTCTTTTCACCAAGGCCTGAAATTCCTCTGTGGAGAGAAGGAGATGGCATCAGGGACTCTGGAGAGCAGGCTGTGAAGGTGGAGCTGAAAGCAACCTCCCTCCACCCGAGCTCTTCATGGTGAGAAGACCCAGCACCCAGCCTGGGCTGCTCACAAGGAGAAGGAGATGCTTGGTGGGGTCTGCCAGCCTCACCTGACTCCTCGAACTGGCTGTGGTGGCTCTCCCAGGCTCGCCCGAGCTGGGCCAGGCTGCTCTCCAGCGCCTGGATGTCGGCCTCGGGGCAGTTGCAGCGGGGGAAGGCGGGCTGGCACTGGCAGCGGCAGTCGCTGCGGCGGCACACCAGCTCCCCCGCCGAGCCGCAGGCGATGTAGCTGAGGGCCGCGGCCACGAACCTCTCCCGCAGGTAGGAGGGGAGCACCGTCTGCAGCCCTGGGGAGAGAGCAGCCCCGAGGGCATCAGGGCACGCACGGAGCCCCTCAACATCACCTGGGCGAGGAGGGCACCAGTCTCTCCCCCCTCGCCGGGCTCCCACCCTCGCATGATTATCATATCAATTTGCTGTGGAGCCGCTTGTCTGGGCTCTGCATCGATCTTGGCTCCTCTTGGCAGACAAGCAACAACCTCATCCTGCCCAGCTTTCATTATTTTCCTCCCCTCTCCTCCCCAGCCCTGAAATTAGAAGCAGCATCTCATGCCAGCATCCTCCCCTGCAACCCCTCGTGCGCCCACAAGCATCCCACGGCAGCACTTGTCCGCCCCCACATCCCCACGAGCCCAGTCCTACCTTGGAGCTGCACTTTGTTCTCAGGGCTCTGCACCAGGACAGAGCTCACTGAGTCCAGGTTGTCATAGTTGCTGCAGCCCAGTGGCCCTGTCCGTGTTTCTGTCACCTAAGGTGGGGACACGGTGGTGGTCAGGTACACAGGAGGGGACACAGGGTGCCCTACCCCGGTGAGAGCGCTGCAGATAATCCCTGACCCTCTGGCCAAGCCCCCCTCCTCATAGCAGGGCGATGGTCGGAGAGGAGAACTAATTATCTGCTAATTAGCTTGTTGACAGGCGGCAGCCCGCTGAAAAATGTGCCTTTATTAGCGTGCCCAATTTCCCATAAATAATGGGAAGGTGTTAACTTTCCCGGCTCTCTGCTCTCTGGGGGATGCTGTTTCAGGTCGGGCCAGCTGCGAGGGGCCCCTGGGCAGTCCCGGCGCTGCTGTGTCCCGGCGCTGGCCCCTCCTCACTCCCTCTCCTACCTTGATGGCAGCCGTGGCGATCTGGATGTGGTGCAGCCGGCGCAGGGTGCTCTCCCTGTCGATGAAGTAGGAGGCTGCCAGCTGGTGCAGGGTCTCCAGCGACACCCCCGAGCTGTTCCCAGCCCCCGCCGCGGGCTCTGCCCTCCGGCTCAGCTTGCGCTTGTCCACGAAAATGGTCAGGGACTCCTCTCCTGGGGGGACACGCGACACTTGTGGAAGGCTGCTGTGCTCCCTCCATTCCCTTTCCTGGCCATGCAGTGCTTCTTTCCCCACTCTCCCTCCCTGTGTGAGGGGCTGAGCAGCCCAGCACTCACCTCCCAGCGTGGCAGCCAGCAGGAAGTGTGTCCCATACTTCTTGATGAGGCTGTCGGTGATCTGCTGCGGGCTGGGCCGCCGCCCCAGCAGCCGGATGTTGCGGATGAATTCGGGGGCCAGGGGAAGTGGGAGGCTGAAGAAATCTTTCCTCTCCAAGGCCAAATTATTCACCTTCCAACGGGCAAACTCTCTGCGGGAGGAGAGCAGCAGTGGGGAAAGGGTGTGAAGGGGGTCTGGCCATGGCACATGCATGCTCTCCTTCCTTATGTCCCTGATTTCCGTTCAGGACAGGTGGAAAACTCGGTTAGAATCGTCCCGACCTCCCCATTGGAAGTGAAAGACCTGCTGCCAGCTATGGATCCAACAGGACTAAAGCACCGTCCCTCCCTAAGCCATTGATGGTGATAAAGAGCTACAAGCAGCGGAGATGCCGGCTATTGATTAACCCAGCACCTCCGGAAGGCATTCATCACAGCCCAGGGCAGGGCTGGAGCCTTTTCCAGCCCTTTGGGCTGCTTGCAGCTCATCCCTCCTCCAGCCTACAGATCCAAGTGAAAATCCAGCATCTGGGGGTATCAGGGTTTCAAACATCAGCAGCATTTTGTGGGAAGCTGGAGGTGTTGGGATGTGGTAGGTCCCCTCAGAGCCCCAGATGCTGTCAATGTGCCACCCAGCCTGTCACTGCCCCCAAAACCTCACGGCCTCATAAACAACCAGCAGCAAATTTCAGCTTAATCTTTGGCATTTGGCTCTAATTAAAACCAGGCAGTGTCTCTCAGACAGTTTCACCAGGGCTGGCTGGGAAAACAGGGAGAGGGAGGGAGAAGGAGGGAGCAGTGGATGGGTGCAAAGCAGCAGCTGCTGGGCTTGGCAGATGACAGGCTGCCTCCCACCATGACTTTTGGGCCCAGAAGATGGGATGCAGGGGCCAGTAGCAGAGCTGAGGATGAGGCAGGGGGGATGCTGCCTCTCCCCTTGCACACACACACTCCCTCGGGGCTGGGGTGCCAATTTCCCCCCTTCCATCCCAGAGGCAAACAAGCCCCAAAGGCTGAGAGCAGGTTCTCTGCCTCTGGGGAGGTGTGAGCCAGCTGCTGTCCCTCTGGCTGCTCCTTCCTGTCCCACCACCGTCACCAGCAGCATCCCTGGAGGACACAGCTCCCTCGGCATGGCAGCATCAGCACACAGGAAAGAGGAGAGGGGCTCCCTGGGGCTGCTGGGCTGCATAACAAGGCTGCAATCCCTGCACCCACGTCAGCATTCCCAAAGGGCAGTGGTCAGGCTTTGCTTCACTGCTGGAAGCCCCCAGGGCTCAGCACCGGTGGGAAGTGGAAGGGAAAGGGCTCATTAGGCAGAGGTGACAGCCCCAATTAGGTCCAGGAGGTGGTGGAGTGGAGTGGGTTCCCCACAGAGGCTGTCACGGGGTGGCCCTTTGCTGTGCTGAGTGCACCCCACTGCTGCCAAACCTGGTTCTCTGCTGGCAAGAAACCCCCTCCAGCCTCAGCCCCCATGCATATAGCATGCCATAGCAGTCCAGGGGCTGATGGCACTGGGGACATGCCAGGGGGTCAGTCAGGGTGGCTTTTCTCGAGCCCCAGCAGCATCCCAGCCCCAGAGGACTGCCCATCAAGGCAGGTTCAGTAATTTGGCACAGAGACATCTTTGTGCACAGAAAAAGGACAAAAGAACATCTTTGTCCAAAGGGCCTGGAAGGTGAACACCACGTGCACATTGCCCCTTCTGCTGTCCCAGCCTCCATCTCAGGGCAGGAGATTGGCAGGTGGGGGATGTCCAAAGGGACTGGAGCACATGAGACCCATCCAGCCCAGTGGGCTCTGTGCCTCCTGCCATAAGGGCTGATCCCACCTCAACCTGTGCACGAAACCCCTTCCATCTTAGGGCAAATCCTGCCTGGTGCCAGGACCCAGGACATCCCTCTGGCTGTCCTGAGCAGCCCAGACCCCTGCCAGGGGTCTCAGAGACCCTGGCACAGAGCCCAAGATTCCTGTGGTTTTGATCATGACCTGTGGAGCAAGTTACCAACGTTAAATGAAGATCTGCAAGACACAACAAATTAAGTAGAATGATAGTGAATTTATCACAAGGTGAAAAAGTAGATTTTGGGGTTTCTAGAATGGAGGTTCGGGGGCAAGATGGAGGGATCTGGGCATGTCCTGCCTTTCTCCTTCTTCTTCTTGGCCTCCATCTTCTGCTGTGATGCTGGCACTTTTAGATTGGTTTAGAGTAGAAGCTCACTGTCTAACATAGGTGATAGGTATTGGAAAGTAATTGTAAATATTGTATACATAGTTTTTAGTATAAAGACATCACACTGCCCCAGGGGCAGGCAGAGTGCCTGGAACTGTCCTGCTGAGCAGACCTCAACAGGACAGGAGAAAGACTTTTATAGATAAGATACAATAAACAACCTTGAGACCGAGAACTGAAGAGCCCTGACTCCTTCTTCAAGCACTGGGCTGGGAAAAGAGACTTTCTAACTTCTCTCGGGGTCACTCTGCCCAGCAGAGATCCCGACAGCCTGGAGCCCAGTCTGGCCTCACCATGAGCATCCTGGAGGGGAGGCTGCTATTACATTCCCTGGAAAAGCAGCATCTCGCACCCACCCAATGGACAGCCTCCTCCCACTCATGGGGCTCTGCTCACGTGGATTAGAGAGGATCTGCCTCTACTCTGCCATGCCCCCACGTCCCCCCAGCCCCTCAAGCCTCTCACCTGTAGATCCTGTACCTGGTGGTGAAACCCTGCCGGTAGCGCTCCATGAAGTCCACGTACTCCTGGGCTCGGTAGAAGGGTCCCCGGTCGGTGAGGAGCCAGTCGAGAGGCGGCCGGGCCGAGGGAGAGGAGGATGAGGAGGAAGAGGAGGGCGTGGCGGGGGCTGCATGGCCCTGGGGCACGGCGCTGCAGCGGCAGCAGGCGCTCAGGGCCAGCAGGGCCAGCGGCCAGGGCAGCATGGGCGGGGGCCCGTCAGCACGGGGCAGGTCCTGCCGCCCCATCCTGCTGCTGCCCGGCCGCCTTCTTCATTCTCTCACCCCGCGGCAACCCTCCGGGACAGCCCCGCCCTGCAACGACAAGGGGGGAAGCCCGTGAGGATCGGATGGAAACCGGGAGCAAGCTCTGGAATGCTGGCTGGGATGCTGCTGACAGAGGGAAAGCTGCGCTCCAGGGAGAGCCTGGTCGTGCCACAGGAAAAAACAGTTTATGGGGCTGGAAGTGCTGGAGTTAAATGAAATCCTGGCTGATGGCTGTTTGAGGAATTTCTGGCTCTTCTTTTTTTTTATGTTTTTCTCTGCTGGACATCAGCCTGGCAAGCTGAACTTGCTGCTGTGGGCTGCCCTGCACCCTGCATTGTGGGGACAAATGTCATGAGCATGCAGCTCATTTCAGGTGGGGCTAAAAATGATAACCATGGGGAACTGGGAAAATGAGCTTCTCCAGGTATGGACTGGATCATGTCTGGTTGATGTTAGACTTGTCTTTGTGTCCTTCTAGTGTCTGGATGGATGGATGGATGGATGGATGGATGGATGGATGGATGGATGGATGGACGGATGGATGCATGGATGCCCACTCCAAGGCTGCCTAGGCTGATGGAAGTAGTGTTTTGAGTGCAAAGTAAAGATGGAGCTTTTCTGGCAGCAGCAGCCACAGGGACAGAGCTTGAATTTGCCAGCAAAGGTGGGAGATGGGGATCTGCAAGGCCTGGCCAAGGCCAGGTGTGCTGTGAGGCAACAACAGCTGTTTGCCTCAGAACAGGGACCCCTTGCTGCAGTCCTGCCAGGGAAGATGGTTTTTGTTCCAGGAAGGCGCCTGGAGCCCAAATGCCCATCCCTGCTGAGCTCACACCAACCCTGCCTTCTCCCAAACAGGGCTTTGCTGGATGAATCATCATGCTTGAACATGTAATAATATGTTTTTTCAATTTTTTTCTCCCTCTCTTCTATTTTTAAACCCTTAAGGGTGCCCTTTGATTACACTTTCTCAGCTTCTCGCCCTCGAGGCTGGGGCCCTGTGAATTTTAAACAAAAGCTGAGACTTTCACATCACCAGGCTGGGATGCCAGGGCAGTGGGGTGGGCAGGAGCAGCAGGCAGGGCTTCTGTTCCCCCACACTCTTTTTTCACATGTCACCCCGGTTTTTCCCAGCCTGGCAGGCAGCCACATGACAGCCCAGTCACTGCCTCCTGCCCTTGGCACATGGGGCAGGATGTGCCCAAATCCTGGCCCAAACCTGTCCCATGCTGGGCTGGGGGGCAGGCAATGCCAGGCTGGTTTCCTCACTCTGTGCCTCAAGGAGGGGGCATCTGTCACCCCCAAAACGTGGCAGGACCCCATGCCAGAGGCTCACAGAGCTGCCACGTGTGGGTGGTGGCTGAGCCAAGGCATTTGGCTGCCCCCTAATCCTCCCTGCCTGCAAGCAAAGCTGGGCTGAGGGCAAGCAGGCAGATGGGATGCAGAGTCTGCCTGAAGCAGACCTGCAGCTTGCTCCCCTCCCCAGGAATATCTGCTGGTACAATTAAAAATTGATGTGGCCTGGGGACCAAAGGGATCCTCAAAGCCCAAGATTAACCCCCCAGCTCCACACTGCCTGCAGCCATGGGTCCTGCTGCTGTGTCCAGGAGAGAATGGTGGGAGCCAGGGTCTGGCAATAAACCTCATGGATGGTTTAGATACTGACCACAGGCTGAACCCTGAGCGATTTGACCCCTTTCCCACACAGCAAGGAGGAAAGCAACACTCTGGATCTCAGCTGAGAAGCTGAGGGAGGGTAAAGCCTCCTTGAACAGCATCTTTCTAAACCCTGCCCATGGA
Source organism: Camarhynchus parvulus (assembly GCF_901933205.1). Taxonomy (NCBI): domain Eukaryota; kingdom Metazoa; phylum Chordata; class Aves; order Passeriformes; family Thraupidae; genus Camarhynchus; species Camarhynchus parvulus. Next base: position 26,531,873 of record NC_044578.1, on the reverse strand, counting down.
AACACACTGCTGGTAGCATTAAATATGGCTGTGACAGCAAAACACCTTGTTTAAATATCTGGTGCACTGGGACTCTGCCTGTTGCCTCACTAACAGGCTTGGCACACCCCATCTCCTGGTCTCCCATCATCATCCATGGGTTTTAAGTGGCTCCTGACCCAGCTCCAGCTGAGGTGGGGCTGGGCAGGGGCTGCTCCCTGGCTGTGTCCCTCTCCCCCCTCCCTCCACACGGGTCTGTAACAGCCTGGGTCTCACAGGGGATGTTAAAGAGGATTTTAGGTGGTTAAAGGAGGTGCTTTTCCACAAGTGCCATGGGACATTGGCCTCATCCATCACCACAGACTGGTTTTGCACCAGTCACTTCACCACCTCCCTGAGGCTTTCCTGGTGTAAATCAGAAGGACACAGGAGTATTCCCCCTTTGATTCAAAGACATGGGGTTGTTTTTTTGGGGTGGGACACACCAGGCAGAGCAATGTCTTTTCCATCAAACCATCCTAGATGTTAAATGCTTCCCAACAGCACTAACCAGCCCCTTGCCATTACCACCCTGGGGGGCATCTCCATGTGCCTTCACCAAGAGGGGTTTCCCATGCTGTCCTTCCCCTCCAAATCCCCTCTCCCACCACAGCACTGGCAGCAAACATCTGGCTCACGATCATGAGGATGGATATTGTAGGTAGACCCACTTTGGGCCACCTTTTCCCTTCAGCTGTGGTCCCTAGACCAGCTCTGCACCATCTCAGCCTGCTCTGCTGCCTTCCCTGGGGAGCTCATTCCGAGATGCCAGGCTGAGTATGCCATGTTTCCCTGTGGCTACTTCATGTTTTACTACAGAGCAATAAAAATAGGATTTGATATTTCCAGCACTGGGCCGGGGCAAACTGGTACAAAACCAGTGAAGAATCCCTCCTGGTATGAAGCAAAGTTTCCAGCCTTGCTGGGTGAGCTTTTATTCACACTTGCCTCCTATTTACACCGTGTGTGGCGGCACCTCCGAGGGAGGCTCCTGCTTGGGGACAGTGATGACGCACGGCAGCATCCTTGCCAATGGGAGCTGGAGTCCCAAGTCAGGCAGGAACGGGCAAGGAAAGCCTGTGTGGGGGCTGCACGGAGCTCTGCAGCAGCTCATCCCCACGGAGCAGCTTCCCTGCACCACTGTCAGCTGGGGTAATTTATTTCCTCCTATCGATCAGGAGTTATAGAAAATAAATACGTGCAGATATTGCCATAGCTCTGCATAGTCCTCAGTCCCTACAGCTGGGGGGAACTGGCTCTGGTTTGAGGGGAAGGGGGGCTGCACTGCTGCACTGCGGGGTTGGGGCAATGCTTTTCAGGGTGCACCTGCACATGCTCACACCAGGATCCTCCTGGCATGCTGGGGAAGGTAAAGCTCTTTAGAAACAAGTAACCCCCTTGACCTTACTACTAGAGCTGGAAATAACTTTCTAATCACTTTTCCTCGATCCAAAAAAATGAAGATTTGATGAGAAGCATCTGACAACTCTTTTTTTTTCTTCTTCCTTTCGATTTAGGGTTTTGCATCACAAAAGTTGGAAAACTTCCAGCTTGTTATTTTTTTTCTCCTCTTCCCTCTTCTATAAAAACCCTGAAGCAAGAAAGAAGAGTACCAAAGTAAAATATTATTGGCAAATTTTCCTAGAATCACAACCTCTTTCAGGGCCAAGTCATCCTGAGCTTCTTGCAGCCCACTGTGTCCCATTGCCTGCAGCAGAACACTCTGGTGCTCCTCCAGTGATGGCTGATGCATGGCCCACACTGTCACTTGTCATGAGCTACATCTTAAATGGAGCTCGTGGCAATTTCTAGAGACACACTCCCCACCCTGGGGATGGCAGTGGGGTCACTTCTGCAGTGGTGTCCTCATCCAAAATGGCTTGAGAGGCTGAAGGAGGGATGGGGGTGCTCAGGTGAGCTGCAAAAGCCGCCTTCTGCTGCCCTTGGAGCTGACAGCCACAGCAGCAACACCCTCAGCACAACATCAGAGTTATGCCGAGGTCCCGCTCGCCTCCATGCCTCTCCAGAGCCAGCTCCACCACTCATCAGGCTGAGCTCGATAATTAAGACATTAGCTAATTGTTAGGGACATTAACATTGATTTGTGCCCTTTCACGCTGCAGGAGCAGATCTGGAGATACAGCAACTGGGAAGCACGCACTGGGGAGAGGGGCAGTGGTATTTGCCAGGTACTGTTGGGAAGCGCAGGAAGGTTCCAGATGGACCCTGGAACCACCTCTGTGCACGCTGAGCTGAAGCCCAGAGCCAAAGCAAACCCCAGTGTCCATGGTAGGTACACAGCACCATCGGTGGCAGGGCTGTGGGATGTGCCCAGTCACAGGGAATGGTCCCTGGGGCACAGTGGGAGCCAAGGTGCATCTGTGCAGGAGCGATGGGGAAGGGTCTGCAGCTCCCTGGGGACGCCTTTCAGTGGGAACGAACATCAAACCCAGTGACTGAGTCACCTTCTCATTAAACATGGAAAAGCTTTATCAAATTAAGGCCACTTAAAAGAGCCTGGGCAAAGGCTAAGTGCAGTTTAGCGTCTGAAGTGGATTGACTCAGCTGAGCCGTGTCTATCTGTGAATGCACGCAGGCGCCCAGGCCCCCTCTCGCTCTTGCACACCTCATGACAGAGAATCCCAAAGGGCTCAATTTTAGCAGGATGCTCCCATTGCTCCGGGGCCACCAGTCTCACCTGGGGCTTCGTGGAACCCGTCTCCCCTACAGCCAGCCCTGCCTACACTGTCTCCTCTGCCCCAGCTCGGTTGTGGCTTGAGAGGAGCTGCAGCACCGGGCTGGTATCCGCACGCTGCCAAGGAAGCTCCAGGGCCCCACTGATCAGCCGGGGTAATTAAGAGAGCGAAGCAGGCACCGCCGGAGCGACAGCAGCGCCGTAATCGCTGCAAAGAGGGCACGGCGGGGTGCTGGCAGCCGGCCCCGGCCACACGGCTCCGGGCGTGGGGACAGACAGACACCTCGGAGCCGCGGGGCTGAGTGAGGATCGCAGCCGCGGCTGGGAGCAGGTTCTCCTGCTGCCACCCTCTGTAGCCCGTTCAGTCACTACAGCCGAGGGACCCCGAGTCACTGCCCTCCTCCCCCTCTCAGCTCATGAGACCGGTTAGAAAACCTGTAGGACTCAGCGACTTGGGTTCCTTTTATTAGCTTTTCTTCACATCCTCAAGAGCGAGACACTCGAAGATGAGAGTAAAGGAAAATAGCAGAAAATCCCAGGACTCAGGGAGCCGAGGATTTGCATAAGACATCAAATGAGTTGAAGCCTGGGCCGCTGTCAGGGGAGATGGCAGCTGCGTGCAGAGTCGCACCAGTGCCATGTGTTCTGCCCTCTGGCTTTGCACACCCGAGACTTTCACACCTACAGGCAAAAAGCCTCTTAAATAAAGCAAATAAATGTGCAAAATAGAATTTCCCCCACAGCACAGTGATGGCAGCAGCAGCTCCGGCTTCCCCACCTTGCGCTTGGCTCTCAGACCAAAGAATCCCTGCAGATGGATCTTTGGGACTAGGGAAGAGCAGCCCTATACACGAGGGGATGGGGGAAAAGAGCAACCCTGTGCACAAGAAGCCAGGGAAAGGGAGCAGCCCTGCAGCCTCCTCCCCAGGGAGGATGGCTCCTTCCTCCTAACAAATCCTGCATGCCCAGTACCATCCTCATGCAGGAGGCAGTCCGAGGAGAGGAACACTGCTTCCCTTCCCTGCCTTCACACGAGTGACAAGTGTCACGGACGGACAGTGATGCACAAGTGTAGCTCAACGTTAGCAGCGCAGGATAAATAAGGTAGGTCTGGTGGGTGGCTGGTGTTGGGCAGAGAGGGAACGCTCTTCTGGGGTGTCAGAGCGGGGCCACCCCCGCGGAGACCCAGCTCTCCAAACTGTCACTGCACGGCCACCACAGACAGCTCCGCTTCGGAAAAAGTGCAGGGGCCTCCGAAGCTGGCAGGGACCCTCCTGGCTGCTGACAGAGAGGGGACACTGACATCTGCCGGCGGGTCCCACCCAGCCCCGAGCGCCCGGGCTCGGAGCGCCCGGGACCGCGGCGGGGACACTCCGGGAGCCGCCACCGCCGCCCCAGGGCAGCCACACGCGGGTCCCTGGGGAGGGACAGGGCAGCGCTGCGCCCGGAGCTGATGCGATCCAGCGCTTTAAAGACACCGAGTTTTGTTTCTTACTGGAAAGATGAGTGTTTAGGGAAAGGAGCCTGGCAGCGGGGAGCCCCGGGTACCGGAGCTGTGCGGGATAGGCGAGCAAACATCTCCCGACGGGTCACGCACCCACTGCTCGAACCGATGCTCCGGGTGGCGGAGCGGGGCCCTGCGGTGCGGGGAACGGGCGATCCCCTCACGGAACTGATCTCCCCACAGGCTATTGATGATCGGGGCCCATCGGAGAAATGCGCGTTTTAACATTTGCGGGGGCATCTCCCCGGTCGCTGCGGGCACGGGGTGTCTCACACGGGCATTTCACACCGAGCAGCGCACTCAGCACACGGCAGCAGGTCCCAGCATCCCGGGCATCCCGCTTGTCCCGGCAGCCCGCCGGCAGCCGCCCCTCACCTGCGGGGCCGGTGGCAGCCGCCCCTCACCTGCGGGGCCCCGCGCCGGGGCGGCTCAGCCGGGCAGGACTCGGTGCCTTCCCCGACACCCAAGCTCGCCGGGGAGGCTGCGAAGCGAGCCCGGAGCGGGGACACAACTTGACCAAGGTCACCGAGCGAGCCGCCGTCGGTACCCGGGATCTCCGCCCTTGCGGGGCCGCCGCTCGGCCCGCAGCGCTCCCTCCCCACCTCACCACCGGCGGGACCCCCCCGCCGCCTCAAACCCCGTCCCCCAACTCCTCCTCGCGACCCGGCGGACTCACCCCAGGCTCCAAATCAGCGCCGGCGGGGCACCGGCCGCCTCTCCTTGGCGTCCCGCTCCGATCGGCTCCGGCTCAGCGGCCCCGGGCGCTGCCCCGCCGCCGCCTCCGGGCCGCGCCATGTGCGGGCGGCCGGGCGGCGCCCCGGCGGCGCCGTCACCATCCCGGGCTCCCTCAGCCGCGACCGCCGGGTCCGCGCGCTCCGCGAGGCCGCCGCGCCGCGCCGATAATATATGCAGCGCCCGCAGCCAATCACAGGCGCCGGCGGCGGCCCCGCGCGTCCCCATTGGGCGAGCGGGGCGGGGCGTGGTGCGGGGGTCCCGCTCCCGCCTCCCGACCCGGGGTGAGCGAGCCCCGGGATGTGCGGGATCGGGAATGGGAGGGAGCCCGGAGAGCCCCCCGGGATGTGCGGGATCGGGAATGGGAGAGAGCCCGGAGAGCACCCCGGGATGTGCGGGATCGGGAATGGGAGGGAGCCCGGAGAGCACCCCGGGATGTGCGGGATCGGGAATGGGAGAGAGCCCGGAGAGCACCCCGGGATGTGCGGGATCGGGAATGGTGGGGTTGGAAGGGACCCTAGAGGTCATCCCATTCCCATCATGGGCAGGGACACCTTCCTCTAGACCAAGCCCCTCCAACCTGACGTGGAACACCTGCAGGGATCCACATTCCCAGGGTCTCTGGGCACCCTCCTGTGCCGGTCATTCCCGGTGAGCAGCAGGAGGACGTTGTCAGTGACACAAGATTTCGTATTCTCGGATGGGTTTTTTATATGTGTTCCATTTATCCCTCTGTGTTCTTCACACCTCCCACCAAACCCCTTCCTTGCTCCTCTTCACACCTTGTTAGGCATTCCACGGGCTCCGATCCTGGGGGTGCATCCGTTCTCCAAACCTTGAAGGAACCTTGTTGGAGACACCCTCTAAATAAATCAAATCTTTTTTTAAAATTATTTTTCAGAATGGAAAAGCTCCTTTTAATGAGTTTGTAGCCCGTGGTGAAAGAAGAGCAGTGAAAGGGCCTTGTGGAAGCCATCCAGTGGGATTTCCCTGTTCTCCCCAAAAATTACACAAAAGGAGGGCCACATCCTACAAAACACCACTGCTGATTTTTCCTTATTTGTTCCTGATTTTCCTTCCCCAATTTTCCCCATCTGGTTTTTTGTTTGTGGTTTTTCCCTGATTTTTCCTGTTTTCTCCTGATCCTGAGCCCATTGCTGCTGGAGGGAGAGAGCACTGCTGAAGCACACACACCACTACATCCCCACTGGTTTAGTTCAGTGCTTCTCTCTGGTTGTTGAAAACAGGTAATTTCTGCTCAGCATCAGTCTTCCTGCCCAAAGAGTAATGAAAGTTAAAAATACAGGGGGTTAAAAAGACAGATCAGCCTGGGGAAAAGCACCCACTGCTTGGGGTGTGGGGGCACAGTGCTGTCCCTCCTCAATGCCAACGCTGGGGCAGGCTAAGCTCCACAGCTGGCACACATGAGGGAAGAGGAATTCAGGGAAACCCTCAGAAGAGGAGGTGGAGAGCTCTGCAAAATAAAAATACGAAAAACCCAAAATATCTGCAGTGTGTGGTTTTGTTTGGAGGTGCCTGGTGGGATGGGACAATGTCCCCATGAGGAGATGGTGTGGAGCTGCGGGGTGGGAGCTCTGTGATGCCTCCACACCCTGTTCCAGAGCTGTCTGCCATCAGGAGAGTCCCGTTGGGAAAACCACACCGGCAGAACACAGCCAGGTATTCCTGCTGGGATGAGGACCGGGCATTTCCCCCACATTCGAAGAAGAGAACATCTTCCATCAGAAGATTTGGGGACCACAGGTGTCTGGAGAAAGGTGTGGCTGTCAGACGAGATGTCAGTGTGGCTTTGTGCTCACTTAAAGAGAGTGAAAATAAAAAGCATCCAGATGCAGGAAAAAGATCCAAATCCAGTGGGTTTGGGGTTGCCCTTACACCCCATATGTATATACACATACATCCATAAATATATATATATATATATGTGTGTGTGTATGTATGTGTCTGTGTATGTATACACACATGCACACATACAGACAATGATATCTATTTCATGTGGGCTTGAGGGATTTGGAGGTCTGCGACTTCTTCTGGGGCTTTGGGCTCCATCATGACTTCTCCTGGGACTTATTTTGGAGGTCAGTGGCTTTTTCTGGGGCTCTGGGTTCCACGATACCTCACGGGGCTTTGGAAGCCTGGGATTTCCCCTGGGGATTCCTGAAGCCTGGGCTTTTGGAGGTGTGGGCTTTTGGAGTTCTGCAGTGTGCCCAGCGCAGCGGGGGTGGTACCCGCATGCCAGCGCAGAAAGAGGCCGGGCAGCCCCGCATCCCTCCCGCCACCGCATCGCTCCGCGGTTCTCCCGCTTTCCCAGGAGATGGGGAGGAAATCGGGCGAAGAGGCGGAAGGGAGAGGCGGGGGCCCGGAGCAGCCGAGCCGCGCCGAGCCGCGCCGCACGGGGAGGCGCCGGTGCGCGGTGCCCGCCCCTCGCCGCCGCCCCCGCCCGGCGCCGGGAGCGCGGCGCGGGGCTCCAAGATGGCTTTGGCCGGGCTGTGCTCGCTGCTGGCCGGCTGCTGCCTGGCCGCGGGCAGCGGCCCCGCCGAGGCGGCGGCGGAGGCGGCGGCCAAGGAGCTGGAGTGCAAGCTGAAGAGCATCACGGTGTCGGCGCTGCCCTTCCTGCGGGAGAACGACCTCAGCATCATGCACGGCCCTCGGCCGCCGAGCCTAAGCTGCTCTTCTCGGTCCGCAACGATTTCCCCGGCGAGATGGTGGTGGTGGATGACCTGGAGAACACGGAGCTGCCCTACTTCGTGCTGGGTGAGCCTGCGGGAGCGCGGCGGGGCCCCGAGCATCCCCGGCGGCGCGGCCCCGAGCATCCCCGGCGGTGGCCGGGCTCCTCCCTGCCGCACCGGCGGGCGGGCGCCCTGCGGCGGCTCGGCCCCGGGGCCGGTTCACCCCGCTGCAGCAGCTCGGCCCAGCCCCGGGGCTGGCTCAGCCCGGTGCCGGTACACCCCGCTGCAGCATCACGGCCGGGGATGCTGCAGGCTCGGTGCGTGCCCAGGTTGTCACCCACGGGGCTCGTCCCCGGCTCGATCGATGGCCACCGGCGGCTGTGCTGGCAGGAGGCCCGCAGTCTGGGAGTGAGGGTTTGTGCTTTGTCTGCCCCTGAGCAGAGTCACCTTCCCTGCAGCCTGATGGAAAAATACTCTGCTGCTCAGTGTATCCCACCGTGCCTGTGTGTGCTGCCCCCGGTGCTTCTGCCCCCAGGTTTTAGGCTCTGGCCTATTCACATGCTCTGGATGGTTCCCACCTGCTCTTCATCCACTGGGTGAGGCTTATCTGCTCTTATCTCATGGGCTCCTTAAGCCCAAAAAAAGCCAAACAATTTCCTCCTTTGTTTATGCAGAGCGAGGCCTCCACCCCTTCCTTGTGTGCAGGGCCCTGCTTCCCTCCTCACCACCTGGAACAAAGTCCCTGAGGTTCATTTTTGGTGACATTGGTGCAGAACATCAGTTCCTTGCCCACACATAATATCCTGCCCTTGGCATTGCCACCATCACTTTCCTAGCAGCCCCACAGTGGCTGTGTCACCTCCTGCAAGCCTTGTCCATCTGTTGCTTCTCCAGCTGCACCTTGGGTGTCCTGTGAAGTTTTTAAAATGCCACCCTTGTTTGGATGCTGGCCCAAAAATGAGGTCCTGGTGTGTTGCTTGATGTGACATTGCCCCGCTGTACCACCCTTGTGTACAGTGGTGACCCCAGACTGGGTTTTTTCCCAGCAATTCATCACTTCCATGGTTTATGGACCCCTCCATGTGCTAAGACCCCCCAGTCCTGGTTGCTGGGTGGGCTTGGGGCAGCACTGGCTGCTGTGTGGGCACCCGCAGGTGAAAGGCAGGGACAGCCGTGGGGCTGCTGGTGCTGTGGGGAGGCTGTGTGGGCACAGCCAGGGCTGTTTTGCCGGGTTGCAGGGGCTGTGTGGCAGGGACAGGGGGCTGTGCTGTCCCCTGTATCCCAGCCCAAGCCTTGGGATGCTGCGGGATGCTGCAGCGAGGCCCAGAGCGTTGCTGTGGCAACAAGGCAGCAGCGCTGCTGCGGATGCAGGGGGACGCGGCCACGGCCGCCAGCCCCAAAGGCCACCTTGGTGCCCCAAAGGCCACCTGAGTGTTCATCCCCTGCCCCCTCGGACCCAATCCTGTGCTGCCAGACCCCCGTGGGCCCCGGGGCCTCGGTGCTGCCAGCAGGGAGCACCTGGGTGGGGATCAGGAGGAGGTTCCCGGGCATGACCCCAGCCCTACTGTGGGGTTTTCCTCAGGGGTTTTTCAAATCTGTGAGGTGCCACACACTGGGCAGTGCAGGAAAGAAGCTGCCTGCCCTGGCAGCCCCCTCTGCGCTGAGGATGCCTGGCAGGGGTTTGTTTTGCATCCTTCTGATCTCTGCTGCCAGACAAATACAAGGATGACAAGCCCTGTGCTAGTGCAGCCTGATGTCCTGGTGCTGGCCTGGCTCTTTGGGACATTGATCCCCCAAAAACATCACTGTGCATGATGCTGTGCCAGCCCCCAGCATGCAGGGGTTTGGGCTGTGGAGACACAGAGGTGATCCCAGTTCAGGTCTTCCTGCCTGGAATGCTGGGGCTGGGACTGGGCTGGCCAGAGTGGGAGACTGGGACTGGGGGGGCTGGGACTGGGCTGGCACCTTGTGGGACCCCTCTTTGCCAGGGGTTTGGCTTGGTGACTTCTGGGAAATGCCACGTTACCTCTTCCTGTGACACAAGGGCTTGCCTTGAAACTGGCATGGCCACTTTGCCATCTGTGGTGTCACTGTTTTGTGCTGCTTTACTGTGTGGGGGTTGTTGTTTTTATTATTATTATTTTTATTGTTATTATTATTATTGTTATTACTACTACCACCACTGCTATTAGCCTGGACACTGCTTTTGCATGGCAGAAGCTCTGCAATGCACAGAAATCTTGCAAGACCCAGGCTTGGCAACTCAGAGGCTGCAACCTCTGGAATTGGAGGTTCCCCAGCCCAAAAAACTCAAGACCATCAGTGCTGTCACTGCACACACTGCACACTTGCTGGGGACGTGGCTGTGCCAGGTTGATGCCTGGAGCTGGTGTGAGTGGCTGTTTGTGTTTTCACAAGCCCTTGTGCAGGGACTGGAGGGTGTGTTTGAGCATCTTCCCAGAAATGGAGCTTCACACAGTGCTTCTTGGGGCTTCACACAGTGCTTCTTGCACCATCCCTGGCCAAAACCAGACCCATTAATTGCACCCAGCTCGCTGAGTTTGAATGTGCAATAAATAATGTCTCGGAGTGGGGGATGATCCCCACACGCTCCTGAGCCTGGGCTGGGTCAGTGTCTGAGCCAGGGGCAGCTGCTGCTTCTGCTCTGGTGGTTTCCAGATGTCAGATTTGTGCCCAGGGCAGGGGTTCCCCAGGGAAGGTGAGCTGCCACCCTGGCTGACAGGCTTGGAGCAGACCCAGGTGCTGCCCCTGGTCAGAAAGGTTCTGGCTTTGGGCTGGAAGCACCATGATGGGCTTCACAGAGGCTTGTGGCAGTGGCTCTGCCATGTGGACTCTGGATCAGCTCCCTTTGGGGTGTGGGTCTCTCCATGCCTCAGTTTCCCCTCAAAGAGGGTATGAGCATACAGGAAGATGGCTACAGTAGGGGGATGAGTGAGGGGAGCAGCTGGGAAAGGGTCTGGATCAGAGAGCCCAAGGATGGCGGGATATCATCCACCTCCAGTCCTGGTGTCCCCCTCAAATTCCTCCTAAATAATCCAGGGGTTTTTGAGCTTGGCTGGTTTTCATGGACACTGCCATGTGTGGTTCCCCTGCCTTGGTGACACCTCCCTGCCACAGTGGCCAAGCCAGGCCTCCCACTGATGGATGCATGGACTTTTCTCCCAGCTAAAGATGTGCTGGGATCTTTGGAGAGCCACGTTTGGTGCTTGTTAGAGCCGAAGTGCTGGGGGGAGCTGTTGAACTGGGCATGCCAAAAATGGCTGTGACTCCTGACCCCTGATAACCCTGATGGGGAGCTCTGGTGACATAAATTAATGATGAGCTTTATATTTATCTTTACACAGGAGGCTTGCTGCCTGCTTTCCATGCACCTTTTTGGGTCTCACCTTCCTGCTGTGTCCATCCTGCTGCCAGAGACAGCTGTGAGTGCTTTGGTGCTCAGATCTCCCAAACATGGGGGCCTGCTGCCTGCTCCTCTGTTCCTCCAAAAGCAGATGGGCTGTCTGTGGGGTTATGACTTCTGTGAGGTGCTTGGACAAGGTTTTCCCCTGCTTTGCAGCTCTTTTTGCTGATGAGTGGAGCGAGTTTTAATTGCGCACGTGCTGCCTCGCTGCCTGCCTGAGAGCTCAGGGCTCTCTCCAATAAACCCCACACTGGTTTACATGTTTATCCCCAGAGGGACTCCAACACCATCTCCCCATTTTACCTGTAGGGTTTTCTCCCAGCTGCTGAGTTTTTGGGAAGTGCTGAGGGTGTGGGAGCTGGGCTGAGGCCGCTGCCCACATTTAAAATCACCTGCTTTCATCCTGCTTTCATCCCGCTTTCAATCAAGCCAACCTTCATTTGGAGTGGTCGCCTTTCATCTCGTTTTGTGTTCGTTGCATTAGTTGTATTTTTTTCCTGAAGGGAGGAAGCATTTTGCTGGTTGGTGGCCATTAAGAAATGCTAATTTGCAGCTCAATATTCCCTGTCCGCTCGCCTTCACACCCCCCTCTCCCTCCCTGCTTGGCTCGGCAGCATGCAGCCACGTTTGATATGTCATTAACTGGATTCACACTCCTGCAGGCTGCTAATTTTTTTGGGCCCCATCCTTTGCAGATTATAAAGTGGCAAGAGGGGTATTTATGAGCATCCTGGCTTCCCTCAGCCCCTTGGGGTCGACGGAGATTTGTGATGCAATTAAAAACCGCACCAAAGAAAGAGTCTTTGACTCCTTTGCCTTCTCTCTAATGCAATAAATGCTTGAAAAGTAAAGTCTTGAAATACCTTTTTGAGTGTAAAATCGACTTGAGAAATGAGAAAGCAGAGCTGATGGGTTGAACTCATGCTTTCTGGGTGCCAGATATTTCAAGATCTTGAAATACTGGATGGTTGTTGCATGCTGGGTTTTTTCCCCCCTGAGTGTGGAGGAGCTGAAGGAGCTGCTTCTGCCTCTCCAGGTTTCCAGCCCGGCTGGTGTGCTCTGAATTAGGGCAGTGCAGCCCCTCACCTCCCCACTTCCCACTCCCCACTGCCGTCCCAGGAGCCTCAGCCAGCAGAGGATGGGAGACGGTTCTTAACTTCAATGACTTTAATAGATTATCATAAACTCCAGCCTTAATACAAGCTGTCATGATTTCAAATTATCTTACTTTTAAATTAAATAGATTCCTTTTTAAATACAAAATCAATTCTAATTTTTTAGAGGGGTGAGATTTTTCAAAGGCACCGATGAGCTGGGCATATTTAACCGCTCTTGAATATCTCCCCGAAATATCTAATCAATTTTTTTTTGTTGTTAAATCCTAGCTAAGCTCTTGGCTCTACTGCTGGAGGCTCTGGCCCTGACTTCCCTGGGTTAATAACAGGATTTGGGGGGGTTGTAGGGATGTGAGACAGATCAGGGAGGGATGTGGCTGCTGCTAAAGGGGGCGACGGCCGCCGGAGCGCCCGCCTGCCTTGGCTCTGGCCAGATGTGACACCTGCCGGCTCTCATCCTCGTCCCACACACCTCCCTGCTGCTGTGGCTGCTGCAGATTGTGCCCTCCCACTCTGCCCTCCACCCCCAGCTCCTAAAAGGCCCTGGGGCTGCAGGGTTGCATTAATCCCATACTTTTTTCCAGTTCCAGGTCAAGTGAGAAGAGCATCCTATTGAGTTTTGCTCCTCTCACCTGCATCTGGATGCTGGCTGGGAGTCCCAAAGCTGTTGGGACCCCTTTGGTCCCAACTGGGAAGCAATTCTTGGGGTGCTGTGGTGCCATTCCCTGGCTGGACTCAATTCCCAGGGGCATCACCCCCTTTCCTTCATATACCAATATCTCACAAGAGCAGAGCATGGCAGAGGGCTGCAGCAGGGCTGGCTCCACCACAGGGCCCACAGCATGAACCCTGCACCTGGGAATGGGTGTTATGGTGAAATAATGAAGCAAATATTAAGAAATTCTTAAGTACCTAGAGAATAACCAAGTTAAATGATACCAGGGGAGCTCAATTGCCTTGCTTAGATTGATTGAATTACTAAATGAGCCTGACTAATGGAATGGAGTGGATATATCGGACTTTTACTCAGGATCCTGCAATAATTTCTCTAATAAGATTGTGAGCCATTAATTGGACTTGGCTTTGATCCTGGGCACTGTCTCATGCTCTGAAGCCCACGGGTGTGATCTGTGCTCTGCCAGGCCCAGCCAGGGGACAGCTGCTGTCATCTTCTGCTGGCTGGCTTGGAGGGCAGCGGGGGACTCGCCTCAGGAGGTCCCAGCAGCTGTGGTGGGGAAGGGAGCCCCAAACACCCCACCTCAGCTGCCCTCCTGCCCCTTAGCAACACCATCCCGGCAGTGGGATGCACTGAATTCCTTCCAGCTGAGCTGGCTGGGGTCTGAACCCATCTCCATGAGTTTGGGATGGATGCTGGGGGTGTGTGCCTGCTGGAAATGCAGGAGTGCCACGTTCTTGCTGCCTCCTCCTGGAGTGGGTGCTGCTGCTGCTGGAACATTGCTGTGGCACCCAGAGTGCTGCTGGGTGTCTGGTCTGCTGTTGTGGGAGATGTTTGTCCCCAAGGCTTGGGGGCTTCCAGAGCTTGCAGCAAAGCAGAGAGGGATCTATCAAGGGGATGCATCCTCCCCTGGCCCTGCCCTGGAGCACCTGGTGGGGCAGGACATGCTTGTCTAATAGCAATCACTAATAGCTCATCTAATAATTGGGTGAAAATAATAATAATATTAAAAATAATAATATTTTATTCACCAATAATAATTGGGCGCTGGCGGGACCCCATTCCAGCCCCTCCTCTTGGCCATGCAGTGTAACCACATCCCTTTTCCTGGGGGTCAGAGCCTGGAGTGAGGTGAGCTGCTCAGAGCCACTGGAGCACCAGGGACACCCCATGCCTGGTAACATTCCCTCTTCCAGGCATGGAGCCCAGCACCAACCTCAGCTGTGGGTAGGGGCAGCCCTTAAAACCTCGTGGCAGGGTGGAAAACCCTGCAGGAGAGCTGACAGCATGCCAGGGAGGAGCAGGGAGTGCCCTGTGGCCAAACTGGGGGTGATGGGGCTCAGGAGGGAGGCACAGTGTGCACATCCCCATCCTCACAGACACCTTGTCCCCATGCTGTGCCCAGTGCAGACCTGCTCTCTTGCTGGGCACGGATGTTTCAGTGCCACAGGGGATATACAGGGCCTCTTGTATATTTTTTTTTTCCTTAACCAAGGGAAGAAAAAGTAAGAAATAAGGATTTGGTCTCTGGGAACCCGTTGCCACAGCAACCGTGCATCCAGCTGGCTGCAGCAGGGCTGGGAGGGGATCTCACTGACCCAGAAAGCAGAGGGGGGAGTGGGATGTGGGGCTGCCTGGCCTTTCCAGGGGGGTGGCAGGCTCTGGCAGGGAACCAGCACTCAGCCAGGGGGGCTGCAGGGCTCCTGGCCCCCTGTTTTGTCTCCCTTCCTGAATGTCTCAACCCTGTCCAGGCAGGGATGCTCAGGCTTGGTCCTGTTCCTGCCTGACCCCTGATCCAGTTTTGGGGGCTGGGTTGCCCATGTGGGCACTCCTCAAAGCCCCCCCAAAGATTTCTGGTGGGTTTTACACCCCTGGAATTGGCTGTGGTTCCACTGCTGGAGGGGACCTTGGGCAGCCACACTGATGCCATTGCCTCAACTCTGCCCTCCTCTCCATGTGCCAGGGGCATTTGCTCCTGGGCTGCATCCCATACCCCATATTTTATTTTATTTTATTTTATTTTATTTTATTTTATTTTATTTTATTTTATTTTATTTTATTTTATTTTATTTTATTTTATTTTATTTTATTTTATTTTATTTTATATTTTATTTTTTACTATTTATTTGATTTTATTTTATTATTTTGCTATTTTACTTTATTTTATTTTTTTTACTATTTTATTTTATTATTTCACTATTTTGTTTTATTTTATTATTTCACTATTTTATTTTATTTTATTTTATTTTATTTTATTTTATTTTATTTTATTTTATTTTATTTTATTTTATGTTACTTTATTTTATGCTCTTCCATGCTATTCTATTTTGTTTCATTCACTTTAATTTTATATTCTATTGTGTTTTATGTTTTTCATGGTCATTTAGCCAGCTAAACAGAGACTGAAATCATCTCTCTTGGAGCCTTGCTGCAGAGCAGTCCTTCAAATGAAGGAATTTTTGCCTGGTGGGATTAAGGCAGTGCCTGGATGATGACAGCTCTGTCATTTAAGACTGGTTGTCCTTTTTGCTTCCAAATTGCTGGGCTCTGGCATCTCTGCAGCTGTGCCTGGTGGCTCACCCCAAACAGCAGCTGGGGGATTTGTCTGGATAAGGGAAGATTTTGGACTGCCAGGTTCTGGCTGTCCCACTCCAGCTTTTTGCTGAGAATTCACCCAGAGGTGATCACACCCTGTGCTGGTGTTTCTGATCCTGCTTCCCTGCCCTGCAGCAGGATCATCCATCCTTGGCAGGGATGCTGACCTGGTGCTGGGCTCCTGCTGTGGGATTGGGTAAGCTGCCCCCACACCTGGCTTTGCTGAGCCTGTTCCATCCATGGCTCCTGCTGCAGAGCCTGAGATCCACTGGGAGCTGGGCAGGGACTTTTTAAAACATTTATAATCAAAGGGAAGTAGGAGATCCTGGAGGAACCCTCTAGCTGTTGGTGGCTCATGGTCACAGAGGTTTGGGGTCTGCAGCCCTGACGTGAGAGGGGACAGAGCCCCTTTTGTGGCCAGCTCTGAGGCTTCTCAGTAATTAGGATGACTAACGAGCACAGCAGAGCAAGCAGCTGGGGGATGCACAGAGCTGGCTCTGCTCCTGCTGGGACCTGATCCAGCTCCAAACCAACCTGGTGGAGCAGAGACACTGGAGAATCCCAGAACTGTAGAATGGTTTGGGTTGGAAGGGACCTTAATGCTCATCTCCTTCCTCACCGTGCCATGGGCAGGGACACCTTCCATTAGCCCAGGCTGCTCCAAGCCCTGTCCAGCCTGGCCTTGGACACTGCCAGGGATCCAGGGGCAGCCGCAGCTTCTCTGGGCACCCTGTGCCAGGGCCTGCCCACCCTCACAGGGAACAATTCCTTCCTTAGGATGAAGGGATGGAGATGGATGAAGGGCAGGAGAAGGTGGCAGAGGGTGCCCGTGCTCCTAGCTGGACATGGCCCATCTGCCTGGCCCAGTGGGGGCTGCATTGCCTTGTGAGTGCTTCCCAAATCAGGCCAGTGGTCCAAGGAGAACCACAGCCTTTGGGATGCAGGCCTGCCTGATGTGTACAGGCAGGACCCTGGCCTTGTTTTTTGGGAGTGGCACCTCCTTTTCCTGCAGCCCTGCCCTGCTCCCCTGCCAAAGCCCCCAGCTGCCATGTCCCTGTCACAACACAGTGCCTGGGAAGGGAAGGCAGATATCAGCAACCCCAAAATATCCCCAGGACAGGCTCTTGTGTGATGGGAGACAGTTGCCATGGAAACCTCCTTCAAATAAAAAAAAGAGGCCAAAAAAAAAGAAAAAAACCCGAAATTTAAAGCAGCCCTTGTAGCTCAGAGGAACTGTAGACCTTATTATGGGTTTTGGCAACCCCCCTTTTTCTTTTATTTGTTCCAGCTAAAAGCTCCAGGAGACAAGGCAATTAATTTGGCATCCCAAGGGGAGTGAGAGAGCGAGGGTACCGTGCTGGCAGCCAGCTTCCCTGGCTGGCAGGCACCAGGAGCTTCCTGTGCCCCCAAACACCCTCCTCCCGTGGGGCTGCTCCAACACGGGGCAAGGAGCAGGGCTGAAAGGGTGGGAAGTCCCTTTCTAGGTCCATGCATGGAGTGTGTGGGAGGGGATGGGGTGAGTGTGGGGCTCAGGGCACTGCAGGAGGGTGAGGATACAGAAAAGCAGCCCAGACTGTGGCTCCAGCACGGGGATGGGTGGCTCAGCATGGGTTGGGGGGCTTGTCCTTGTGAGGGTGGCAGGAGGAGGCAGGGCAGGGAGGGCATAGCATGGCAGGGAGGCTCCTGTGGGGGTCAGGCTGGCTTTGGTAGGGAAGGGGATGCTTGGCAGGGGAGACAGCCCACTCCCAAATTTTCCTGCCAGGCTCTGCTGTGCAGCAGTGGCTGCAGGGTCTGCAAATTGCTGCTGTGCTCTCGGCCCATTTGCTGCCCTAATGATGTCCCCAGTGTCTGCAGCCTCTGGGAAATGTGCTGCTTGCACTGGAGAGGCTCCCAGTGCCCTGGGCTGGCCCCAGGCTCCCCCAGACTCTGCTCCCCCAGTGTGGCTGTGCCAGGGCAGAGCTGCTCTGCCGCCCCAGTGCTGCCCCTCCCAGCCCTTCCTGAGCTGCTGAGCCAGAAATAGCTGGGCTCTGTCTGTTTTGCCTCCTTGGGGGAGCTCTGGAGAGGAGCAGGGAGGGGACTGGAGAGCTGTCATGCTGCTCTGGGGTTGCTTGGCTTTCCTGCAAGCCAGGGGTTTGCCTTTGCAGACATGGCATGTGCGGGGGGAATTCTAAATGTCTGCAAGGATCTCATCCCAGCCCATGCCAAGGTGCAGCTACAGTGGCCTGAGATGTGAGTCCAAGCACCTGCAAGCAGGACAATGCCTGAAACATCCTTCCAGGGAGAAAGGAAACCTGTTTTTTTCGTTTTTCAGCAGGAGCTGCTCTCTCCTGGGCGTGCCATGGTGGTGTGCTCAGGCTTGGTGGGCAGGAGAAATAGCTCATGGATGGTGGGAGGGGAGTCTTGGCCTTGGGCTGGTTTCCACAGCTTTTATTGCCATGTTTCTGCCTTTTTGTGCTTGCAGAGTGAAGCACATCTCTGGCTAACCCTGGAGGAGCCAGCCCCAGCCCCAGCATGCCCCCACAGTCCATCCATGCTGGGGCACAAACTGGAGCTGGGGCTGGGGCTGAGGGGGGGATGTGGAAATTCCTGGGAGGTGCTGGGATGGGTCTGACCTCCTTGTCATACAGCTCAGGGCTGGGTCTTCCCAGCTTTCACATGCTGGGGCTGAAAGGAGTGTGGATGTGAGAGCTCCCTGCCAGCAATAGGGAGGTACCAGGGTAATGGAGGGAGGGCAGGTGTCACCCTGATTTTTTATGATTTTTTAAGCCTTCTGACGTTTACATTTTTGTAACAAACTTTCTTATATACTTGATGTAAATAACTAATTGTTTTGCATTCTTTTATAGAGAAAGAAAAATTTGATAGCCTGTTGGTTTGTCCAGTATCATTGAAGAGGTGGCACTGTCACCCTCCAATCCACTGTCACTTTTGGAAATCTTTAAATGTTAGAGTCGGAAAAATGAAAGCTCTCTTTTTTGCCTTAAAAAATCCAATGTCTGTGTCTTTCTGTTTCATGTCCTAGAGTGACAGGCAGGGAAGGAAGGACCATGAGGAGGGAGTGCCAGGAGGCAGCAAAGGACTGCAGGAGCCACACAGCAGCCCAGGGGCATTAGGAGCAGTGATGGCAGAGCCCCTTGCTGTGGGTGTGAGCCACAGCATCTCTGGTGGCCTCTTGAAGCTGTGGCACACAGAGCCTGGTGAAGTGACCTTTGGAGTGAATCCCAGCAGGAATTAATGGCTGGTTTCACACCAGGTGGCAGCATCCAGGTCCTGGGAGTAGCACTGCCAGAGACATGGCTGGGTAGTCAGTGGGTTTCTGGCCAAGAAAGGGAGGAGGAAACAGCAGGAGGAAGAGGCAGAGCTGGCCTGTTGAGCCCTGGGCTCAGCAGCAGCCTGAGCTGGCAGGGTTAAGGCAAAGATGTGGCTGCAAGTGCAGGAGTTTGCACTTAATGGTGCTCAGAGTCCAGCAGGGCTCTTTGCTCTTGAGATACTGAGAATGCAGCTGACTCCTCATCTGGATTTGGTTTTGTTTTTGTCCTGCTTTGAGAAGGAAGTGAGTTTTTTGGGATGCTGTGGTCAAACCAATAGGTGCTCAGATTTGAATATGATCTCCAGGCGGTGCCATGTGTGACAAGGAAACACACGAGGTCTCAACTGTGTTTTCAGAGGAAGCCTATGGCACAAGAGGGACGCCTCTCTCCTTGATGAACTGAGAATTGATTATCTGAAGGGTGGCGATGGACTGAGAGTTGATGATCTGAGGGATGGATGTATTGGAAATTTGGTGGGGGGAGGAGGAATGCTTTTGGAAGGTTTTCATTCTGAGTTCCGTGTTTCTTTTTATATATAGTTGTAGGTTAATAAAGTTTTTCCTCTTTATTCCTAAGCTGGAGCCTGCTTTGCTCTATCCCTGGTCACATCTCACAGCAGACACCAGGGAGCATATATTTTCTTGGGGACACTGGCATTGTGCCAGCATCAAACTGTGACAGTTTGCTAAAATGAGCTCCTGCTTCTCTGGTGCAGGAGCAAGAGACAGCAGCCCCTGGCTTAGAAACTCCCTGGTCATGGCCATGGCAGCTCTTCTGTGCTTGGCTGGGCTGAAGCACCCTGACCCCATCCCCTTTGTTCTGCCCATCTCCAGTTTCAGCACTGGACCAGAAGCATGAAATAGATTTTCCTTTCTTTTTTTTTCCCCCAACGCAAATGCAAGGGAACTTTCTGCCTGTGGTTGTGACACTGGGATTCCCCAATGCCAAGGGTGGGAGCCCTGCCTGGGAAGACAGACAGGTGAATACAGGCAGGGCTGTGTGAGGGCACCAGAGCTGATGGGTGCTGAAACCCAAGAGCAGAGTTACATAATTGGGACTGCAATGCAGAAACTCTTCCTTAATTTTTAATTATCCACTTGCAGCACGTTTGTGGAGCTCAGCTCGGGATTCCGAGTTGTGCCAAGATGTCCTGTGCACATGGGAAGGGCCTTTGTCAGAGCCCAGGACATTCCTCTGGGGCCCTGGAGGATTCCAGACCCTGGCAAGGGGCTCAGAGACCTTGGCATGGAGCCAAAGTCCCCTGTGCCTTTGATTTAGCCCTTGGAAAAAACAATTACCAACTTTGTGGGAGGATTCACAAAGCCAGTTTAAGCAGACTGATGGTTTGTTGCAAGATAGAAAAGTAGAATTTTGGGGTTTTTAGAATGGGGGCTCGGGGTCCCAAGATGGAGGAATTTGGACATGTCCTGTCCTTCTTTCTCCTTCCTAGCCTCCATCTTCTGCTGTGATGGTGACACTTTTGGATTGGTTTAGAGTAGAGACAGACTGTCTAACATAGGTGATAGGTATTGGGGAGTTATTGTAAATGAAGCACATGTAGTTTTTAGTATAAAAAGATAACACTGCCCCAGGGCAGTCAGTGTGCCACAACCTGCCAGACAGACCTCAGCCGGTCAGAGAAAGAATGGAACAGATAAGAGAAAATAAACAACCTTGAAAAGCAGAACAGAAGAATCCTGACTCCTTCATCAGCTGCCAGGCTGGGAAAAGAGACTCTCTGACACATCTTGGGGTCACCCTGGGCACAGAGACCCCGAGAGGCCTTGGTGAAGGTGACAGGAAGGCCTTGCCTGGTGCTCCTGTGGCACGGCGGGGAGAAGGGAATGCCCACGGCACCCAGCTGGGCTGTGGGGGCTGGAGAGGATCTCTGCACCCCCCCTGGGGGCTCAGGGATGTCACACTGGGGCAGGGGAGAAGGTTGGTGTGCACGTCTGCAAAGGCCTTGGAGGTTTCTCTGGTTCAGTGCTGGAGAAGTGGAAGGGACCGTGGTCATTTTGTATCCAGATCTCCCACAGAGCCCCAGCTGCCTCTCAAGGTTTCCTTCCTTCCTTCCTTCCTTCCTTCCTTCCTTCCTTCCTTCCTTCCTTCCTTCCTTCCTTCCTTCCTTCCTTCCTTCCTTCCTTCCTTCCTTCCTTCCTTCCTTCCTTCCTTCCTTCCTTCCTTCCTTCCTTCCTTCCTTCCTTCCTTCCTTCCCTTCCTTCCTTCCTTCCTTCCTTCCTTCCTTCCTTCCTTCCTTCCTTCCTTCCTTCCTTCCTTCCTTCCTTCCTTCCTTCCTTCCTTCCTTCCTTCCTTCCTTCCTTCCTTCCTTCCTTCCTTCCTTCCTTCCTTCCTTCCTTCCTTCCTTCCTCTTTTTCTTTCTCTCTCTTTCTCTCTCTTTATTTTTCTTTCTCTCTCTTTCTCTCTCTCTTTCTTTTTCTTTCTCTCTCTCTTTCTCTCCCTCTTTCTCTCCCTCTTTCTTTTTCTTTCTCTCTCTCTTTCTCTTCCTCTTTCTCTCTCTTTCCTTCTTTCTCTCCCTCTTTATTTTTCTTTCTCTCTTTCTCTCCCTCTTTCTCTCCCTCTTTCTCTCTCTCTTTCTTTCTTTCTCTCCCTCTTTATTTTTTCTTCTTTCTCTCCCTCTTTCTCTCCCTCTTTCTCTCTCTCTTTCTTTCTTTCTCTCTCTCTTTCTCTCTCTCTTTCTCTCTCTCTCTTTCTTTCTCTCACTTTCTGATGGGAAGCACCATTTCCTCCCCTCCCTGTTTCTCCTCCTCTTTCAAATCCCCACCCTGCACTCTCTGTCCTTCCTACAAAGGCGGCTGCCTCGGAGCAGCTTCGGCTTCAAAGTTCCCAAAATAACAAAGGTTAAAAGAAATTATTAAAAAAAAAAAGCACTGCTAAAAGATCAAGTCAGTGCCCCACTTGCACCTGGGCTCAGAGCTTCAAAGCAGCTGCAAAGAACCCCCACGATCTCCATGGTCAGGTTTCCCAATGCCTGTGGTCCTGCCTGCCCCCTCCTGCAGGCACAGGAGATTTGTAGCAGCCAGGATGGGGCTGCAGGTAAACTGGAAAGGGTGGGGGGTCCTGCAGCTTCTGCTGCCTGTGGGGGCAATTTGGGAAAGCCTCTTGTGGAGGAGGAGATTGTGGTGATGGGCAGAGCCATGCGGGTGAGGTGGGTGCCCCAGAGCCCTGTTCCTGGCCACGCAGGGGGGCAAGCAGCTCCTCTGTGCCTCTGCTGGCTCCTCTGATTTATACAGATCATCAATATGACAATTATATACACCTGCAAATTTAATTACATCCATTTTCATCAGGCAGTGACAGATTTATGCCTCTGTTCAGTTCCTGTAAATCTCAAGGAAGCTTGACTAGACCCAAAGCGTTCCCATTGATTGCTGTGCACTGGCTGGGCTCTGGCCATCCTGCCAAGCTCTTCTTTCAAGAGTGATAAATTCGAGATGCACGGTTAACTTTTCCCCCTTCTACAGCTTTCTTCCTTCTTTTTTTTTTTTCCTTTTCCATTCTGCCTTTCCCATCTTTCAAAGCCTCCCCACAAACTTGAAAATGGAGCTTGAAATCGTGTAAGAGCTCCTAAGCACCAAAGAGTTTATGATGTTAGGCTGCAGCTGGCAGCAGCCCGTGCCTGCCTTCTCCATCCCATCCTCTGAGACCAGCATTGTTCCCTCCAGGAGGATCACCTCTTGGAAAAGCTCTCAGCCCAGCTGTGCCCAGGAGAGCAGACAAGGTTGTTTTGGTCCTTTTTGGGCCATCCCATATCTCAGGAAACCAACAGGTCGTGGCTCTCCCCCCAGGGGAGATGAGGAACAAGTGGCTGTGCTTGTTCCCCGTGCTGAGCACAGAAATGCCAAAATAACATCTCATTTTCCTGACCTCTTGGCCTTGGCACAACGAGAGCTCACACAGAGGAGTGTGTAGAAGTGAGCTGGAGTTCACCCTTGATGTGCAGCCCATGTCATCCCTGTGGAGCATCCCCTTGCTGTCCCAGCACCAGTGCCTGACCTCCCCTGCAGGATATGCTCTGTTGTTTTCCTAAGGGCCTGGCAGATGGGCTGCAGTGGCCAGCCATTACCTTCCCTGCCAGCCCCTGATGGATATAAATAGTCCTTTGCCTCCCTGTGGAAATTGCTGGCTGGCTTGTAAAGCTGAAGGGAATCTTGGCAAGTTATCTTGGGGCTGTAGGGTCCGAGAGCACGGAGGGCTGGGATTTGGAAAGGGGGAGTTTCTGGTTGGGTGTTAAAAGGATCACCTCTGTCACTAGGAGGGAGCTGCCCTGGGGTACCCCCTCCTCCCCTGGGGGAGCAGAGGGTCTCAACCACTCCCAAAGGGACACGTGGATGTGGGAGGCATCCTTGAATGCTGGCCTGGGTAGCACAAAGCTGGATTTGCTCTTGAACCCCAAGAGACTGGGCAGTGTGGGGGTAGTGGGTTGTTGTCCCTTGGCATCTGCAGCTAGCACTGATAATTGAAAACTGAAATTGATAATTTATCAATTGATAATTTATCAATTGATAATTTATCAATTGAAATTGGAAAAAAAAATTAAAACTGCAGGATATCTATATTTGGTCCTTTCCCTGCTGCCCAGGGATTTCTCCACCTAGGATGCGCCTCTGGGCTCTCTGGCTCAATAGCTGCTGGTGGCTCTGTCTCCCCTGAATTCAGCACCTTTTGCACTGCTTTCATACTTTATAGTGTATGAAAAAGAACCTTTTGTTGGTTTTTACACTTGTAAATCCTTGCAAAGTGAGAAATGGTGAATAACCATTTTCTTTCCCAGTGCTCCACGGGCCTGATGGTTTTACAGGCTTTTATCATGTCCTCACCCTGTTGTTTGGTTCCTTTACTGAGGAGTCCTCACACCGTTGGTTTCTCCTCTTCACAAAGCCATTTGCAACATCTCATCTTCCTTGTACCCCTCCTCCAAGCCTCCCAAGCTTTGCCTCCTCCTTCTCGAGATGGTTGACCTGAATATCACTTGCAGGATTCCAGATCAGCTTGCTCTCACCAAGGTTGAGTTTCACCTGCCCACTTCCTTGCCCGCTTTCCTCCTGCGCTTCTCAGCTTCAGCTTTGAGAAGACTAAATTTAGCCTTGGTGACCAACTTTGCCATCCTCCTCCTCTTCCAGAGTGTTTCTGAGCAGCCAAGGTCCTGACAGAGATCTCCGTGGGGCTTCTTGGTAACCTCCTTTCATCCTGAGAGCCAAACTCTTACTCCTCCCCCACCTGGTGGGCTTCAAGACGACTCTCCTTCTCATCCCAGCTCCACTTTGGTGCTTTGGGAAACTTTGAGGGTGGATTTTGACAAGAGCTTTTTGAAACGAGTCTGTCAAATTGGATCACCCTTATCTTCTGGCTCGCAGTGTTGGGTGACATGTATTCACTGATGCACCTACAGGTTCCTCTAACAAAGTGTCCAGGGCACAAGCAGAATTTACTGGTTTTTATTTTCTTGATGCACAACAGCTTTTATAAGAAATTGGGGTTTCCTCTGGCAGGTTTCTCTTCTCGAGTTGCTCGCCCTTTTGGAGTGATAGTGAAAATCACTTGGTGATTCTCCACTCCTTGGTGGAGTTCTGCAGTTTGTAGGTGAGCACCATCTGAGCTCAGGGGTTTGTGCCCTCCTTCTCACTGATTTGCTGGGAGACAGTTTAGCCAGGCTGGTAATTTTCCATGGCTGACTGGGAGCCTCTCCATCATTTGGACCCTTTCCACAGAGACCTGATCTTCCCTCTGGAATAGGTGACGTGACAGCATCGCAGGGTGAGATATCAACTACAGATGTGGTTCTTTCTGGGGTTTTTATTGCAGCATGGCATCTTGGAAGTGTCTTCACACATTCTCTCTATTTTCCTTTTGCTTCCTGTCGTGGGTGGGCACTTGGGTTCTTTTGAACATGACCGTGTCACCCGAGTGTTGGACCAGGAGGTGGATCTGCCTCCCTTCCCACATTTCCTCTGCAGTTCACAGCTATGGCAGATGGGACCAAAGTAACAAGACAGGAGTGAAAATCAAACACCAGAGAATGTCCCAATCTGCTTGTTTTTTTCCCCCAGCTTTAGGTCAGAATTGAGAAATGTGATGGAGCAATGAGCTTGCAGGGGAAGGCGCCCAGGTGCGTCCTTGGGCTGGCGGGGAGGAGCAGGGCAAGGGGGGGCTGTCAGCTTCTAAAGCCGCCAGCTGCAGAGCAAACCTGGTCAGCTCAGCCCCACCAATGATGGGTCAGTGTCCTCTGCTCAAAACCAGCTCAGTGTCACCCCCAGAGTGACAGAGGATTTGGTGTTGAAGAATGGGAGAGGTTCGGGCTCTGGCATGTTTGGGACAGAAATCCCAGTTCAAGGCTGAGGCGTGGCTACAGCTTTGAAATGTAACTCCCTGGTGACCTTCCCAAAAGCAAAGGCACCCTGCATTCCAAGGAGAAACCTGGCTAGCTGTCAGCCAGGCTGGGGCAGGCTCCTCATGGCTCCACGTGTACCAGCCTCAGGCACAGGTGTTGTGATGGGGTGATCTCTCTGACCTAGCCTGAGAGTGGCTGCAGGGAGATCAGCACTGCCTCTTCCTCAAACCTTTATGTTCTCCCATATCTATGAGTCTTTTGGAGATTTTCCCCCAGGGGCCCTCTCCCATGAAGCAGGTTCCTAATATATACACTGAGGTTTGTGTTTGCTGGTATGGAAAAGCTGGATTGCCTTGAAAAGGCAGAATGACCTGCAGAATGAGCTGGTTCTTCTACCTGAGACTGGAGACAGGAAAAAAATGCAAATGAAATATGGGTAGTCAGTGATGAATGTGAATTTTTAAAGCGGGTCCATAAAAACATTGATATTATCCCATGAATTATCTGTCACTGAAACCCTGGAAGTATAAATGAGTTAAGTATCAAGATAAGCATTTTGACATCTGAATTGGTAGCAATGAAGGCCTGAGGTCCCAGCAGAGAGACCAAGTGACTCATGGTGGGAAGGTCCCCCGAGTCACTTCAGGCATTGCAGACCCTGGGAGGAGTGCAAGGCTGGATTTAGCTGAGTTCAAGCCCTTTAAAGGATGTGTGTGGTTTAGGTGTGGAGCAAAAGCCTGAGCTAATGGGGAGATTAAATTAAACGACAGTCAGGTTCTGGCTGGAAAATAAGGCAGGTTTAAATGTTAACGAGGAAATACAAGTCCAAGTCAAAATCTGTGCTCGGCTCTCTGAAATGGGTCTGTGGAGAGCAGCATTATGGCAGAGTTCATTTGACTTATTGGAGGCATCTATTAGTGCAAAACGCTTCCAAATGGAGAGGAAAATTGTTGTGCTGGGCGTTTTTTTCCCTCAAAATGCCGCTGTGAGTTTTTAAGGCGGGTTGCTCTCCTTGTGTGCCACCATGCCAGGTCACAGTGAGGTGATGAGGACATGGGAGTGGGTCCAGGTCAGCACCAAGCTCATGGGCCATGGTTCTGATGTTGCACCAGCTCAGGTGGAGAACTGGGCTGTGACAGAGTGCTGCCTCCCAAAATCAGCACATGCAGAGGTGCTGCCTGCAGGACGACTGGGCTTGCTTTGTGTGGGACAGCTGTCCCAAGGGAAGTGAGGCTGTTTGGGATAACAAAGAACAAAGCAGGCATAAATCCACACACCTCCAGCACCTTCAGTCTGGTTTTTTGTCCTCTCCTCAAATTGCTCCTGTAGAACCTCTCTGTCCCCACTGCAGATGGTCTGGGAGGGGAGCAGCCAGGGCCCTGATGTTAAAAGCAGCAGCTGGGGCCTTTGGAGGCTGCTGCTCCTGCAGCTGTGAAGGACCTGGGCCACGTTTGATACCAGGTGAATGTGGCACAGCCTAATTAGTGGCCTCCTACTGTTATTAACCTCTGACTCAGACAGGCTATTTTTTAACAGAGGTGCAAGAAGTTAATACTAGTGCTAATGGCTTCCTATCCAAGGCCTTAATGAAAGCCATGCAGGGACCAGGCTTTTCATCAATATCTTTCAAACTTTGAACTTGAAATTATCTTCTCCCCCCACCACTTTTTTTTCTGCCTTTCTGCCCACTTTCCTGCCTCCTCTGGGACATCCTGGCCCCAGTGTACAAGCTGGTCAGGAGGGTTGGCACCTGCCAGCTCTGTAGCAGAGCTGACACCCTACAACATCCAGATAAATCATCCCAGTTGGTTTCATGGGTCACTGTAGCATCCCACCGGGTGCTGAGATGTCTGCTTGGAGAGCAAGACAAAGGGAAAAGTGAAATCTGTTGGACTGGGAAGAGAGAGAATAAAGAGGTGCTATGTTAGGGAGGGAGCTTGGTCTTGATCTTGTCTTGGTCTTGCTTAATCCAAACTCCAAGAGAGCTTCACAGATGCAGGAAAGCATTTAAAAGTGCAAATTTTTCAAGGAGAAATGGAGTAGGATAGAGGCAGCTGACGTGTTGCTTGACACTTGAGGAAAGGAGGAGAAGGTCCAAGGCTGAAGCTCTCCCATCCAGGCAGTGCCTCTGGGCAGGAGCAGAGGTGGTGGAGCAGCCTTGTCCTGCAGGGCTCATAGCTGCCAGTTTGGGGTGATGGCAATGGATTTCTGGGGTCTTTTCCTTTGTCTCTTGCACTTCTGACCTGTGTGCAATGCAGCTGCAGGGTCACATCCTGATGTCTGGTGAAAGAGGAAAACCTGCTCAGTCTCTGCTCAGTCTCTTTGGGCTCTTCTAAAACAAGAACACATTTTTTATTGAAATATATTTTTCTTTTTAAAAAAATAAGCCTGTTTAAATAAATTTGAAATTATGACAACCTATTTTAAGGCTTAAATTTACTATAATCTATTAATCATTTAAATAACTTCCATCAAGGATTTCTTCTCAAATATTAATGAGCTGAAGGGTGCTGCTTTTACAGTGATATGTCAGATCAGGGGGAAAACATCTCTTACTCTAGCTTTCTAAATGTCACAATGTCACATACTTAGTATCTATTATTTTCACTCTTTACAATGGAGCAAATGCTGGTATTTACATTTTTTCCAAATGTCAGTATATTGAGTTCCTGCTGTGCAGGAAAGTTCTTGCCTTAATTACCCATAATTTCACGTTAGCAGGCAGGTGCAGGGAGAGTGTTTTCCTCCTTTTGAGCTGGTTCATACGAAGTTGAGAAGCCGTGGGGAGCTGGGAAAGCAGGCAAGCTTGATTTCCCCTCTCAGTCCATGAATAAAGACCATGTGGGAGAGGAGGAGATCTGCTGCTCCAAATCCCCCTGGCTCCCAGGACGGGCTTTTCAAAGGGGATCTGTGTCCCTGAACACACAGCTCAGCAGTCAGAGGGAATTCCAAAAGTGCTTCTGGCTTCTTAATGACTTAACTCTGGGTTTTGCTTCCCCCCCCAGCCTGGTGGAGTGCTCAGCATCCCTGTGCTGGGGACACTCCAAGTGCTCTGATCACCTCCAGAAACACAGCCCGTGCTGAGCACAAACACTCTGTGGCTGATGGTCCTTTTGATTAATCAAATCAGTTTGGGAGGATGAACCTGGTTCCCCATGCAGATTTTTGCCCCCCCTGCCCACCTCCCCCAGCAGCCAGCTCACTTAAGGCAGCCTAATGAAATTAATTAGCAGCAAATTGAAGACGTCGTTTTTCGGCGCTGTAATTGAATTCCAGTTTTCATTTGAAGGCA
This sequence comes from Camarhynchus parvulus, assembly GCF_901933205.1. NCBI lineage: Eukaryota > Metazoa > Chordata > Aves > Passeriformes > Thraupidae > Camarhynchus > Camarhynchus parvulus. The sequence continues at coordinate 26,503,472 of NC_044578.1, read as the reverse complement.
GCGTGAAACAAGCAAAATAAAGGTGATAATTTGCAAAGTGAGAGGGGTGCCTTCCCATTGCCAGCAATGGGGCAGATACAGGAGGGAAGGCTGTGCCTCAGTGGGAAGCTGATCATGTTTTGTCTGGTCACCCCAACAAAATCTGCTATTTTCACAAAAATAGCTAACAGGCTTGAGCTGATGGCTGAGATTGAGGTGGTGTGAGATGGTGATCAAGGTGATCTGGTCTGAGGGGGACACAGTGATTAAAACAGTGCCCATCTCTCCTAGAGAGAGGTGCTGGTGTTACCCTGTCTTTGGCTGAGAGCCAGATGTAGCATGTCCCTGAAATTTCGGAGCCAGCCAGGTTGAATTAGGTTTGATTTGGTGTTTCGTGCTCTGGAGCATGTGTGGTGTCCCTGCCTGGGTGTCCTCTACTTCCACGACAGCCCAGCTTTGTCCACCTGTCTCACTGCCCCAGACTCTGGAATTAAAGGTACTTAGGAAAAATAGAGTTGCTTGGGCAGAAGCTGCAGGCACCTCTGCAGGTCTTTGGGCCGAGTCTTGGGTGGAGAGCTGTAGAAGATGATTGAAAACTGAAAACCTCTGAAATCACGGCCAGGTTCATGTTTCACTGTTCACAAAGGATGGTGAATATTTTGTCTGCAATAATTTGTGATGTGCTCCCAGTGATCCCATGATGCTGCTGAGAATTTGTCCTGTATGCTGTGTTCCCAGTGTCTGAAGCTGTGTGGGTGGAACCTGCCCAACCTAGAGCTGGAAGGACACTGCTGGGTCCCTGCTGTCAGTCAGTGCTGTCTCCCTGCACCACAGCTGGAGTTTTGGAGAGGCCCACATCTGGATTATACCCAGAAATATGGCTTTACTCCCCTTTAGCCCTTCAGGTTGTGATTTATGTAGGGGCACCCATGGTGCTGGCAGGAGATACTTGAGACTTCTGCTGGTCACAGTGACCCCAAGATGTGTCAGAAAGTCTCTTTTCCCAGCCTGGCGGTCGAAGAAGGAGTCAGAACTCTTCTGTTCTTGTTCTCAAGGTTGTTTATTGTTTCTTCTCTATAAAATTCTTTCTCTTGGCCTGCTGAGGTCTGTTCAGCAGGTCAGACAGAGGCACACTGGCTGCCCTCAGGGTGGTGTTATCTTTTTATACTAAAAACAACGTGTACATTATTTACCATAACTTCCCAATACCTATCACCTATGTTAGACAGTGACCTTCTACTCTAAACCAATCTAAAAATGCCGACATCACAGTAGAAGATGGAGGCCAAGAAGAAGGAAAAAGGCTGGACATGCCCAGATTTCTCCATCTTGCCTCCTGAACCCCCATGCTAAAAACCCCAAAAAACCTATTTTTCACCCTGTGACAAACTAACTATTATTCTACTTAGACTTTCGTGGCTTGCAGAACCTCATGTAAGGTTGGTAATTTTTTCCATGGGTCATAATAAAAGGCACAGGGGTCTTGGGCTCTGTGCCAGGGTCTCTGAGCCCCCTGGCAGGGGTTCAGGATGGGATGTCCTGAATTCCAACATCGATGACTAGAGGGTGTGCATCCTTTGGTCCCTCCAGCCATTGTTTTTGGGGAAGGGGTGAACATCTCCCACGAGCCCTCTGCTCCACAGCTCCCCCTGACCAGCTTTGCTCTTGCAGAGATCTCGGGCAACACGGATGACATCCCCCTGGTGCGCTGGCGGCAGCAGTGGCTGGAGAACGGCACCTTGCTCTTCCACATCCACCACCAGGACGGGGCCCCCAACCTGCCCGGCTTCGACCCCACCGAGGAGCCGCAGACCGAGTCGGCTGAGGAGGAGCTGAGGATCCTCCACATCTCTGTCATGGTAGGCTGGGGGGGTACTGGTTGTTGGTTTCTCTGGGTCTGGATTGAAGGCACTTGAGAGAGTAGTTCATGTTCAGACTCGGGTGTTTATTATGTTTTATCAGTAAAACAGTCTCACTACTGGAAGTTCAGCAGCAAGGCACAAAATGGCCAACAATCTCTTGTTACAAGGTCTTTCAAGACTAAACTAACCAATTAAGACCTGACACCTAGATTATTTCCCCTTTTAACCCAGTAAAAACCCTCTGATCCCACAGAGCCTGCAATGGGGACTTTTCTGCCCAATTACAAAATGCCCCCCAAACCAATGCAGAAGAAGCATGAAGAAGAAACCCAGGACAACACCCTGTGCCCTCCATCTTGCTTCCATCCACAACATACTAAAAACCCCAAACCCTAAATTTCTCCTAAATTTCTCACCTAGTGATACACCTACACTGCTCTCTATAATCTGTTTCACACTTTTGTGGATTCCAGTCTATCTTGAAGTCTGGGAAACTTTCTCCATGAATGAGGGTCAAAGTCAGTGCTGCCCTGGGGGTCAGGGCACCCCAGAGCAGAGAGAGAAATATTCCTGGTACCCTGGGTTTCCACAGTACGTGATGGGAAGGCAGCTCCTGTTTAGCTGTCCAGAAGCCTGTAGAAAATATAGTGGCTTTTGAAAAGCCATTTATTTCCCCATCTGGTTCCAGCTGCCCTAGGATGGGGAACTGTGCCCACCTTTGGGGTGGTTAGGATGCCCTGGGCACCTCTGTGAGTGTTGAATGCTGAGTGCCTTCACAGGCTGCTTCAAAGCTCTCCCTCCATCACTTTGAAAACACATTTATGGGGTGCCTTTATCCCTGGGGGTTCTGTGCTTGGAAGGCCTCAGCCACGTTAACCCAGGGTTAACTCCCACTGACTGGTCAGGAGCCCTTTGCCCAGTGCAGGGTGCCTGCTGCCCTGTGCCCTGGTGCACAGCCTGTGTCACAGTGCCACCAGGCACTGTCACCACCACTTCTATCAGCCTGGCAGCCCCCTGGCCATGGCTTCATGTGTCAGGGTCACACAGCAATGCACACCCAGCCACACAGAGAAAGGCAGAAAAAGGAGAAGTCTGTATGTTGGGGGAAGATCTGTGGTGTGTTGATTGAGTTTTTGGGTTTTTTTTGCGGGCGGGGGGTGTTAGCTTTTTTTGTTGTTTTTTTCTTGGTTTGTTTTGGTTTTTGGGGCTTTTTTGGTGGTTTTTTTGTGTGTGCCACCAGAAGATAATTAGCCAGAGCCAATGTGTTGCAGAGGCTGCAAACAAGCTGTTCAGTGGTGTCTACCCTAATAAGAGCTTCAATTGCTCTTCCAGATTGCAGCCCCAGGCCAGCTTTCTCCTCCATCATTTGTGCTTGATTAGTCCAAGGGAAAAAAAAGAAATTGTTTGCAAGGCCACTCCCCAAAACATCTTGCACCATTATCTCAATTTCACTGTCTGCTCCCAGCTGCTCTAAGAGGGTGCATCACCTCTGGAGGGGCTGGCCCTGCTGTGGTCTTGATCTTCTTGGGCACTGCTGTAAGCCAAGATCAAGGCTGAAGTGCCTGGCTGCAGGTTTGTTATGGAGCTGATGAAAAGGATCTCTGCAGCTCATGGCTGTCAGACCAAAATGTGCAAATGCAGATCGAGTCCTCCCCTGCCCTTTTTCCCCATCACTCTCAGCTCTGCTCCGACAGCATCCCTGCTTCCTGACAAACAGAGGTTGGCTTTTGTGCCAGGAGTCAGGAGTTTGCAAGGCTGATTTCCTTTCTTTGCTGTGTGGTTGCCAAGGGAAGAGGTGTGAGTGACCATGTTCACAGGGGTCTCAGGATGAGGGAAGAGATGAGGATCTGACTCCATGTTTCAGAATGCTTGATTTATTATTTTATGATATATATTACATTAAAACTATACTAAAAGAATAGAAGAAAGGATTTCATCAAGGCTAGCTAAGACTAGAAAAAGAAGGAATGAATAACAAAGGCTTGTGTCTTGGACTCTTTGTCTGAGCCAGCTCACTGTGACTGGCCATTAATCAGAAACAACCACATGAGACCAATCACAGATGCACCTGTTGCATTCCACAGCAGCAGATAATCAATGTTTACATTTTGTTCCTGAGGCCTCTCAGCTTCTCAGGAGGAAAAAATCCTAAGGAAAGGATTTTTCATAAAAGATGTCTGTGACAGGTGTGAGTGCATCCATTGTGACCGAGGTCTGCTCGTGGGCTGGGTGAGGAGCACTCCCACACCCATCCCGGGCAGGGCTCCTCTCCCAGCCTTCACATGGATGCTGGGCTGTGGGGAACAAGGCACAAAGGGATTTCAGTGCTCCTGTGCAGGGAAAAAGGGGCTATGAGGTGGTAGTCTGACCCTCTCCAATAGGCAGGAGGTAGGGGAGACTTCAGTTCTGGCTTTCATCCTCCTCTCAGAGCCTCTTGTAATCTCAAGAGTCCACAGGCTGCTTTTCTCAAGGATAATTGAGCTCTCAGACTACTGGGGCAGAAAAACTCATTTTCAATGGAATAACAAGTCTCTTTTGTGAACCCATGGCCACTGCCATGTGAAAAAAAACGAGCATCCACCAGATTCAAGCTCCAGCTTGGTCTCTCCTGTTCACCAGCACGGGTGTATGGCAGAGCTTGCTGGTGTTTGGGGGATTTCATGTGCATACAGAGGGTGAAGGAAAGCCAGGAATGCCCTGGAATTCCTCCTACCTGCTTGTCATGCCACCTGCAGGTGGGTTTTCTCTAGGGTGATGGAGAGCCACGACAGAGGAGGCCACCCCTGGTGGGGATGGGGATAATCCCCACTAATTTGTGGATCACAGGAACTCACAGGGATTGGAGCATGATACAGAATTAGGCTCCCACTTTGCCACTAAAAATCCTGCATGACTATGCCAGGCACTTTATACAGAGGCATGTAGAGATGGAATCAGACTGATACAGAGATTAGATATTGGGAAGGAATTCTTCACTGTGAGGGTGCTGAGGTCCTGGCACAGGCTGCTGGAGAAGCTGGGGCTTCCCCATCCCTGGAAATGTTCAAGGCCAGGTTGGACAGGGCTTTTGGCAAGAGTGTTGGAATGAGGTGAATTTAAGGTCCCTACCAACCAAAACCATTGTAGGATTCTGTGGTTTCTATGATCCAGGGCCAGTTTTCAGCCCCAGCAAGATTTTCTGACTTCCTGGCTGTAGGCTCCCTGGCCAGAAAGTTGCCAGCCAGCCCCCTGACTTCTGCAGGACTGATGGTCTCCTGAATCACTGAGTTTGTTTCCTCTTTCTTTCTTTTTTTTTTTTTTTTTTTTTTTTTTTTTTTTATTGTTTGGGTTTTTTTGTTTTTGTTTTTAAAGAAAGTTGGGAAGGAGGCTTGGATAGTGCATCACAGCTCCATTATTCTGGAAATGAAAGTGGGTTAAACTGTAATGGCCATTAAACTTCCTTTTCCAGCTGCCTCTCCTGCCTCTCATTCAATAATTCCCCTAATGTTTTATCCTAATGGAGTAGATTATTACTATTATTTTATTTTCTCAAGATCACCTGTTGCACGGAAAAGAGGAGGGAGACCGGTGCTGTGGATGGGCTCTGAGCTCTTAACTGGCTCCACATGCTTTTTCTTGTTATTATTGTGATTATTCTTGGCAGATTGTGCATAAGGGGCCAGTTTGGGGCTTTCATCTCACCGCCCTCCATCTGTGACGTCTTGCAGGACGGTGATCTTGGGGACAGTGGCAGGATGGCAGGGCCAGGTGCAGTTTTGGGGTCCATTCCTATGGGACAGGAGCTCTTTCAGCCTCTTTCCCCAAACATGCTCCCCAAACAACACTTCAGTCATCTGCCTGTCTCAAGCCTTGATCTCTTTTAATCTGTGCTGCAATTTCTGCCGGATACCCTGGGAACATCTCCCAAGATTGAGAGTGACAGCGTTGAAACCGGCTGGAAATGGGTCAGAAAAAGTTGCCCGTAGGAGCATTTGCCTGGAATAAAGCTGATCTCTGTTTTCAAAGGCAGGAGAGTGAAACAAAACATGCTTTGCTTTAAATGCTGCTTTTTCATGCCTCGCTGGCAACTTCAACACTGGTCCAGCCCAGGGCAGGCTCCAGGCCAGCACTGGGTGCTCCTGGTGCCAGCAGACTCTTGGTGATGGGCTCTCCTTTCCGCCCTGGAGCATCCCTGGGGTGTTTGTGTCCCAGGGGATGGCAGATGCCAGCCCCTGGCTGTCACTATGGGACACAAAACAACATGAGCACACACAGCGCTGCTCTCGAGGTGAAGAAAAGGGAAGTTTATTTCCTACTCCAACATTTATAGTTTTCCAAAAGTGACAGTGGATTGGAGGGTGAAGGTGCCACCTCTCCAATGACACTGGACAAACCAACAGTCTATCAAATTTCTCCTCTTCTGTCGGGATCTTTAGCTTGTCAGAGTGACCCTGAGAGAAGTTAGAAAGTCTCTTTTCCCAGCCCAGTGCTTGAAGAAGGAGTCAGGGCTCTTCATTTCTCAGTCTCAAGGTTGTTTATTGTTTCTTATCTATAAAAGTCTTTCTCCTGTCCTGTTGAGGTCTGCTCAGCAGGACAGTTCCAGGCACTGTGCCTGCCCCTGGGGCAGTGTTGTGTCTTTATACTAAAAACTACAATGTACAATGTTTACAATTACATTCCAATACCTATCACCTATGTTAGACAGTGAGCTTCTACTCTAAACCAATCTAAAAGTGCCAACATCACAGCAGAAGATGGAGGCCAAGAAGAAGAAGTAAAAAGACAGGACACACCCAGATCCCTCCATCTTGCCCCATGAACCCCGATTCTAAAAACCCCAAAATCTACTTTTCCACCTTGTGATAAATTCACTATCATTCTACTTAATTTGTCATGGCTTGCAGATCTTCATCTAAGGTTGGTAATTAATTTGTCATGGCTTGCAGATCTTCATCTAAGGTTGGTAACTTGCTCCACAGGTCATGATCAAAACCACAGGCATTTCTGGGCTCTATGCCAGGGTCTCTGAGACCCCTGGCAGGGGTCTTGGCTGCTCAGGACAGCCAGAGGGATGTCCTGGGTTCCCACACTCTTCCATAAAAGAATGCAAAACAATAAGTTATTTATAGAAAGTGCGTGAGAAAGTTCATTACAAGAATGTAAACATCAGAAGGCTTAGAAAATCTCAAAAAATCAGGGCAACACCTTGTCAGAACTTAATACATCCCTCCAGGTGACCGGAGTTGCCGGGGCCCCTGTCGTGGGGCTCGGAGACACTGGCACACAGCCCACACCTGTGGATTTGATTTTGAGCCGTGGAGCAAATTACCAGCTTTGTATGAGGACCTGAAAGTCACAGAAGTTTAAATAGTGTAATAATAAAATTATCACCGGGTGAAAAGGTAGATTTTGGGATTTTTAGAATGGGGGTTTTGGGGACAAGATGGAGGGACTTGGACATGTCTAGCCTTCTTCTTGTTCTTCTCTACCTCCATCTTCTGCAGTGATGCTGGCACTTTGGGATTGGTTTAGAATAGAAGTGCACTGTCTAACACAGGTGATAGGTATTGGAAAATAATTGTAAGTATGTTATATGTTGTTTGTAGTATAAAAAGACACGGCAGTAGGAGTGCCGCTGGCTGCCCTGCTGAGCAGAGCTGAGCTGGGCAGGAGGCAAATTTCATAGATAAGATATAATAAACAACTCTGAGAAAGAAAACTGAAGAAAGCTCATTCTTTGGATGGGCGGGCCGGAACAGAGACTTTTCACATACCTCGGGGCTGCAGTGAACAGCAGAACTCCCGAGAACACCTGGCTGATCCTGCTCGGTGTGTGTGTGCCCGCAGGGAGGGATGATCGCCCTGCTGCTGTCCATCCTGTGCCTGGTGATGATCCTGTACACCCGCCGGCGCTGGTGCAAGCGGCGCCGCGTGCCGCAGCCCCAGAAGAGCGCCAGCGCCGAGGCCGCCAACGAGATCCACTACATCCCCTCGGTGCTGATCGGGGGCCACGGGCGGGAGAGCCTGCGCAACGCCCAGCGCGTGCAGGGCCACAACTCCAGCGGCACGCTCAGCATCCGCGAGACGCCCATCCTGGACGGCTACGAGTACGACATCACCGACCTGCGGCACCACCTGCAGCGCGAGTGCATGAACGGCGGCGAGGACTTCGCCAGCCAGGTCACCCGCACGCTGGACTCGCTGCAGGGCTGCAATGAGAAGGCCAGCATGGACCTCACTCCAGGTGGGCTCGGGCTGAGATGGATCCTTTCTGGCTTGTGTTCTTCCCCGCGGTTCCGTGCGTGGGTTTTGGAATATTTACCAATATGGCCAGATGGGACGTGCCTTGGCTTGTCTGGCCCTTGCTGCTGAGCCAAATAGCTGAAGCTGTGGTGTTTCACCCCAGAGACACATTTGGCTGGCTGGGTGTGTGGTGTTTCACCCCACAGACATTTTGGGCTGGCTGGTGTGTGGTGTTTCACCCCACAGACACTTTGGGCTGGCTGGGTGTGTGGTGTTTCACCCCACAGACACTTTTGGCCGGCTGGGTGTGTGGTGTTTCACCCCACAGACACTTTGGGCTCTATGGGTGTGTGGTGTTTCACCCCACAGACACTTTTGGCTGGCTGGGTGTGTGGTGTTTCACCCCACAGACACTTTTGGCTGGTGGGTGCTGCAGCTGGATGCTTGGGACAGGTCCAGGCCTGCAGGAGCTCTGGTGGTGCTGGGATGGAGCTTCCCCCCAGAACAGGGGCTGCTCCTCAGGTTTCCCTCTGGCAGAGAAGCTTTAAGGCCATGGTGATGGAAAGGAGTTGGTTCTGATGGAGGGTTTGGATCCAGAGCTTTATTCTGGCCCACAGGCCTCTGAATCCAGCAACAGCTCCAACAGAACTCCCTGACCCCGTGGTTGCTGTTGCTCTGAACCCGGTCGGGAGCCACCAACCAGGTACATGGGACAAAGGACACCTGGATGGCCCAATGTGCCCCCAGGGGTAGAGGGCATCCTTTGAATCTGCCAATCGCTCAACACCCTTCTGGAATTCCAGGATTGACTGACAGTGCTCAGCAGGGGGAAGGAGAGGTGATTGACACACCTGGCAGGGAATTATCAGGGAGGGATCCAAGGTTATGAGGTAAATCCTGAAATCACAATACAACACCAGAGCATTTTCCCTGTTTCTCTGGGGTTTTGTTGGGTGTGAGGTGTTGGTGGTGCCCTGAAGGTGCTTCCATTGCTGCAGCCAGCTAGCTGAGAGCAGTCCCTGCTTTGTGGTTTCCATGGCCTGACAGAGAACCAGAATGGGGCTCCTGTTGTGTTGTGAGCTCCCCAGGACGAGGTGAGAGATGAGAATTGACTCCAAATTCTAAGAGGGCTGATTTATATATATTATATTATATAATATATATAATATTTATATAATATTATATATAATATATTATATAATATATAAAATATTATATATTATATATTTTTATATACATATATATTATATAATATATATAATATTATATAATATTATATAATATATATTATATATTATATATTATATATATATATTATGATATTATATTAAAAGAAAATGATATACTAAAACTATACTAAAGAAAGAGAAAGGATGCAGACAGAAGGCTAGAAAAGAATGCTCATGAAAGCTCGTGACTGACTCCTCAGAGTTCGACACAGCTGATGGTGATTTGTTATTCATTAAAAACAATTCACATGCTGGGTAAACAATTCTCCAGATCACATTCCGGAGCAGCAAAATGTGGAGAAGCTGAAGCTTCCCAGCTTCCCATGAAAAGAAATCCTGGCAAAGGGATTTTTCAGAAGATATCATGGTGACATGGCTCCTTCCATGCTATCCCATCCTGACCCCCAAACTTCCCTTCTGTATCCCCAGATTTCTGGTGTCTTCTTCAGGTGAGGTTTTTACTAGCAAATTTTCACTTGCCATCTGTGATTCAGAGTTAACACTGCCTTCTGATCACCAGCAGGGGTTCTTTGAGGCTTGTAACAAACCTGTTCTTTGGTCATATCACTGAGCCATCCAACTAGAACCTTCCCAAACAGTTTGGGAAGATTATGCATGGTGTGGTGCCTGAAGCTCTCCTGCATATGAGGAAGTGACCTGAGAGGCTGAGTGTTAAATCTCAGCTTTTGGCTAGTTTGGTGGAGGTGCCAGTCCTCTTCAGGATTTGAGCTGCTCATCAGAGTGCCTTGGGGGCAGCTCAGCTCATTGGCTTCAGCACCTTGATCACCTCAGGATGATCTGGAGATGGACCCAAGGCAACCTTTCTCTCACCTCCCTCCCTTTTAAAAGTCTAAATATTTTCCCTTCAATCCTTCCTGCTCAGGGAGCGACAATGCCAAGCTGTCCCTGATGAACAAGTACAAGGACAACATCATTGCCACCAGCCCCGTGGACTCCAACCACCAGCAGGCCACGCTGCTGTCCCACACCTCCAGCAGCCAGCGCAAGCGCATCAACAACAAAGCGCGAGGTAGGGCAGTCCCCGGGGTGGGTGGGACACCTTGGGCTCCCACCCACCCACATTCCTGCCCCCCACCCTCTCCTGGGATGGACAAATAGGACCAGAGCGTGGAGAGAGCATGGGAGAGGGGGTTTGGGTGGGGAGAAACGGGAAATGTGGTGCCTGCAAGGATGCGAGTGATGTTGGAATGGTTGGTTATGAAGATGCAGGTGGTGTTAGCCCCAGTAAATACTACAGGATTCTGGCACAGCCACGGGGAAAAGGTGCAAGGTAACCCATGGAGGGGGGGTCTGGCTGTGTGTGTTGGGAAGGGGAGCAGATGCTGTTCCTGCTGCACCTGGCAGATGGAGCTTCTGTTCTGTAGTGCAAGGCTTTCCCTGAAGGGTGCTGTAGGATGCCAAGGTTTGGGGCGGCACGGTGCCAACCCCTCCGTGACTACACTCAGTGTCCCCTGCAGCTGGCTCAGCCTTTCTCAACCCCGAGGGGGACTCAGGGACAGAGGCAGACACCGATCCCCAGCTGACCTTCTACACGGACCCCTCGCGGAGCCGCCGGCGCAGCCGAGGTGGGTGCAGGTGCAGGGGATGGGTGCAGGTGCAGGGGATGGGTGCAGGTGCAGGGGATGGGTGCAGGTGCAGGGCTGGGTGCAGGTGCAGGGGTGGGTGCAGGTGCAGGGGTGGGTCACCAGCCATCCCTCTTGCCTTATTTGCTGTTGTTTCTCTGGGTTTGGAGACTTTGCATTGGCAAAAAGATGGAAACCCAAGTGCAATCCCAGCTGCTGCAGGCAGGCACAGTCCCTGCTTCGCAGCAGGCTGCTGCTGCTCTCCGGTGGAGCTTCTCAGCAGAGGATGAAATGTGTTCTGATGTTTTGCTGGAGGCTCCTGCCGGGCACTGGTGTATATTAATGAGTAACACACTTCAAAGGCTGGCCCGTGCTGTGCCACGCTGCTGCTCAGCACCGTGCACATGCCAGCTGTGCGTGCACCAGGGGGTGGGAACAGCCTCGCTCCCCAGGCTGGAGTCTTGCCCCACTGCCCTGCTCTGTCCCTCTGGGAGGTTTCCTCTTCCCAAGAGGAAAGTTAGTGTCTGTTTTCCCTCGTTGAGCCTCGTTTGCTGGATGATGCCTTGTTTTTCTGGGAGGGGCAAGACTGGGAGCCATCTCCTTCAGCTGAGGCTGGAAGGCTCAGAGACAGACATTCAGGCTTTGTCTGCAGACAGTTTGGTTTCCGCTCAGCTTCTTCAGCTGAAGGATTAAAAGTCAAAGACCTGCATGCTCTGAGCAGTTAGGGCTTTCTATTGCTTTTTCAAGAGCATCAACGAGCCTGTTGTCATGACAAAATTAACCCGAGTGAAGTGCCAGGAAGGAGGGGGGAAAACCAGGATACTGCATTTACCTTCTTTTTTCCTGATATCTCTGCTCTGCTTTAAAGCTCTACTGCTGCAAAGTTCTCAGCATGCTGCAGTGCAGGGTGTGGGAGAGCCAGGGCTCTGGGGGATCAGGAAGATCTTGGTCACAGCAGGAGAGAGGGATGGAGAATCCCATGGCAAAGGCTGCTTCATGTTCTTCAAAGTGCAAAGTGGTTCCATTTGATTTGATTGATGCTGGGTTTCCAGGGGGCTGGGCAGGGTCTCTGCATCCTGGGGTCCCCTGGGTGCACCCAGAGACCTTCCTGGGTGCTGCAGGTGTCAGGTCTGACTGTGCTCCTGTCTTTTGCAGTGGGGTCCCCCCGAAGCCCCGTGAACAAGACCACGCTGACCCTCATCAGTGTGACGAGCTGTGTCATCAGCCTGGTGTGCTCTTCCCACATGAACTGCCCCCTCGTCGTCAAGATCACCCTCCATGTCCCTGAGCACCTGATCGCCGACGGTGAGCACACCCTGCTCTTTCTTACCCTCTCCTGCACCCCCTGCTCTTACCCATTCCTTCCTGCCCTACTCTGTGAGGATTGATGGAGGAGAGGGGGATTGATGGACAGGATGTGGGCAAGACAGGAGGGACAGGTGGGGATGGAGGGCAGCAGTGTGGGACAGAGGGAATGGGCATGGGATGGAGGTGGGGATGGGTGGAAGACAAAGAGGGATGGAAGGGTTGGGTCCATGACAGAGGGGAATGGTGTGAGATGGAGGGTACCATGGTGGGAGCAAGGGATGGAGTGGTACAGGGTGGAGGGGATAGGCACTGTCACTATAGGACACGAAATAACACGATGTGGTCATGCAGCTTTTCCAAGGTGAAAAAAGAGTTTTTAATTTTTGACTCTAATATTTATAGATTTCCAAAAGTGACAGAGGACAGTGCCACCTCTCCAATGACACTGGACAAACCATCAAATTTCTTGTCCTCTATAAAAGAATACAAGACAATAAGTTATTTACATAAAGTGTGTGAGAAAGTTCATTACAAGAATGTAAACATCAGAAGGCTTAGAAAATCTCAAAAAATCAGGGCGACAAGGCACAGGACAGAAGAGACAGACACGGGGTGGAGATGGCTGTTGTGGGACACAGGGCTTGCTGCAGGATGGAGGGCATGGGCACAGGGCCAAGGAGATTATTGTGGGTTGGAGGGGAATGGATATGGGATTAAATGGACCATGATGGGATGAAGGACATGGTGGGACAGAGGGATCAGACCTCTGTGTGGGACCAAGGGGAGGGGTGTGGGATGGAGATGGCTGCTGTGGGACTGAGGGGAAAGGCACAGGATGGAAGGAGCTGTCATGGATAGAGAAGACAGGTATGGAATGGAGGGGGCTGTCATATGGCAGAGAGGATGGGCACAGGACAGAGGATTCCTTGTGGGACTTTCTCAGGGTGGAGTGAATGGGCAGGGGATGGAGGGATCCATCACAGGACGTGGGACAAACATCACGGGATGGATGGGATGCAGGGCACCCCCATGGGATGAGGGTGCAGCAGCAGGTGGCTGTCACTGACTGCCCTTGTCTCGGTGGCAGGGAGCCGGTTCATCCTGCTGGAGGGGAGCCAGCTGGATGCCAGTGACTGGCTGAACCCAGCACAGGTTGTCCTCTTCTCCCAGCAAAACTCCAGTGGGCCCTGGGCCCTGGACCTGTGTGCCCGGCGCCTCCTGGACCCCTGTGAGCACCAGTGTGACCCCGAGACTGGTGAGTGTTCCTGAGGGTGGGGTGGGTTTGTGAGCTGGTGTGGCTGCAGGCTGCATTCGGCAGGGAAGCACATGGAAAACCTTCCCATGAGTGTCCTGCCATGTCCCTGATGTCCCTGTCTCCACAGGGGAATGTCTCTGCTATGAGGGTTACATGAAGGACCCTGTGCACAAGCACCTCTGCATCAGGAATGAGTGGGGAACGAACCAGGGGTGAGTGCCCAGCCTTGCAGTGTCCTCACAGGAGCTGCTGGGCTTCCACAGCTCCTCACCACAGCTGTGGTGACTTCTTGGATGGCAGAACTGTGGTAAATTCTTAGAGGCACCTCGGTGAATTGGAAGGTCAGCACACAGCTGGGCTCTGCAGCAGGCCTGCAGGAGAGAGGATTTCTGTTCTTTGAAATAATCAGGAATGATGTACAAGAGGCCATTGTCACATTTCAGAGCCAACATCCCCTGGAGAAGATCGAGGTTGTTCCTCCCAGCCTTGTGTGCACTATCTTGGGCATCCTGCACTTTGTGGGGCTTTCTTTTTGGGTGTGTGAGGCATCAGAGGAGGGCTGAGGTCCCCACTGAAAAGTGGGAAAATTAAATGCTTTGATACTGTGCCTGAGGGAACAGAGGAGTCACTGTCTGCTCCAGGCTTTACACACCTGGAGGTGTGTAAAGGAAATTTTTCTGATGTTTCAGCAGCAATTCGGTGGTGGATTCCAAAAGTTCCCACCTCTCTGTGACCCTCAAGGGGGTGCTCCATCTGTCCCTCAGCACTCGTGGGTCTGTGACGTGCAGCTCCCAGGCATGGCTGGAGATGGTGTGCACAAAGCCAAGACATCCCCAAATTCAGAGCTCCCACCAAACCCTTTTTCCCCCCTCCTTTTCTCATTATGCTGCAGCTGGATCAGTGGTGGCCCTGCACGTGGCAGGATGCCCTCTCTGAAGTTATTAATGTGCACAGTGGGAAGAGAAAAATCATCAAAGGCTGGGCTTGATGTCCCCCCTGCCGCGTCTCTGCGCTGGGGGCTGGCAGCAGTGGGGGCTGGCAGTGCTGGCACAGCCCCGCTGTGTCCCTGTGAACTGGGGCCCTGGGGAGAGCGCTGCTGCTCCATCTCCAGCCCCCTCGCTGCTTTTTATCATTTTAAAGGCAATTGAGCACCAGCTGTGTTAGACAAGCTGCTGCTCCGGGTGCCCTGAGCCAGGGCCATGCTTGTGGTGCAGGTGGCCCCAGGCTGGGGATGTGCTGTGGGGTGTGGGATGGTCCCTAAACCTCTGTGAGGTTCCACTGCTGGGGCAGGAGAATCCAGGCAGAAATACAGCTCCTTGTGCTGTGTGTCCCCAGGACCAGTGTCCAAGAAGAATGTCCCCAGCTCCTCTGGGCCATCTCATAAGAGACACTGAGTTACAGGCTGGGGTGTGTGGAGGTTATTCCTCTGCCTGTTTTGGGAGGTGTTGTGTTTAGGAGTGTCTCACAGTGGGCTGGAAAGAGCCCACAGCCACATTTGGTTTTGATGTGTTGAGCCCAACACCTTGCAAAAAGCAAATTGGCAAATAACTTTGTCCATGGAGGCTGGTAACAGAAATGGATTAGCACTGTGGAGAAACATTTGCTTCCTGACCCTCTGCTTTTCCTTTGCTCCTGAATGTGGGCCTGCAGCTTCCCACTTTTCTTCCATGCACACTGCTCTTCTCCAGCTTTTTCCTGATTTAGCTGCTTCACTTTCTGAAGGCAAAGGGGAGAAAAAGATGCTGCTTTCAGGTAAATTGGGGAAAAATATAGATGGCAACAAGCAGGAGAGAAGCCAAGGGCAAGAAAGACCAATACATTCCTAAAGCCTCCTGGACCTGTTAGCATCCCCTGAGCCAGCTTTGGTGTCAGCAATGCCCACCTGAAAGGTGCTCAGGACCTGCCCTGCTCCTCTGGGGGATTTGGGGCTGCTTTTTTAGACCTATCTCCAGCCTGAGGCTCCCACAGGAGCCTTTTCTCTGCCTTAACTCCTGCAACAGGATCCATACCTGGTCAGGGTACATCTTGTCTTGTGTTTCTTCCTCTATACCAGAGCTGGCTATGACAAATTATGCGCAGCATTTTCAGAATATTTTCCTGTTTGAGGCAGTGAATCCTGGCAGTTCTCTTTTTCCCCAGGGTGCAGCACAGCCCTAGACCATGGTGGGGCTGTCAAAGTCCTTCTGCCCTTCTCTGGGCTCTCGAGAAGGCTCCAGCGCTGCAGCTGTCACCATCCTTAGAAAACTCTCTCAAGCCTCGTGAAGCTGGGGTCATTCTGTGTTTCTTCATGGAACCTGTCAGATTTTTGTTTCATAAAATGGTAACAGCTGAAACCACACTTGACCATCCCTACCTGCAGCGTCCACTATTTTTAGGGGCTCTTGAAATCATGTTCACACTAAGCATTGTGATGCTGAGGGCAGCTTGATGTTTAATGAGAGTTTTTTCCTTTTCTGCTATGTGTTCCTGGTGTCCAGGTGCTGCTTAGTGCAGCTCTGCCTGGAAGGGCTTGTGATGGTGGAGGTCCCTTTTGCCTGAACATTTGGCCTCCACAAGGTCATGGCTGTGATGAAATCTCTTTAGCCTAGGAGAACCATCCTGTCAGAGCCTGTTTACCTGGATAACTTGTAGCTGTAAGCTGCTATTTATGTTTTTTGGGGTGGAGATTGAGTGCTGTGCTGTCTTTTGCTGGGTTCATCAGCTCACTCTCAGTTCCAGGCTCACCTGAAAGTGATGTCTGCAAATCTTCTGCTCTCCCCCCCCATCTCAAGGTGAGATCAGCTGTGCCTGAAACATTTCTGACTACTGTTTGTCCAATATGCTCTGAACCCTCCAATATTGGAGGGATGTGCTGCTGCCACGGGTCAGTCCCCAGAGAAACCACAGTGGCCCTTGGTCAACAAAGCAGGATTTGCCAAATCCCTTGGCAAACCTGGGAGTGATGTGCTCTGCATCTGACCTCCTCTGTTTTCCCTGGGTGGCCTTTTTATCTGGAAACTCATTTCAACCCTTTGGTTTAGATAGTTTTGCCGTTGGTTTGTTTTTATTTACAGTGATGACAAGTTGCATCGGTGTCTGTTCACTCAGTAGCATCTAATGTTGCTCATGAAGGCGAGCTCATCTTTGTACTTTATTGGTGATGGCAGTGAGAAGCTTTTTGTGTTGTGTGTATTTTGGGTACCAGACTGAGATCCACGCCTCCACACTGCATCTTTCACCCAACGTGTCCGGACCCTAAATCTTCAGTTTTTCAAAAACTCAGATCTTTTTGATCATGGATAGCAGACACATTTGATCAGATGCTCTTTTTTTTTTTTTTTTTTCATTTTTTTTTTTTTTTTTTTTTTTTTTTTTTGGTGTGTGTGTGCTGCTCTTTGCCTGTTTTAAACAAATCTGTCTGGTGCTGTTTGTGTGCTCACAGTCTGTCTCCCTGCTTTGATATGCATTGTTAATTAGCTGCTTTTCGACTCTTACTCTAATGTTCCCTAAGCAGGATGCAGTTTCTAGCAATCCTACCAGCCACGCTTCATCTTTGCTCATCAGACCAAATTTCTGCCGTTCTTTTTGTGGTAAAACTTGGCCAAAAATCAAATCAGCACATTCTGTCTTTAGTTAATAAACTGTTACCTGCCTGCATCTGTACTTTTTCATCCCAGCCCTCAGATCCATCTCACATGTGGCTTTCCCTTCCCCACGGTGCACTTTTCAGCCTCCCCCGTTGAGATTTGAGGTGCTCTGCATTGAAGGAGTCTTTTTCAATGTCCTCTTTCAACTTGTAATGGGCTTCACCTTGGCCTGGGGAGGTCTGAAGGCAGTTCAGGGTGATATGGTGAGCATGCCAGGCAGGGTGCTCTCATCCTGCTGTAACTATTGGGAAGTTGTCCCACTCCACCCTCGCTGCCCCACCTGCAGCCTTGCAGATGTTTTTTTCAGCACAGGACCCGAATTAGTGCATCAGCCTGTGCCCTGCTCACCCAGCTCCCCTTCCCTTCCCTTCCCTTCCCTTCCCTTCCCTTCCCTTCCCTTCCCTTCCCTTCCCTTCCCTTCCCTTCCCTTCCCTTCCCTTCCCTTCCCTTCCCTTCCCTTCCCTTCCCTTCCCTTCCCTTCCCTTCCCTTCCCTTCCCTTCCCTTCCCTTCCCTTCCCTTCCCTTCCCTCCCCATCCCTCTTGTTCCCCACACCATATCCCCACCCTGCCAGTGCCCCTGCTCCTCTTATCCCACCCCACAGAAGAGCGAGGGACACATTGAAGTGACGAGTTCAGCACTTTTCCTGCTTAAAGTCTTTGTTTTTCTCTTCTTTTTCTCCCCACACCCCTTTTTCTATCTTTATTTTTTTCCCCCTCGCCTCTCTCCATCCCCTGCTGTGTGCCTCTGCTCTGCAAGCTGAAGGACAGGCTGATAAAAAGCTCCTGGTTCTTTCAGATCCTTTTCACCAAGCCACCCATCCTCCTCCTCCTCCTCCTGCCCCATTCCCCTGGCAGATTTACGGGCAGCCCAGGGAGAAAGTGCTGGAATTAGCATTTTTAATAAAGAGCTGCTTGCAGGGGCTGGCAGGGTGGGAGGGGAGCGAGGGGAGAGGATCGGCAGCTGAAACCCGAGCAGAGCTGGTGCAGGCAAAGGGGAGCCGGGGAGGAGCTGCCCTGGGCATCGCTGATTGGAAATGTCACTCGGTGTCGGGTGGCATCTGCTCTCTGCTCTTCTGCCGTCAGGGTTGTTAGGAAAATCAATCTACAAAACATCAGAGGTTTGTGTCCAAAAAGGAGACAGAGGAGTCCTTTCTGGCTTTATTGGAATAAAGAGAGACGCCATGGGGCATTCCCCTGGGGTCTCTCAAATTTTTGGAGGATGCAGCCTTCTTTTTATCCCAATTTCCCAGCCACATTTCCCTTCTCTCTTTCCCCATTGGATGAGGTACTTGAGAGGTTCAGACTTCCCAGAATGCCTGATACCAAAGATTTCCCTCTAATGTAGAACCCTCCCTTTTCATTTTTAATTCTTATGGAATTTAGGGGTTTTTCTTCTCCATTGCTTCTTTCATCTTTCAATGTCTAATTTAATTTATCAGCAAACCTAAGGTTTATTTGTAAAAGCAAATATCTTTTTCCATTCATCAATCAGTGGAATCCTCCCCATTGTTTCTTTTACCTCCCAGTGCTGGTTTTATCTCCCAGCAGACCCACAGCTTGTTTGTAAAGACAAATCCACTATTTCTCTCAGGGTGGTTCTGGGTCTGCAAGGTCCCCACTTTGGGGTCCTGAGTGCAGCAGGGATGCTCTGGTCTCCTCACCCTGGCATGGCCATCCTTGTGCTGTGCACTGGTTGGAAACCCTGAAAAGCACAGGAGGTCAGGGAACCAGGTGTGAAGTCACCTGTTCCAGTGTGTAACCACTTTCTCCTCCAGTGACATTTCAGTCACACTCCCCTGCAGCAGCTCCCTGTGCCCTCTGCAGAGACCCTCTCCTGCAGCCCCTCCAGCCTCTCGCCAGCTCCAGCTGCTCCAGGTTAGCTTGTGGTGGGTGACCACATCCTGCCAGCCCTGGGATTATTCCTCACCCCACCCATCTTGTCTGGCAGAGTTTTGCAGGCAGTGGGGACAAGCTGGAGCACAGTTCTTGATGCTGCAGGTCAGTCTGGCCTCCTCCCCCAGGGGCTGCCAATGTAAGCATGGCCAGGGCCCTGTTGAGCTGGTCCAAAGCATCTCCAGCAGCTCCAGGTTTGGAGGGCTTAGCAGGTGTTTTGTGAGCTTCCACTCAAGCCCAGATGTGGAGCAAAGCATGCAGATAATGGTCCATCTAGAAAAGCTGAGAGGCTTAAGGTTGTCCTGGGGATCCACCGGCAGCACTCTGGCCTTGGGAACTTGCTGGATGAATGTGGGGAATTTGCTGGTTCTCAGGTAATTCCCCATTTTGTTGTTTCAGTGCCCACCTGAGTGCCAAGGCTTGCAGGAAGCTGAGAGCTGTCATTCCTGGCCCATTTAATCCAACCTGATCAGCTGCAGAGCTGCTGGTCATTCCCACTTTTCTTTGTGAGCTCTGAAGGCCATCCAACCCTGATTCTCCCTTGCCATGTAGGGATGTAGCTAAAGGCTGAACATTGCATTTAAGGGGCTTTCTTTGACCCCAAGTAAGGGAAGAGTGTGGCAAGCTGAGGAGATGGCACACATCTCCTCCCTTCCTGGAGCACAGAAACCTCTTCCCTGGATCAAAGCCATCATCACTTTTTGTAAGGGCACATAGTAGCATTAGGACCAAGGGTAATGGGTTCAAACTGACAGAGGGCAGGTTTGATTAGATATTAGGATGAAATTCTTCACTATAAGGTGGGGAGGCCCTGGCACAGGGTGCCCAGAGAAGCTGTGGCTGCTGGAAGTGTTCAAGGCCAGGCTGGATGGAGCTTGGAGCAACCTGGTCGAGTGGAAGAGGGGTAGAATGAGATGGTCTTTAAAGTCCCATTTTCAACCCTGGCCATTCTGGGACTCTGTGATTACAAGAATTTTAGCCACATTTGGAAATTGCATCCTGGGTGGACACAACATGGCTTGGGTGTTGATTTCGATCTCCCAGGTGGGTCTAAATACAGTGGCTCCATGTCCTGGGTGTGTCCACATGTGCCACCAGGCAGAGGTCTGGCAGTCCCTGTGCATCTGCAGCACCTGCCCCAGCACTGAGCTCTGCTGCAAGCCAAGAGCAGCTCTCCACAACCACTTTTCCACCCGAATTGATGGGGAACAATGCCTCGCTTCTATACAGCCTCTGCCTTTGTTCCCAGCCTGATGTGCTCCTCAAAAGCAAGAATAAAACCCATCTGCAGGAGCACTGGAAGGTGGGGGAGTGAAGCATTCAAGGTGTTGGCGAGACACAAGGAGCACATCTCTTTCTGGATGAAGCTGACCTCATTCAAGGCAATCCGATTGTGGGTTGAATGTAATCCCCAGCTCCCAGCTGACCAGACAGGAAAACAGCATTGTATCCCAGCAAAGGAATGCTGTAATCCTGCAGGCTGGATTTTTGTATTATTATTATTATTATTATTATTTTTGTCCTTGCTGAAATAACTTCAGATTAGAAATTAAACTGCTTGTGCAGGAGAGCTGTAATTGCCTTGAGAGAAAATCCCTGGGCTTGTCACTGGCACCTGACACTCTTGACTCTGAATTTTAGCAGCAGTGATGCGATGGGATGGAAAATCTCCTCTCCCCAGGTCTGAGCTCTTGCAAAGGGGATTTGGAGTTTTAGGGTTTGGGAGTGGGGTTTCTTGTCTGTCTCACTCTGCAAGTGGTGGTGTGGCAGCAGGGCTGTGCTGCTGGGGGTTCATGTCCCAAAGGTGTCATGGCCATGGGTGTCCCACTGAAAGGCACCAGCCTCCAAATCTTAGTGGCTCATCACTCATCACCCTGTGCTATCTACAACAGCAGGGATGGACCTGCTTGGCTCCACGCTTCCACCTTGTCTTCCAGTCCCCTTTGCAAAGCTCCCCCACCTGGAACACAAGGGTGGTAATAAGGCAGGTGGTGAAATTGTGGTCCCAGGCTTGATGTGCTGCCTGGCAAAAGCCTCACAGAGAGAGGGTCCAGCTGCGGTTTGGTTTTCTTTTTGCAATTCAATAGCTGTGATGTAAATCCCTAAAACAGGACCAGGCAGGTGGTACCGAGCATGAAGAGATGTGAGGATGGCTGGAGTGCATCCAGCCCCAAAATAACAGGTGCAACACACCACTGGCCTATTGGCAGGTTGGAGCTGGGATGAGAATCTAATGTTGTAGGGACCCCAAAATTAAGATCTTGGATCTGATGCTATTTTGTTGTGTTGTCCTGGCTACCCTCAGAGTGATCCTACCCCAGGACCCTTCTGCATGTGAGCTGGGGGCTGAGCAGGCATTTTGGGCTGTGAGCAGCTCTGAGGACATGATGCTGGTGTGATGCTCCTGGTTTTGTTTTCCAGGCCCTGGCCATACACCATCTTCCAGCGTGGCTTTGACTTGGTGCTGGGTGAGCAGCCTTCTGACAAGATTTTTCGGTAAGCAGTGAAGGCAACCTGCTCAGCACATTTTGGGGCTTAAATATGACTCAGGGCATGCAGGTAGCCCAGCTGGCAGGGCTGAGCGCAGCTGTCCTGTGCCGCCTCCTGGGGACATGTGAGCATGGCTGGGAAGATCCCCCTGCAGCTTCATGTGGGTGCTGGATACCCAGGAGCCAGTTCCTCCTCTCTGTCCGTGGTGAGAGAGAGTTTTAGGCTCTGAAGGAGGGTTTCTATGGAGAATGGAAGTGCCTTTTTTTAAAGTAACATGCAATTTTTGGGAATCATTGGCTATATTTGGAGGAGCCACCCCACTTTACACTGCCCACACACCTTAGTTTGGGCTGGCATCCCTGCAGGATGAGCAAGGAGGCTCAAGGGCTTGGGTTGGGGTGGAGACAACCTTCCAGGGTCAGCTTTTCCCTCTGTGCCAGCCTTTGCTGCTCTCCCTGGCAGGTTCACCTACACCTTGGGCGAGGGCATGTGGCTGCCCCTGAGCAAGAGCTTCGTCATCCCACCAGCTGAGCTGGCCATCAACCCCTCAGCCAAGTGCAAGACTGACATGACAGTGATGGAGGATGCAGTGGAGGTCAGGTAGGTGCCATGGCAGGGTGAGGGAGCTCAGGAGGGGCTTCAGCAAACAGAGCTGCCATCCCCATCCCACCTTTTGCAGGTGGAGATCAGTACAACCATGAACCTGCCCCTCTTTAGTCCTGCAAAGCCGAGCCTTTGGCAGTTTCCTCCTCATCTCAGGAGCTCCTGCATCCTTCTAAAAGCTTGGCTGCCATTCAGTTCACCGTCAGCCTGAGCTCTGGAAAAACCCACGCAGCAGCCACTGTCATGCATGCATCCACAGCATCTCATGGAAGCAGTGATTACATATCTCCTCTTCCTCCTCCTCCTCACAGGGAAGAGCTGATGACCTCGTCCTCCTTCGACAGCCTGGAGGTGCTGCTGGACTCCTTCGGCCCCGTTCGCGATTGCTCCCGGGACAACGGCGGCTGCAGCAAGAATTTCCGCTGCATCTCGGACCGCAAGCTGGACTCCACGGGCTGTGTGGTGTGTGAGCCCAGGCTCCTGGAACCCCCCTTGGTGTCAGCAAGGAAGGGCTGGCCGCAAAGGGAATCCTCCCTCCCTTACTATCACTTCAGGGTGGATATTTTGAGGCTGATTTTGTAGCAAGAGAGATGGTTTTGGGCTGGCAGCTGACATGAGGCAGTAAGAGTCCATCTGTTTGTTGGCTCTGTGGGAGGCTCCAGATCACTCTTGTGTGTGTCGCCACCACAGCTGCTCTGCCCCAAAACTGGGGGTCTGTGGGGCTGGGGTGCCCTGCTGCAGTGTCAGCAGAGCTGGGCATTGGGGCGAAGAGGCTGTGGGCGTGGGGCAGAAAGTGAGTGTGGATAGGGCAGCATGGCTTTGCCAGTCACTGGAGCTGGGTTGCCGGAGAGTGAGGTTGATATCAGCACATTGCCTTGGTAGGGGATGCCTTGGGGGGCTCCCACCTCAGGGGATACACTCCTGAGGGCTGCAAAGTGGTGCAAGAGGAATATCTGCAGCTGTGGATGGTGCTGCTGTCCTTCCTGCACCCCTGAGCAATGCTGGAGCCCTGCCCTCCACCTCAGCCCCAGAGACAGATACCTTCCCATGGGTTTTCATCCCCTCTTTCCCCCACCCCACCAGTGCCCCACGGGACTGAGCCCCATGAAGGACGGCACGGGCTGCTACGACCGGCACGTGGGCGTGGACTGCTCCGACGGCTTCAACGGGGGCTGCGAGCAGCTGTGCCTGCAGCAGATGGTCCCCCTGCCCGAGGACCCCCTGCTCTACAACATCCTCATGTTCTGTGGGTGAGTGACTGTCAGAACCCAGGAAATTCCTCTGGCTGCCCTGGGGAACTCCAGACCCTGACAGGGGGTTTGGAGATCTTGGCACAGAGCCCAAGACCCCTGTGCCTTTGATTTAGCCCTTGGAAAAAACAATTACCAACCTTATATGAAGAATTACAAGTCAAGAAAGTTTAAGTAGAATAATAGTTAATTTGTCATGGGGTGAAAAATAGATTTTTGAGGTTTTTAGAATGGGGGCTTGGGGTCCCAAGATGGAGGAATTTGGGCATGCCCTGTCCTTTTTCCTTCTTCTTCCTAGCCTCCATCTTCTGGGTGATGGTGGCATTTTTAGATTGGTTTAGAGTAGAAGCTCACTGTCTAACATAGGTGATAGGTATTGGGAAGTTATGGTAAGTAGTGTACACGTAGTTTTTAGTATAAAAAGATAACACTGCCCCAAGGATGGGCAGTGTGCCTCAACATGACCTGCCAGACAGACCTCGGCGGGTCGGAGGAGGAATTTTATAGATAAGAAACAATAAACAACCTTGAGAACAAGAATAGAAGAGCTCTGACTCCTTCTTCAACTGCTGGGCTAGGAAAAGAGACTTTCTAGCATCTTGGGGTCGCTCTGACCAGCAGAGATTCCGAGAAGTGACCCATCCTCATCCCCTCCCTGGCCATGGGGACACCCCCAAAGTGCTGCTGTCCATTGCTGCCGCCACCCTGAGCTGGTGGGGTTGGTCTGGCGGGGGTCCCCTCTATTCTTGTGTCTGTGCTCAGTGTTGGGGGGGCTGCAGCTGACAGGGGACCCTGCGCTGGCTTCCCAGGTGCATTGAGGACTACAAGCTGGGCGCGGACGGGCGCTCGTGCCAGCTGATCTCGGAGTCGTGCCCCGAGGCCGGGGACTGCGGTGAGCCCCGCGAGCTGCCCATGAACCAGACCCTCTTCGGGGAGCTCTTCTACGGCTACAACAACCACACCAGGGAGGTGGCACCAGGCCAGGTGCTCAAAGGGACGTTCAGGTGAGTTGCAGAGCCCAGCAGGGTGAGACCTCAGCATCCTCTCCAAGAGGAAGGTGTGGAAGGAGCCTGGGGCTGGACTGTAGCAGGCTGCCTGTCCGTCCAGGCCTGGCTGCTTTGCAGAAGATGGAGGGGCTGGTGGGGAGGGTGGGTCTACACTTTCCATCAAGAGCAGGCATCTTTTTAATCTGTTCCTGAAGGAAAGGAGAAGTACCAGGTGGTTTTTTTTTGGGATGGGTCACTTGCTGGCAGTCATTTCTGCTGTCCTCCAGCCTTGCTCTTCTCTCTGCAATTAACTTCCAGGCAGAACAACTTTGCCCGGGGCCTGGAGCAGCAGCTGCCCGATGGGCTGGTGGTGGCCACAGTGCCCTTGGAGAACCAGTGCCAAGAGGAGCTTTCTGACCCCACTCCTGACCCTGAGTTCCTCACTGGTGAGTGAGTCCAGCTGGATCCATGTCTCTCCCAGGGAGGCAGCTGCCAGCATGTCCAGCTCAGCACCCTAACTCCCACAGGATATATCTGCTGGGGAATATATCCAGTCTGGCTTTAGCACCCTGTGCTCAGCTGCACGTCAAGGAACCAGCAGCTGAGGGTTGGTTCCCTTTTTCCAGTAAGAGGAAGGCATTAAAAATGAAGGAAAGAAAAATGAAGGAAAGGCAAAGGCTGTAAATTAATTGTGGAGTATAAAAGCTCAAGCATCCATCAACTATTTGGGACATTTGCAAAAGGATTTTTCTTTTTTTTTTTTTTTTTTTTTTTGAAGGCAAAAAAAGGTTTTCCAACTACCTTTGATTTAATGAAGCATGCAAAACCCAGTGCCACCAAAACAAATGTTTTGGTTTGGCATACCAGAGCATCATGAGTGATGGGTTATCATGGGTTCCTAGAGAGCCTTCAAGGATTTGCCTTTTTTCCAGGTTGCCAGTACTCATAAGTAGCCTTCATTTCCTTGGTGTTTGTTGCTGTTTATCACTCAGGACTCCATTTTCTACGTGGTGGAAAAAAGCCATTCTTTACTCACATAACTCCTTTTATACAGTTTTACAGACCTCATGTGGGACTTCAATTGGTCAGTGTAGTTTTCTCTCCAATTACTTTTATTGGTTAGTAACAAGTTGTTATCCTGTATTGATTGGTCACTCAAACTCTTGGTGTCTGTGTGCAGGGACAGTTGTTTTTTAAAGATAGTTTTCATTTTTCCATCTAATGATGCAAAACCAGTTTATGCAGGTGCAAGTAATTTTTTAACCCAGGAAAAGTTTCTTATGTTAACAAATTTCTCACAACAGGATTGTTTTCACATGGGAACTTGGCAGAGTACTGGCTTGACAAGGCCAGCCACTGATTCCAGCAGAGCAGGCCTGATTTTATGAAGCCTTTCTCTATGAGTTTTCTACCTTAGTGCAGCACTGTTGGCTGAAATGGCCTAGACATCAAGGAGCTGCTAAGCACAGGATTTGGCTGTTTTTGTCTCATAGGAGAGCTTGTGCATTCCCTTTGTCTGGCAGAGCTTCCAGGAGGATTTTGGGGAGTCCCTATGGACAGTATCCAGGGTCTGGTGGATGCTGGTTGTGCATGGCAGTGAAGGTGCAGGCAGATTCAGCAGGGAGGAGGGTTCTGGTGAGTCCTGGGGGGCTGAGCTTCCCCAGGAGAGATGGATGGGTGGGTCACTCCTGCTTCCCTGGGGATGCTCAACCCTGCCTGGAGGTGCTGGAGGATTCCTGCCTCCCAGTGGGGCTCTCCTGCCTGTGACATGGTTACATGGATGTAAGGAAGGCACTGCCACCACAGCCTCAGCATCACAGCAGTGTCAGTGGGACTGGGATTTCACTGGCAATTATGCTGGGGAGGTAAAAGCCAGTAAATGATGCTATTCATTTCCCACTCTCTGCTGGCTTTGTGGCTGATTTAGAGGGGGAAAAAAGGGAAAAGTAGTAAAATATTCTCTGCTTGTCAGAAGCTTGGATATTGCTGTGAATACACGAGAGGCAGAGCTGCTGAGTAAGGAAGGGCTGTTTTTGCATAAACACTTTGCAGGGAAGAGCGAGGCTTTGAAGCTGTCGGCGGCAGCCAGCACTGAAGAGAGAGGTGCTGGAAGGCAAAGGATCTTATCCTGCTTATACTCTGTCTCCAGGTCTTCTTACAGAGGGGGGGATGCCCACTGTTATCCTCCTGAACTCCTGCTGGGTGCCTGTTAGCAGCAGAGTTTGCTGTGACGTGCTGGCTGTGCAGCACTGGAGCTCAGAGGGAGGAGGTGGCCTGTCCCAGCATCCTGCTGCGGCACTCTGGGGATGCTCTGGCCCCCAAATTCAGAGCCATGAGCGCCCTTCAGTTCCCTTGCTGGGGCTTTGTCTGAGGCTCTGTGGCCTCCCTGTCCCTCTGCTCATAGAAGCTGAGCTGCCTTGTGCCTTGGGCAGGAGTAAGTGGTCGCCCAGCCCAGGTCTCCATGAATTTCTGGCTCCTGTAACTCACAGCTAAATGGCTGAAGAATGGGATGTCTTTGAAGGAGAAGGACAAACTCTGGGTCCTCTTCAGCCCCAGCATTGCCATAGAGTCCTGAGGGAACATTAGCATCAATAGAAGTGATCTCCCTGTCCATCTGCTGCCCACTCAGCTCAGTCCCAGCTGAGGGGGACCCAGGGCCTCCTGGTCACCCTTGGGCACATGTGGCATGATGGTGACCGGTCCCAGGCCTGCTAACAGCTCATTAAAAAGCACAGCTGTCATTAGTGACATAATTAGCACACCTGGGCATGCCTTGGGAGTGGGCACTGGGAAGGAAGCAGGAGGGGGTGCAGGAGGAGGCTCATTATCTTCCAGCGCAGAGCAAAATGAAACAAGCCTACGTGTTTTCCTTCAAAGCTGTCATTTTAATTGCTGGGGACCACCTGACCCTCAGCTCTGAAAGCCTCCTTGGGGGCATGTGGTGTGTACAGAACCCTTTTCCCTGACTTCTTCCCACCTTGCTGGCTGTGTTACTCAAGGCTGAAGGGCTGCAACCATCCCCATGGTGAGGTATTGCTCAGCAGTGGCACTGAGTCCCTGTGTGCTTTCTCTGGCAGGGATGGTGAACTTCAGCGAGGTGTCTGGGTACCCCCTGCTGCAGCACTGGAAGGTGCAGTCTGTCATGTACCATGTCCGGCTCAACCAGATGACCATCTCCCAGTGTAAGTGTGCAGGGACACAGGGAACTAGGGGAGAGAGGATGGCAAGAGGTGACATAGCCTTCTGCTGGCAGGCAATTGTTGGAACCCAGGAAATTCCTCTGGCTGCCCTGGAGAACTTGAGACCCTGCCCAGGGGGCTCAGAGACCTTGGCACAGAGCCCAAGACCCCTGTGCCTTTGATTTTGACCCATGGAAAAAATTACCAACCTTTATATGAAGAATTACAAGAAAGTTTAAGTAGAATAACAGTTAGTTTGTCACAGGGTGAAAAATAGATTTTTGAGGTTTTTAGAATGGGGGCTTGGGGTTCCAAGACGGAGAAATTTGGGTGTGCTTTGTCCTTTTTCCTTCTTCTTCCTAGCCTCAATCTTCTGGGTGATGTTGGCACTTTTGGATTGGTTTAGAGTAGAAGCTCACTGTCTAACATAGGTGATAGGAATTGGGAAGTTATGGTAAATAATGTACACATAGTTTTTAGTATAAAAAGATAACA
Organism: Camarhynchus parvulus; assembly: GCF_901933205.1. Taxonomy (NCBI): domain Eukaryota; kingdom Metazoa; phylum Chordata; class Aves; order Passeriformes; family Thraupidae; genus Camarhynchus; species Camarhynchus parvulus. The sequence goes on along the minus strand of NC_044578.1, from coordinate 26,475,512 downwards.
CTGCCCCAAGGATGGGCAGTGTGCCTCAACCCAACCTGCAGACAGACCTGTGGTGGGTCAGAGAAAGAATGTTATAGATGAGAGATAATAAACAAGCTTGAGAACGAGAACAGAAGAATCCTGATCTTTGACTGTCGGGCTGGGAAAAGAGGCTTGTATGTATCTCAGAGTCACTCTGACCAGCAGAGTTTCGGAGAGGTGATGGGCTCAAAGGCTGGCTCTCCATTGTGAATGTGTAGGGGGGTAACAAGGGCTTGGTGGGCTCTGGGAACTGAGCATCTCCTTCGTCTCCTTGCCAGCCTTCAGCAATGCACTCCACTCTCTGGATGGAGCCACCTCCCGTGGAGATTTTGTGGCGCTGCTGGACCAGTTTGGCAATCACTACATCCAAGAGGCAGTGTATGGCTTTGAGGAGTCCTGCTCCATCTGGTATCCCAACAGGCAGGTCCAGCGGCAGCTCTGGCTGGAGTATGAGGACATCAGCAAAGGTAGGAGCTTGTCCTTGGGAAGGGTACCCATAGCCACCCCCTGGGAGTGGGAAGTGAGGTTTGCTTTTGGCATTTTGGAGGGTGCCCAGCCTGTGTCAGGACCGTGTCCCACGTCATTGTCTCACACCCTTTGAAGCCACCCAAAGGATTCCCATGGACTGCAGCAGGCCAGGCCAAAAAGAAAGATCCATACCCACCGCCCCAGGGAAAGACAAGTGCACCAATCCCACCGAGCCATCCTGCCTCATTCTGGACTTTACTGTTGTCTTTAATCTTATTCTTTCCTTCCTTTTGTCTCTGCCATATCTACTCTCTTCCACTTGCATCCTGCAGCCAGACTTTTCTCCCTCCAGTGTGTTTCCTTCTCCTGGGGAGAATGCTTTTAATGCCTGGGAAGCAGTTAGGAGCTGGGAGGTTCATCATGGTGCACAGGGCCTCTGGCACTGCTGCATCCCCTCCAGTGCCCTGGCTGCAGTGATGGATGCCCTGTGGAAGAGGTCCTGCCCACTTTGAATGGCAGCTTTACAAAAGCTGAGCCAGCCTAACCCCTGCCTGCTGCCATCTGTCCTCAGGTCTGTGGCAACTTGTCTAGTGGAGGTGTCCCTGCCCATGGCAGGAGGCTGGAATGAGATGGTCTTTATTGTCCCTCCCATTCCCAACTATTTTGTGATTCTGTAATCTCTTGTGCTGGCCTCAGCAAAGCTGCCTGTAGGTGTTTGCCTGCCTGTGCTGGGGATGGTGGGTTGCAGCATCCAGGCTTGGGCAGCAAACAAGAGCCAGCCCCCAAGCCTGGGCATGGGGGATGCTGAGCAGAGCTGCTGCTTTTTAGATGACCTTGGTTTGCTGCTGCTGCCCAGGAATTCCCAGGTGCAGGCAGTGTGAGCTTGGAGCCACAATGGACACATCATTTCCATCAGGAGGCTTCGTAATTCTCAGTATTGGCGCCAGCCTGTGGTGCTGCTCTTGCTATGTCCCAGCCACAGAGACACTTATCTCCCCAGGGCTCTTGGGAAGGGCTTCTTTCAAAGCCTGAGTCTGGATCCTGTGGGCTCAGGTCTCCTGGAGCCTGGACTTCTTCACAAGCCCACCTGGGAAAGCTCAGGCACGGTGCTGTTTGGCTGTAGGCTGCTCCAGATGTAGCACCTCCTGATTGCAAGTACTTCTTTTTTTCTCCTGCAATTTCCTCCTCTTTGATTTTCGTGCTTGGAGGCTTTTCAGGTCTGGCAGCCTTTTTCCACCCACAGTATCACATTTAGGTTTCACTCTGGCACCTGCCACTTTCCTTCCTTTGCTTTTTGTTTGCAAACGTCAGGGGCTGGATATCGATTGAGAAATTGCAAGAGACAAATCATTCCCTGGCTCCTCTGCTTTTCCTCAGTGCCTGCTAAGCTGCAATTCACAGCCAGCCTAAAGTGATCCATCTCCAGCTTCCTGGGGGAGCAGAGCAACACTTTTGTATCCCAGGTTTTGTTTTAACAGCCTTGTTTTCTTTCAGGAGTCTCAAGGTTGGGCTAGTGCTGGCCCATCATTTCTGCACAAATCCTTGCTATAGGGAGATTTTCTTACTGAGTCATGGATGTGGTCCATGGTGGCTCCCCACGTACCAGGTCACCACTAATGATGGCCTGTGCCTGCCCTGAGGATGAGGCTTTGCCTGGTCATCCTTCAGCTTCCTCCAACCCCACCAACCATATTCAATGGTCCCTCTAGGCCCCTCTTTCTTCTGTATAAATCCAGGGGCACCCTTTGGCAGGGATTTTGTGTGAAAAGCAGTGTTTCCCTTCATGGCAAGGCTCACCATGGCAGGGTGATGCTGTCCAGGGCACAGCAGTGGTGGGAAGATTTTACCTTTTTGACTTCTGTGCAAGGACTGTTTCTCTTTTGCCAAAATATTTCCTGCTCTGTAGGGCCAGGAGGGCTTTTGCAGGATTGTGGTTTGGCAGGGGTTTTGTTGGGGAGTCAGTGTGATGCGAAGGTGCCCAGGCAGCTCCTCCAGGAGCCTCCAGCCACATGAAGGAGGCTCCCTCTCGTGGGGACCTGCTGTAAGGCTGGACTGTCCCAGTCCAGCTGAAGGGATTGGGATGGGGAAACTGAGGCATGAAGGGACCAGAGGACTTGCAATCACAGGGGCCAGGGTGGGCTTTTTAGTCCTGATGCCTCCTCTGAAGACCAGTAAGTATGTAATCCCTACAGAGCAAAAACAGGGGGCTCTTTGGAAGCACTGCCTCTCTCCTGGGTGGAAGGCAGAGCTCTGCCCCCCTCATACTCCACTACCAATTGCCTGGAGCCCACCCTGGCATCACTTTTCCTCCCCTTCTGCAGGCAACTCTCCCTCGGATGAGTCAGAGGAGCGGGAGCGGGACCCCAAGGTGCTGACGTTCCCTGAGTACATCGCCAGCCTCTCGGAGTCGGGCACCAAGCGCGTGGCAGCCGGCGTGCGCATGGAGTGCCAGAGCCGCGGGCGCTGCCCCTCCTCCTGCCCGCTCTGCCACGTCTCCTCCAGCCCCGACGTGCCAGCCGAGCCCATCCTGCTGGAGGTCACCAAAGCAGCCCCCCTCTACGAGCTGGTCACCAACAACCAGACCCAGCGGGTGAGGAGCCACCTGGGCAGGAGCGGGGGCAGGACAGCGTTGTGGCTGTCTTTGGAGGCAGCTTGACCAGGGAGCATCATGTCCAGCCGTGGCAGCCCTTGCCCCTTGGCCAGCCCTGCTCTCCAGGGTTGATGGGCTGTGCTGAACCCACCAGGGGATGGATGAACACAAGTGGTGGTGGGATGGGAGTGTTGGGGAAGATGAAACAGGAAAGCCTTATAAATATGATTGCCTGGCAAAAGATTTTGAGAATATAGAAACTATAAGCAAGATTGAAATGAAAGCAAGCTTTGAGATCCCTTAGTTACTGAACAACGGGAAAACAATGGTGTAGCCAGCTGAAGGTAATCCCCTTTTGATGAAACAATTCCCTCTGCCTGCAGACAAGTCCAAAGGTCAGAGCAGACCATACTAGCTTAGCAGAAAGAGTCCAAAGAGTAGTTTTTAGAGTTTAAAATGTAACACAGTATAGTAATGTAATGATTCTTCCAAGCTGTATGTAAATGCTGTAAGATTTGTATATTGTACTAAATTAGTGCTCAACCCCTTCTCCTGTCTCCCAGCTGCTGCAGGAGGCCACCATGAGCTTGCTGTGGTGCTCGGGCAGCGGGGATGTCATCGAGGACTGGTGCCGCTGTGACTCCAGTGCCTTTGGGGCCGACGGGCTGCCCACCTGTGCTCCTCTCCCACACCCAGTGTAGGTGCCCAGCCTGGCTTTGTGGTGGTGTGGGTCTGTGAAGGGGTGGTGATGGCCACCAGTGGTGGCAGGAGGTGGTGGGGCTGTGTGCCTTTGTGGGGCAGGTTTGCAAACTGGTGGGTGACCTGGGAATTGAGAGTGCAGAGTTGCAGAGTGCAGAGTTGCAGTGTCTTTTCTGAGTTCAGCTGAGGGCTGTGGGGCTGCTTGTGGATCCATCCTGGTAAAGCAACCCTGTGATGGTGTTCACAGGGGTCTTAGGATGAGGATCTGACTCCATGTTTCAGAAGGCTTGATTTATTATTTTATGATAGATATATTAAAACTATACTAAAAGAATAGAAGAAAGGATTTCCTCAGAAGGCTAGCTCAGAATAGAATAGGAAAGAGTGATAACAAAGGCTCTGTCTTGGACTCTCTGTCTGAGCCAGCTGGGCTGTGATTGGCCATTAATTAGAAACATCTAACATGGGCCAATCACAGATCCACCTGTTGCATTCCACAGCAGCAGATAACCATTGTTTACATTTTGTTCTTGAGGCCTCTCAGCTTCTCAGGAGGAAAAATCCTAAGGAAAGGATTTTTCATAAACGATGTCTGCGACACAACCCTAGGAATGAGTCCTTTGGACCAACATGCCCAGGGCCAGGAGGGGAAAGGGAGGGAGCGTAATTTATCTCCTGAGGTTGCTATCCCCTGTGAGTTAATGGCTTTGAATCTGTTTTGTTGTGAGAAAGTAATGCAAAAACTGTCCCCCAGCCTGCGTCTCTCCACTGTACATGAGCCCAGCAGCACACTGGTGGTACTGGAGTGGGGCCACTCGGAGCCCCCCATTGGGGTGCAGATTGTGGACTACCTCCTCCGTCAAGAGAAGGTCACGGACAGAATGGACCACTCCAAGGTGGAGACAGGTGAGTGGGTCTCCCCTGGTTCTCCAGGGAGAGTGGGATGGAGGTGTTAGAAGAGAGCCTCTGTCTTTGTCTTTGCAAGGGGATGCTGCACCAAATCAAATATCCTGTGGAAGGGAGAGCAGCCCTTCTCCTGCCCACCATACTGCAGAAAGGGGCAGCTCCTTACCATAGGGATGAGCTTTTCTGGAAAAGCAGTGGGTCCAACTTTACACCAGCTTCATGCCTTAGCCTTGTTCCCCCTGGGCACCCCTTGGCAGTGTGGCAGCAGGCACAGGCTCTCCCCAGCCCTGTGCCATCACCAGTGGCACATCCTCCCCTCTCTCCCTAGAGACAGTGCTGAGCTTTGTGGATGACATCATCTCTGGTGCCAAGTCCCCCTGTGCCATG